>NC_080672.1:68124362-68727182 GCF_030247195.1 Topomyia yanbarensis
AGGCAACAATATCCAATACATTTTCCAAAGAAATTCAGAATGTCAGACTAGAGGTAAAACAAGTCACAATGGCAATAGAAAGTTCTCAAGAATTTTTGTCATCCAAATTCGATACGATACTTCATGAGTTCGATTAATTGAAAACAGAGAATGAAAATTTGAAACAAGAAATCGCAATTTTGAAGCAGTCGCAGTCCACTTTGACTGCGACTGTTAGCAAATTAGAATTCAATGTTGACAAAGCTGATAAAAAAAACACTTTGCAACAACGCAATGATATTCGGAGTACCGGTCATGGCCAATGAAAATGTGAGTGAAATAGTCAAAAAAATAATAGATCATCTTAAATTGAATATCGCCTCGGATGCGGTGACGTCAGCATCAAGATTGTATGCCAATAATAAAACGCAAGCATATCTCGCCCCGATTCAAATCATGTTTAAAAATAATGTCTGCAAAGAAATGGTTTTCGAGCAGAAGAAGAAATTCGGAAAATTGGTGTCCACTTCCAATGGAACGTGCGGGGAATGAACGATATGGAAAAATTTGATTGCATTTTACAATTCTTAGATCAATGTGGTGCTTCGATAGATGTAATAGTGGTCAGTGAAACCTGGGTAAAATCTGACAATTGTGCGCTATACAAAATTGCTGGATACAGCGAAGTTTTCTCGTGTAGGGAGTCTTCTCATGGTGGATTGGCCCTGTATATAAAAAACGAAATAAATTTCACAGTTATCTCTAAAATAATGATCGATGGCTTGCATTCTATCAGAGTGGAGCTCAACGTAGGAGGCTGTTTATTTGATGTTATTGGAATTTACCGTCCCCCTTCGTTTGAGTACAATACATTTCAAAATATTTTGGAAAATATGCTTACAACTGTAAAAAACTCTAGATCTTGTTTTATCGCGGGTGATTTGAACATTCCAGTTAACCTAAAAAATAACAATATTGTTTCAAAATATCAGAATTTTCTAGAATCATATGGACTCGTTTGTACTAACACGTTTGCTACTAGATGGTTATCTTAAAAAAGTGAAAAGGGATCCAAATAATACTCACTTAAAAGCACTACTTCAACATATTACTAAAAAAGTTGATATTGCGAAAAGAAATGCTAAAAAACATACTATGAAAGCATGCTTAGTAGCACTGGTCACTCAAAGTTTTGGAAAAATATGAATTCAATTCTGGGGCGATCAAAGGTTAGTGAAAAGATAACTCTCATAAGTGGTGCAATAACATCGACTGATAACTTTGTAAATTGTGAAATATTCAATGATTTCTTTTCCAATATAGGTCAGACATTAGCTAGTGAAATTCCGCATTCCTCTGTTGACCCACTCATTCGCGTACCTTGTGTTCAAAACACTATTTTTCTACGGCCAGCTAATATAAATGAAGTCCTAATATTAATATACAATTTAAACTCCAACAAAAGTCGAGGCCCTGATAATATACCAGCCAGTATAATCGAAGAAAATGCTGAACCCTTTGCTCACATTTTTGTTCAAGTGTTCAACGAAATCTTATCAACAGGAATTTATCCTAATTGTTTAAAAATAGCCAAAGTTGTCCCAATATTTAAAGCTGGCGATACCTGTGATCCGTCCAATTATCGGCCAATATCCACACTCTCAGTCTTCAGCAAAATTTTCGAAAAACTGTTAGTTAGAAGGATAATGGATTTCTTCAGCAAGCACAATGTGATTTACAACTACCAGTACGGTTTCAGGAAGGCTTGCAGCACTACAACAGCTATTACTGAGCTTGTGGAGCAACTAATAGCACATATCGATAAGAAAAAAGTAGTGGGAGCTTTGTTTCTTGACTTGACACTTTAAACCATGATATACTTCTACAAAAACTGGAAAAATATGGAATTAGAGGAATAGGCAATGAGATTATATGTAACTATTTGTCAAACAGGAAACAATTCGTAGCAATTCAAGACTCTGTGAGCACATTCAAATCCATTAACATAGGGGTACCACAGGGTAGCAATATCGGTCCACTGCTCTTCTTAATCTACATAAACGACATTGATAAACTGAGCCTTAAAGGTACACCTCGACTATTTGCTGATGATACAGCTTTGTTCTATCCAAGAACAGAATATCACACTATTATCTCTGATATTACCGAAGATCTTTCCGTACTTTCTAATTACTTCAATGCCAATTTGCTTTCTTTAAACCTCCATAAAACAAAATATATGATGTTTCATTCTCCCAGGAAAAAAATGATTCTCGAAGTAAATCCCTCTATGGGAGACACTTCTATTGAGAGGGTTGACCATTTCAAATACTTGGGGATTATCTTTGATCCTACATTGTCATGGGACAAGCATATAAAACACGTGGGAAAGAAAGTTGCTACACTTTGCGCTGTGATGAGACGCTTGCACCCGTTCATTCCACAACTGGCTTTATTAAAATTTTATTACGCATGTGTTCAGTCCCAGTTCCAATACTTGATGATTGTGTGGGGGCACGCCTGCAAGTCGAAATTGCAGCCACTTCAAGTACATACTACAGAATAGGTGTTTAAAAATTATATTTAAATTTGCCGCTACTATACCCAACAAGACGCCTCTACTCTGACAATTCTCATAATATTCTGCCAATTCTTGGACTACGAGACATGCAAACAATTAATTTTATACATAATATTTTAAATAGTACAGAAATGCATCATAATTTGGAAATTACTGTCGGAAACCAAGTTCGTAACACCAGGCAAGCTAACGAACTATTACGGGTTAGAGTTTTTAGCAGCCTTGGTCAAAAGCGGATATTGTTCTTTGGACCCTATAAATATAATTCCCTTTCTGTTGATTTGAAGGAAATATCGAATAAAAACATTTTTAAAATACAACTGAGGAGGTACCTAAAAGAAAAAATAGACGAATACATTTTGTAAACAGCGCTCAACCTTAGTTTTTAATATTGATCACGTTTTTCTTATCTTCTCAAAATTCTTGGTTAAATATATAATATTATTTACTTTCATGTATGTTAATTAGTAAATTTCTAGCAGTATTAGTTGAGTCCCTTAAAAGAAACAGAGTTTCACTGGGACTCAATGCTTTTTGTAGATTTAAATTATAATTTCACTCATTAGTTTTAGTTTTTTTTTTGTATGTGTCCACTACCAGGAGACTCTAAATTCGAGCCTTTTGGTGTGGGGGTGAGTGGAGGGATTAAAAAAAAATATTGTAGCAGAAATGGGCTTCCGCTCATTATCAGCAGCTATGCGAATGCTCATCACATCATTTTGGGCAGCTCAGACATCAATCTGAGAGGCTCTGAAATGATGGAGTACGTAAGTAGTACAAATCTCCATCTTCTGAATGCGGGAAACCGACCAACTTTTGCGACCAAGGTCTGGGAGGGAGGAGGTGTTAGAAATAACTCTTTGCTCTGATAGAATTTTGCATGAGCTGGGAAATTGGCAGGTTCCAAATGAAACTGAACCGTTTCTTTCCGATCATAAATATATATTTTTCGATCATTTTGATGTCAACTTCAATGTGGTAACATATCGTAATACTATATCTACAAACTGGGACCTCTTTTTGGAAAACTTGGTGTCTAAATTTCATAGATATTTTCCAACAATTAGTCAGCTAGACGACTTAGATGACGTCGTGGATACGGCAAACTCATTCAGAGTAGCATCCTACGAAGAACCTAGTCCACTTCGTACTGTTAAAACGACTAGGGGAACCCCGTGAGGGAGGGCTGAGCTTGAAAGAATGAAGAAGGATATGAGAAGAGCTTGGAATCGGCGTCAGTGTGATGATTCCAGGGCTTTCAGGTCAGCTCGTAGTGCATATAAGACATGTCTTAGATCTGCAGAGCGAGCTGGCTGGCAAAACTTATGCACTAATGTCTCTACTCTGAACGAGGCTAACAGGTTAAATAAAATTTTCTCGAAATCGAATGATTGTCAGATGAACTCCTTAAAAACCGGAGATGGTATTTATGTGACAGACGAAAAAAATGTTCTTAATTGTCTCTTCGACGCACACTTTCCAGGTTGTATCGATCCGAAGCTGAACAATGTTCACAGATCTTATTCTGGTTATTCGGACTCGTGGGCGTTAGCACGCACATCGGTCAAGTGGGCAGTTGACAGCTTTGCTCCATACAGATGGAAAAGATGGAATACTTCCCGTGCTACTGCAAAAGGGATTTGATATTCTCAAAGATTATGCTTTCCAGTCTTGCTACCGGGTATATCCCGAAAGCAGTGCAATAACTGTTAGATTTATTTCGAAAAGGGGGCGCTCAAGCTATGAAGAAGCCAATAGTTTTGGGCCTATTAGCTTAAGTTCTTTTCTTTTGAAAGCTTTGGAACGGATAATCACATCATCAAATCAGGAACATTAGTTTAGTTGAATATCCACTGCACAAAATGCAACATCCATATCAGTGTGGGAAATCCACGATCACTCTGCTTCACGATGTTGTTTACAACATTGAGAAAGCCTTCACGCTCAAGCAATCTAGCTTCGGTGTATTCCTCGATATTGAGGGTGCTTTTGACAATGTGTCCTTCCAGTCTATTCTGGAAGCGACGCGCGGTCATGGCATATCTGCATGTATCTCGGGTTGGATAAACGCAATGCTTAGTAACCGCATACTTTGCTCGTCACTGCGACAGGCTGAGATACGGAAGTTGAGTATTTGCGGTTGTCCTCAGGGCGGCGTTCTGTCACCTTTGTTATGGAACTTGGTAGCTGACGGCTTGTTGAAGAAACTCAATGAGCTTGGATTTCCAACCCACGGGTTTGCTGATGATTACCAAATACTAATTACTGGGCTTTGCATCGGAGCAATCTTTGGCTTAATGCAACAAGCATTAAGGGCTGTCGAACAGTAGTGTCGACAAGTTAAATTATCAGTTAACCCAAGCAAAACTTCAATGGTTCTTTTCATGAAGAAGCGAATAACAACCGGGGTTCGTCCCTTGCAGTTCTTTGATTCTGAGCTACTGTGTGCAGATCAAGTCAAATACGTTGGAGCTATATTGGATTCCAAACTGAATTGGTCTGCTCCCATTGATTTCACAGTCAAGAAAGCGTGTATGGCCTACGGGCAGTGCAGACGAACTTTTGGAAAGACCTAGGGTCTCAAACCTAAATAACTCTATTGGATTTACACGACAATTGTACGTCCAATACTGTCATGCGGATGTCTTGTGTGGTGGCAGAGGGGAGAGGTGATGACATTCCAGTCAAAGCTAAACCACCTGCAAAGAATGGCGCTCATGGCGTTGACTGGTGCTTTCATCACAACTCCGACTGCTACTCTTGAAGCACTTCTAAATATCAAACCATTACACATACATCACAAACAAGAACATGTTGATCTTGCTACCAGTCATACGCGATTGTGGTCACAAATTTTTACATGGGGTGATGATATTCTTGCTCCCAGCGATATTACACTCACATGTAGTTTTCCAGATAAGACATTTCATGTGAAGATTCCCTCTCGAGAGGAGTGGTTTTCTGGCTATATGGAAAGACAATGACAAACGCAAGTGGTCTGGTACACTGACGGTTCTCTGATGGAGGGACGTGCTGGTGCTGGTGTCTACTGTCGTGAATTGAGGTTGAAACAATCTCACTCACTAGGTAGATACTGTACTGTATTTCAAGCAGAAATCTTTGCGATTATGTGCGGGGTGCAATCGGCCCTTCTTCTGAGTTTGTCCGGCAGAGTTATAAACTTCTGCTCCGATAGTCAGGCTGCAATCAAGGCCCTTAGCACAGACAAATACCGGTCCAGGCTAGTGATCGCGTGCCGAACCCAAATCGAATAACTAAGAATTCTCAACACTATCTACCTTGTCTGGGTGCCCGGACATTGCGGTATTACTGGAAATGACTGGAGTGACGAATTTGCCAGGGCAGGTTCAGCGATTGACTTCGTTGGTCCTGAGCCCGTTCTGTCAATTTCGACAAGTTGGATAAGGGAAAAAATACGGCCCTGGGCTTCGTCGGAGCACCGCAATTATTGGAGAAATCTACAAACGTGTCGCCAAACAAAGGCGTTTCTAGAACAACCGTGCCCAGTGATTTCGAAAAATCTCCTACATTTTTCGAAGCTCCACTGCGGCATGCTGACCAGGGCTTTAACCGGCCACTGCAAACTCAATTATCACATGGCAACTATCAGCGCACTGAGTCTTTTTCATGTGATCTTTGTGAATACGACTACGGAACCTCATATCATCTGATATGCAACTGAAACTCAGAGACATACTAAAGTTTCTTATCCAATGAGGTAAATAGCTTTAGGCTTACTCGCAGGCGAGTTGAACTACTTGTGAGTTTAACTTACCTCCTGTTTGTTTTTGTTTTTGTGCCGTTACTTTTCCCACCCTTCCAATTCCACTTCCCCACACCTCCTTGCCCTTTCCTTCCGCTCAAGAAATGATGAAAACACACGGAAAAGCACAAATCCCCAACTGCATACGGGGAACGTGCCATTTGAGCCAATATATTCCTGATTCCCACTGAGAATGGTCTATGCAAATGCTGTTCGGCGGTGGTTATATAGGTAAATACATAAAGGCTAGGTTGCGGATACGGAGATCTTAGGATCGAGACTGGTAACAAGCAATTTAATAATTGGTATTCTGAAAACAAAAATTTCAACTTTACTATCAGCCAGCAGAGAGTAGTCGTCGGCGGCCTCACAGGAAATGACAAAAAAATCAAATAGTTTTTGCCTTTCTCATATAAAGAAAGGCTATGCAATCACTGTAAAAATCGACTTTTTAACCGAGGCTTGGAGGGCCGAGTGTCATACACCATTCGATTCAGTTCGTCGAGATCGGCAAATGTCTGTATTTTTTTTTTACAATGGAGAAGACCTTTATGTCCTAGCCCAGTACACGTGCTATTGGTAGGGTCCAATCTACCGCACGGGGTGCACTGGGGGCGTGTCGGACTCGAATGGTGACCAGCCATTAATACCGACTAAACTCCATTGGGCTCCGCCATCATTCCTCCTAGGAACTACCTCTCGGTATTACTTCTGGGGGGAAATGTCTGTGTGTATGTATGTGTGTGTGTATGTATGTGTGTATGTATGTGTGAGTATGTGTGTATGTATGTGTGTGTGTCATTTAAACTCACACAATTTTCTCAGAGATGGCTGAACCGATTTTCGCAAACTTAGTTTCATCTGAAAGGTATAACGCTCCCATAAGCTGCTATTGAATTTTTAATTGATCCGACTTCCGGTTCCGGAGTTACGGGTTGAAGAGTGCGGTCACACAGCAAATTCCCATATAAACTGGTACCACCATGATGTTAAAATGATGTAAAACATATTAAAATTGATGTAACATTACTCTAGTTTGCGGGTCTGGATCACTAATGATCAATAAAAGCAGCTTTGGCCACATTGGCCACCTATGACGGTTCATGACGCCCCCGGGGAACCCGCCAAGTTCCTAAGCTAATGTCACACCCATTCCCCAACGAATTCTCTACCGATTTTTACAAACATGATTTCAAATGAAAGATACAGTAATACCGTTGACTACTGCTGAATTTCATTTGGTTCTGACTCGTGCTTCCGGAGTTACAGGGGTGTTAGTAAGGATACACTGGAATTTCCCATATAAATCGGTACAATCGTAATACCTCAGAGGCTAAAAACTACTGAAATGGTCACCAAATTATTTCTAATCGCAAATCTAGATCACTGATTGCCAATCAAACATTCTTTGAATATATTGTCCACTATCAACGATTCCGGAAGTCCGAAATTCCGGGCATATTCCACAATTAAAGTCACATCGGTTCTTCGGTGATGACTGAACAGATTTTCTCAAACAAAGTCTCAAATGGAAGGCAAAATATGCAGTTGAGTATTACCTAGCCGCCCCTCCCCCCCTTGCCTTGCCCTTACACCTACCTCCTTCATCACTCCCCTCCCCTTGGACCACCCTCACGCCCGCATTTCCTTCATCCACCCCGTATACCGAAATAAGATAAAGGATTTCTGACGCATCCTCCACTCCCACTCTACTAACCCCCCATTCTCTCCACTTTCAAACCCATTCCACCAACATTTCAAAATATAAACACATGAAGATAACATTGAACTCATGCTGATTAAGCTAATTAAATATTATTCTTTTGCCTTTCTCATATAGAAAGGTTATGCAATTGCTCCAAAAACCGACTTTCTAACCGAGGCCTGGAGGACCGAGTCTAATATAACATTCGAGTCAGTTCGCCGAGATCGCAAAATATCTGTGTGTATGTATGTGTGTATGTATGTGTGTATGTATGTATGTATGTATGTATGTGCGGATTTGTTAACAAAATGTCCGCATCGGTTTCTCGGAGATGGCTGAACCGATTTTTACAAACTAAGATTCAAATGAAAGGTATAATATTCCCATAGGTTGCTATTGAATTTCATTTTCAACCGACATCTTGTTCCGGATTACGAGTTGAAGAGTATGGTTACAAAACAAAATTTGTTGATTTGTCCACATCGGTTTCTCGGAATTTTCTGAACTGATTTTGACAAACTTGATTTTAAATGAAAGGTCCATCAGCTGCTGTTGAATTTTGTGTGGATCCGAGTTCTGGTTCCTGAATTACGATCACGCAGCAAATCCCGATTCTAACGAATTCTGTGATGAATGTAAAAAGGTGAAATTTTTTCCAAAACGTAAACACAACTGTTGAATTTGTAGATCTAGGTCACCAACAGTCATTCAAAGCCTCTTTGGCAACACTGACCACCATCGACGGATCCGGAAGCATCCAAATTCAGAATAACGGTTATATTGGTTTCTCGAAAATGGCTAGACCGATTTGATCAACTTAGTCTCAAATGAAAGGTGTTGCGTCCCCGGAAACTGATATTAAATTCCACCTCCATCCGACTTCCGGCTCCGGAGTTACGGGTTGTGGAGTGCGATCACATAGAAAACTCCGATGCAAAAAGGTGCTCTTATATATACTTACCAAGTGTAATAAGAATGAATGACATTTCCATAATGTTATATTGTGCGAACCAGTTATTAAATCATAGTTTGTAGAAATGAGAAAGGCACAATTGCACTTCTAGGTGGATTAAAACAGGTTTTTATTTTAATTATTCATTAAAAAATAAACTTTTTGCGTCTAATGCGTAATGTAACTCATTACGTTATAGGATTCATAAACCGTGTAGGCATGTAAATACGATTATATAACTAATTACATGCAAATTCAAAATCAAAGCATAGATGATAGTATAATGTTTCTGCCGAATACAAAATACATCGTATATTGCATGTACCAAAATACCGATTTTATACGTATATGGCCTCCACTTTTATTCACACAGTCGGAATCTGCGCATTATATACAACCAATTATCATCGTATAAGAGTACGGTAAATTAAACTGCAATTTAATTAAGTGAATAAAAATGTTGACTGGGTAATTTAGTTATAGAATTTATGCCTTTAACGCGCAAATGTGGTTTTAAACAATTTTCTCCTTAGTGGAGAAAAAAAAGTTTGCCTGAAACCTTTTTCCACCTAGGAGAAATATAGCTATTCACATGAGAATTTAAAATGGGATCGTCTAGAAATGGGAATAGATTTTCTGTTCTGCAATAAAAATATTTTTATGACACTCCATTCCACCCTCTAAGTCACATTTCATACTACGCCACTGCGTCACAATCCTGCGGTCGATCCCCCTTTTAAATACTAATCTTAACCTGTTTGTGGTTAGCAATCAATCAGCCTGTAATCGCTGTGAACTAGTACAAATGGTCGCGTCTATTTTGTTTCGTTAGCTGTGAATACACAGATGGATACATAAACAGTTTGATGATCGGTCAACCTGTAGGCCAGCTGCGGAGATTATAGAGTGCATTGTGTTATTTTCGGCGTGATTTTTAACTCGACTTAGAGACTAACATCAACATCATAGAACGTTCATACTGCATATATATTTGGATCGCTGAAAGTATGAAACCACAGCAATTACATCAAAAAAGTTATCTAACAGCACCGTTAAATTTACGGTTATTTGAAATGAAGGAATTTTAAAAGACGGAAAAAGAAATCGTTCTGCCACAGACAGACTGATTGCATTGTAACCGGTCGAAGTTCGGATGAATGTGTGCACATGACTATCTAGCTACCGGAGTTTGGAGGAGGTAATCGTACATTAAATATGATAAGATAACTTGTCTACAATTGACTTTTCAATGGCAGGTGTAAAATACCCCCGGATTGGAAGGATTAGACGTGTGTAGAACAATAGGTTGGATTGATGACGATAAAATGTGGTTGAATCAATCGACTCAGTAGTCTTCCCCGTAGCAATAAGCGATCTTCAAGACGCAATAGAAATTTGATATTCGGTTTGGTGGAATGCTAAGAATAAATAAAAATTGTAGAAATGAAATCAATTTAATTTTATCAAGTGGTATTTATTGACTTGCATAAATAAGTATTTTGTAGACGTAGCGTCGTGCCGATTTCTTCGATGTCTGTTCACTAGAAGAAGTCGTCAAGACGTGTGTCCCTATTTGAGACTGAATAAACAGTTAACAATTTAATATTAATGAGAAATTTTGCGTTCGATTTTACGATTTCTCACCATTGGACTCACACTGATGCAGCTCATACTAGACGCATGATTCGACACACAACCTAGTAAAGTGTAACTGAAAAACTAAACGTAAATTCTACAAAAAGATTCGCAATATCATCACTAAACAACTACTATGTACTACTACCTTTTACTTTTTCATATTACAGAGATACAAAAGTCCACTCGAACAAGTAATAAAAGCACTCCAAGTTTCAAGTATTCAACCGGATTTAGCCAATTCAATGTTGTCGGAGCTTCAGGACTACAGTGCACAGTGGTTCCAAAGGGCAAACAATGGCGCTTTTTACGTTGCGCTAAAATTTTGAATATTAGCAGCATGATGTTTTTGAAGAAGTTCTTTGGAATAAAGGACCTATTTTTGATACATTTTTATGTAACTAGAATGCGACTGCCTGTCGAAATATAAGCAGTTGTTACAATACTGAAATTTCTTCAAAGATTACTTTAGTGCAGTTTAAAATTCCATCATCTGTACACTTTTGGACTACTGTGAAGAGGTTGTTTTTTGCTGCGACGTAATCGAGTCAATTGCAGTGATAATGTCAATAAACAAACATTTTCAGGGATTTTTAATTGAGACTTTGGAGTACACAGTTTGCTCGTTGGCGGCTCCCGCTAGCTTGTAAGTGAATGGGGCACACAATTTAGAAACAAATCTGTATGAGTGACTTGGTGTAATATCACTCTTAAAAACCGACTTAATCCACTCAGTAGTGAGATGAGACATTTCTTACATATATCACTATTGTATTACTCATTAATTTGCAGAACTCATGGAAAGTAGGCAGCTAAGTAATGGTGGAATGAACATAGTTTCGAGTCCTGCACAAATGAAACCTCGTATAAACAGATTAGTTAAGCAAAAGAAGGTATCGAATTAATCAAATGAGTAGAATGATTAATTTAAATCAAATTAGTTCCGCCCATTAAATAAAAAATTAGAAAGGTTGAAAAAATTACTAAATTAATAGAAAAAATTAAAAAAAAAATGAATAAAATTAATAAAACAAATGACTGAACAGAATTAGAGTACAATGGGGTCAATTAGGTATGGGGCTACAATAGGTATAATGCTTTATCTTTGCTATTACATTGTAGAGGTCGCTCGTGTTGCGTGATTTAGATACATAGGTGAGAACATCGCTGACTACTGTCATTTCAGGTGTTACCGTGGATCAGCTGTATTAGTTACGGCATCGTTTATGTTTTCGCGTATTGTTCTGCGAAAACGCACTGTCTTTCATCCTCAGTACAGCAATTTAATCAATGTAAAATAATGTCAAGTGAGTTTTTTATTACTTAAAAATGAATACTCAGAACTCGACTTATGTGTTGGTTTTTCGATATTTTTGTCTTTTAAAAAAATACGGACATCAACATGAAACATACACTTGGAGGCACAATAGGTCAGCAGTTTGGGGACACTATAGGTCACTACTATAATGCAAATTTGAATTATTTTGACAGAAAAATTGTGCGTAATTTCGTGCGAAAAATGCCAGAACGAAATGAAGAGAACACAAAGAACGTAATTTCAGCTGTTCAAGATGACGCTAGTATTCGATCAGCCTCTAAACAATTCAAGGTTCCGTTGGAAACATTACGTGCTCGTGTGAAAGGAAAGTGCTCGTCATCAATGAAAGCGCGTCGGATATATTGCGTGAGTTAACAATATAATAATTTAAAGTGTTGTTGAAGTAGACAATCGAAAAAAACATAACCGAAAAAGAGAAGAAAAAGGAATAAAAAAATGCCCCGAAGCGTTAACGTGATCGTCGCACAGCTAAGCAACCACATGAGCCGGAATGCACAACTTCAATTCCACACACTGAGAACGACGAGGACACTGAAGAAGTCGTTCGCAAGTACAATGCCGGACGCAGCGGCCGAAAAACATGTTTTTTCAACATTTCCTTCCGCAGTATCATGATTTAATCATGATGAATGAAGTCAATGGATTGCATTTATTATTTGCGTTATTAATTTTTAAATAATCTGCAGTATACATACTCTTTAAAAAAAGTTTAATCACTGATTTTCTAGGCGTTTACATTGTTTTATTTAATCTCGAATAAAGTGACCTATCGTACCTCCAGACTTTAAAAACATCGAAAAAAGTACCTTCGCCTGATTGGATTTAGATCGAAAAATATTTAGCCTGGCATAAAATCATTATTGCCAAAACGTTGTCAAATGTATAACCTCAAAATCAGTCTAAAAATACCATCGCGCGAGCTCGCCAAAAAACTGGCCTATTTGACCCCAGTCTACTCCATTAATAGTAATAAATCAAAAATACAGAATAAAATGAATGAACTGAAAGAAAGAATAAAATGAATTAAATGAATAAATTGCATTAAATTAATTAAATGGCTAAGATTAATTAAAATAATTTAATGAATTAAATTAATTTATTGAATCAAATTAATTAAACTCATTAATTGAATAAAATTAATCAAATTAATTGAATTTATTATATCAATAAAATTTATTATATGATTTTGATTAAAAAAAATAATAAAATCGTTAAAATTATTAGGGGTGACCGGGGCTGGTTGGCTGAAGGGGCAGGTTGGCCAAGTGCCTTTTATGAAAAGGCAATTATGCGCAGTAGCGACATCTACAGTGATTTTGGTGGGGTATTAGGTCACCAATGTATCGACGTAATTTTAGGTGGTGTCGTTTGTACATGAGCACGTTTATTCTTTATTCGGCACTGGTGAGTAAATTTCTGTTTCTGAAAAATAATATGTGTAATGCGAATCGATTTACATCCGATTTCCAATAATTTGGTACCGCTGGAAAGGGTATTCAAAACCCAACAAAATGGTATAACGGTTACTAGTGTAACCTTATATTTGTTTGTGTAAATAGTGATTGTTCTCGAAAATATACATTGGGTTAGGTTGGCCGAGTTCTGTGCAGGGCTGGTTTGTCAACTCCGAACAAAACTCGTCCATTAGCATAGAATCTGCTGCAGATGTAAGCCTCTCTGAAGACGTCAGACCCCAAGGCGAGTGCACGATCTGATTCGAAGAAGTGGCAAGGTCGTAATAGCCGATCGACTCAAATTTTGACCGATTCCCCAATAAAAGCAGTATTGCAGGAGCGGAAAAATGAAATCAAACGTAAGCGTACGCTGGCGGAGGAAAAAATCAGCGAGGGCTGGTAGAAATTTCACTAAAGTTGCCAAAACTAAGTCCAAAAAAGTTAAAAATACTAACCAGTGAAGAGAGGATTTTATTTTCCTTACCCATATACGAAAAAAAGATGTTTTTTAATTAAAAGTTTTCCACTGATACATTTGACGTGTTTAACTTATTTTACCAAAATCGGTCAACCTACCCCAGCCCTGGGGTTGGTTCACCGATTTTTCTTTCCGCATTTGTTTACTAATAACTTTTTCCCTGATTTTTTATCATGAATGAAAAAAATTACATATGTGCTCAAGGGTTGTATCTTCATGACAGCGCAAACCGGTTTTCAAAAAGTCTAACCAGAATGAGTACAGAAATTCCGAAAGCAAAATTCGGCCAACCAGCCCCGGTCTCCCCTACAATTATGAATATGAATGAAATGAATAAAAATACTAAAATCAATTAAATGAATGAATTGAATAAATAAATTAAACAAAAAATTAACTAAATGATTGGAATGATACAATTATTAAAAATAGTAAAATGAATAAAACGAATGAAATTAATGATATTGATAAAATTAAATTAAATAAGAAAAAATAAACGAAATGAATAAAATATATAAAATAAGTAAAATAATATGGATAAAATTATTAAAATCAATAAAATGAATAGAATAATTGATTTTTGCATAAATAGAAGACAAAAACAGAATTAAAAAAATTTAATTGTCAAAATGAAAAATTAAACGATATTAGAAAAGTTTTCGGATCAATGTAATAAATTAAATTGTGAAAAATTTAATTTAATTAAATGAATGAAAAAAATGTGCCAGAATAATAAAATGAAGAAACTGAATAAATTGCATGAACTACAAAAATGGATAAAATGCATAATATGAAAACAGTGAATAAAATATGATAAATGCATGAAATGATTAATCAGATCAAACTGAATGAAATAAATGATTAAAATGAAATGATCATAAATATTAAATTAGTCCAACTCAAAACACATAAAATAAACAAAATAATAAAACCCATGAAACTTATAAACTGAAAAATTGAGTATTTGGAATGAAATTGAAGACAAAAATGATTTAAATCAGGTAAATGAACAAAATTAGACAAATTAGATGAATTTTAGAATCATTGTTTCAGAAGTTCTGAAATGATTATGGTAATCCCATTAGGGACCATTCATAAATTACGTAACGCAAAAATTGCCCAAAATTGACATGTATAAAGTTTAAAAAAATACTTTTTTACCAATAAGTTCTTAATCGTGCAATCACATTCAAAATGTTTGCTTTTTCTTTAGCCTTTTGTTGACAAAGTATAGAAAATGTTTTTTGCAATTTAAAATTATGTTAACATTTTAATTTTTGTGAACGATGACACAACATTTTTTTCAGTGTATATTTTTTCGTACAGAAGTGTTTATTCCCTGTAACTCGTTTTCAGATAGTTTCGCTGTATAACATATAGTAATTGAACAAAAAAATGAAATTAATGTACTTAGAAACGTCTACGCCCTTTTGACAAATTGCTCTTGTATCAAAATGTTGCAATAAGCAGAGAAAATCATGGAATTTCATAAACCGAACACAACTGCAAAGTTTCGTTCGAATCAACGATGGTCATATTTTGCGGTCGACCGGTTTCTCATGGAATTCCTCATTGAGCTGCATAGTATACTTAGAAGAATTTTGATATATGATACGAGTCATGTTTTGGTTGTAAAATTTTGGTTCCATCTCTGACCGAGTCAGAGAGTCTGAGAGCGCTACCACTATCTTTTCAAGGAAGAGAGATAGAATGTGGACAAGTTCAGAAGCATTACTGAAAAATGCCTGTTCTACAACTTTGTAGAAGACACATAATTTCTATCTCTCTCCGTTGAAAAGTTAATGTTGGAGCGCTTTATGTGGTAACCCGTGGAACTAAACTAAATTCGTGTTATATGCTATAAATCCTCTAAACATACTATTGAGCTAAACTTAACCTAACACATAATATAGTTTGTGAGAATGGTGTGCTGGTACATACCAATGCGCTGTTAGGTCCCATGCCAAACTGACTCAGACATCACTTCGTTGGAAGCTTAACAACTTCCTCTAACAAACAGATTTATCTTTAGTCTTCGACAAAGTTGTAGCTAATTAAATTATATTTCCAATTTTCATTTGCTGTTATAATTTCATGCATGCAGTGTCCCCTAGCGGTGAAAAGACAATTTAGTCGTTTTTCTCCATGTAAATTTTCGAAAAATCTCATGCAAATTTACCAATTTACTTCAAATTTGGAGCAAGCACTCCTGGTGGGACTAGGAATCGGGATAGGAATGGGATAAATTTTTTTTTGTCATTCTATTATGCATACAAATACATATACTAACAAATTAATTAATAATATAATCAAAATGTTCTAAACATATAGGAGTACTTCTACGTTAACAGTTCGTACAACCCCATTTGGCTGTCCCTTGCAGTTTTTCGAATGTGTATTGTATTATCAATAAAGAATGACAGCAACATCAAACGAAAATTCAATCCGATCCATCCACAAACGTTCGGAAAATCAAATGCGACGCGCATTAACCGAAACGCTCAGCACGGTGGGAAATTCATTTCCATTGATCCTCTCTGTTGGTCATCGAAACCGAATAGCGGTCTCCGGAGGTAGTCTAGAGCGGCAGTGTGATTTAGGTGGCAGGACACGCACGGCAATCGACAGTACCGTTATCGTTGCCGTCACGTTCGTTTTCCCACAAGTTCATAAAGTTCTTATCGTCTGATGAATTGATGTGTTTGCTGAAACCACGGAGACGTAACTAAAGTGATGATAATTTTTAACCAGGTAAAACCGTTCGCTTGCCTTCAGTCATCCGGCGGCTGCACAGGCAGGTGGAACGCGATCAACGTAGTGGAAAAAAAAATCCCCGGTAGATTTATCACTGGTCTGCTGTCGAACTTAGTAGATCTTCGGTGTGTGGCGGGAAATGGTGTTAGTGATTCTTAGCTAGAATATATACAGCAGATCTACTTAAACAACATGACGGAGGAAACGAAAACAGGAGGTTTGTGTTGTACCTGTGCGTAAGTTAGATTGTGGTAGATTGCTTAGTGGTTGAAGGTATCAACAAATTGCACTGAGAGTAGCTGAGAGAGTGGAACCCAAACCGAGTATATATAACGAAGAATTGTTTAACTAAATGTTGACATCGTTTGTTGTGAGAGAACAATCGATCGCCACCCAAGTGCTCACTTGTTTCTTTAAGTTCTTAGATAGGTATCGAACGATTCATTTTGGATCACACTATTACAGATTACATGACTAGGTTCATTAGGCATAATTTTGAAATGTTTTCGATTTACGTAGTTAAAGTGAAAGTCCCAATCAGCAAAGATTCTTAGTGAAAATAGGACCGTAACACTAACCATTTTATGTCCTGTACACTAACAATCGACTGCGAAATATGTCGAAACAGAAGACCAGGTTCCACAACCGAATGTCGTACAATGGCTTTGCTTCGCTTCACACGAATTCCGTATTCTGTTAGCCTATGACAAAGCGAATTAAAATAATTGACTCATTGAGAGAACTGCAAATTCCCCGCTTTGTGGGAATGATCTAAGCAGTTTTAGCTAAAAATAAGAATCGTGGTGTGATAAAAGTAGTCAACTGAGTCTTCGATTAGACATATAATATTTTAATGCGTCTACTTATCTAGGTTATATGTACCTCAAACTCATGAAGCAAACTCCTCAAACTCTAGCAAATTCAACCTTCAGTGCGACGGATTAAAACCCAACACAAACAAAGTTAGCAATTCATGCAACCATCGATCATTCTGTCGATTCTAGTATCAAAACCACCCCGCAGCTCGACACTTCCACCATTCACTATAACAATCGTCTCCGCGGCGCAACTGATCCCGTTTCTTTTGTCTCATGTACGCAGTTCAGTAATGATAAGCTAGGGCATCGATGATAAATTAGCAGCACACTTTTCAATAGCCGATACCCCCGATACGCCCACAATTAGCCATAAAGTGTAAATCATTAGTACTCTTTCTCCGTATCTTTGAATGGGCAATTCGGTTCATTCGCGTTAAACAATTGACACAATTATGACACCTTACGCGCTCTAATCCTGTAAATTCCAGCTTCGACTGATTAGATAAGAAACGTCGGATAGGCAATTTGGTCGTGGTAGATTGAGAATTCTGGCAATTAGACGATAGATACGGCTGCGAGAAGGTGTTCGGAGCAACTCTGGTATAAAATGTTTGTATTGCACTTTGCATCTGGATCAACAGCTCTGATTTTCCGATTGCGATATCCGTGTTTTAATATTTGAAATGTGGACTAACTTGATTGGGTACAAGCGGAGTACGGACAGTTGATAATAGGGGTTAAAATATCTCAAAATCCGGACTTCGGATCCCAAAGATAAGATACTAAAATTAGATCTTTATAGTAGTTCCGATGACTACAATGGTATGGGGTGTGGTTCAAATATTTGCTCAATGGAAAATTAGCTCATGTAATTTTGGTTTTGTATTCAAATTAGTGTGAATTAAAAGCCAATAATTTTCTTAAAAGTTCGTACTATTAGTTTTATTTTTTATTCTAATTGTTTATTTGCCATGTTATATAGCGATAAATGTTGTAAGACTATACGAATTAGCACCGCGTACTTGCTTTAATCAGATTTCAAAAACATGAAGCAAAAGGTGCTTATAATATCATTTGAAACCTGGATTCCCTTTTCTGGTGGAATTGATTTTAGCCGGCCCTATACCATAATTTATCATCATACCATTTAAATACTCATTATCCTCAAACTACTCTCTGTACCTATGAAGGTTAGATTGTCATAAGTCTACCACTATGGTAAGGAATTGCTGCTATCACTATGGTAAGGAATTTCTACAACCGGAAGGATAGTATCCTTACGGTTACGTGTGCTGATCTTATTTTCACAGTGATGAAACATTTTCAATATTGCCTGATAATTGAAGTACATCATTCAGTACAATTTCTTCAGTAATGTCGTGTTCGTCCATATTTTTAACTCAATTGTCTTATTGCTTACTGTCTTGTTTCGAATGTTTATTCATCTTATGATTTACGGTTGGGAACAGTGATAGTACATTTAAATCTGTGCTATGCTATATTTCCCTCAAACGAAAAAAATGGGTAAAAAGTAAACATTTCTTACTAATTACTATTTTTACCATTTTTTTGATAACCATTTTTTGTTAACGACCTATCGAGTCAATTTGTCAACTGTTGTTACGGCATTTAATTAGCAAGGGACTGGAAGGTGAAGTATATTTTTCAATATTAAGAGCCACTAGTACTCAAGGGAGAGCAAGGAGTTGAAGGGAGAAAGTTTAACCCTTTGTCTACTACCGTAGGAGTTAAGGTCTTTTGGCATTAGAAATGCGAATCACCTGAGTCTACGGCATGTCCGGACAAGCGTAAAGTTAAAATTTGGAGGTATCGTTGAATAAAGTAAATCTCGGCAAATATAAGAGCGCATAAGCCAACAGTTAAAATTCATTTTGAGTGAGAATTCCAACCAAACTGTTACTCGACAATCACAGATGTTGGTAATAGAGAGCTGTGATCTTCCAATAATGTTTGCCCGGAACTTCCTTCAAAGCGAATCTTGACCGTTGGCTTATTCGCCCTAATCATATGTTTGTCGAAAAATTTAGATAAATCGTGTTAAAGCTAGTTTACATTTGACTAGGGTAAAAATCACGACTCATTGAATGAGCTTTTTGAATTTTCCTAGTGCGAATAATACGCAAAACTTGTAAGTACCTAAATTTACGTAAAAAGAATTTATTATTTGGGTTATTTTATTTTTCTGTGTAGCAGAGAATAAGGGTGCGTGGTAAATCAAAAATGCTTTTACACGCTAAAGGTTGCTGCAGAACATTTAGTTCGTAAGGATATAAAGCTCATATTACCTACAGTTCATGTGGAAGCAGTTGGATTAGCAGAAAGCATCGTTTTCCGGTCTGATTTTTGACGCATTTGTGTTTCGAGCCTTGGAATACCGAATCCTATCATGTTTGTTTACTAGTCTAATATGTGAGTTCAAAACTTGACACTTTTCAGGCTACGACGCAGAAATTTTTTTCATTTATTACATCAAAACCAGTCCGTTTCAGACATCGACATAAGCGAAGTAGAACATGAAGCACACTACTCGTACTCGAATAGACCTTTCATTTAGAACTACGTCTTCTACAAATTAATACGATCGTATAATTAAGTTGAAGCACAGAGTTAACTTTACCATATAAGTCTCCGGGAAAAATGGAATCTTTCAAGTTCTTCTCCGAAAAAAGAATATGAACAGTTCAAGCATATCTTGAAAGTAGTTTATACTTGTAATTTTGCAACATGATACATACCATTATCGTGGCAGGAAATATTTGTAAACTCCGCTCCCAAAGGTGAGGAGGCAAAAACCTTCCGACCGATCAGTCTGACCTCCTTTCTTCTCAAATCAGTGGAACGTTTGATCGACCATTACATTCGGGATGTTAGCTTGCGCGAGTATCCGCTACATGCAATCCAACATGCATATCAACGGGGACAGTCTTCTACCAGCCTTTTAAACAAAGTTGTCAATAACTTTGAAAAGGCTTGTTCGCAAAAGAAATCAAGCTTATGTTTCTTGATATTGAAGGAGCATTTGTCTTTTGAATCCGTTTTGGAAGCAGCATGAGGTCATGAAGTATCTTCACATAACGTGATACGGATAAACGCAATGCTTAGCAACCGACATTTATGTTCATATAGCGGAAAAAAATCGTAAGCTATGCTCTCCGTTATCTCCCGTGGTATGACCCATCTAACATCTAATCAAAAGAGCAATTTTCATCGGAAATTGGTACCGGTATCGGATAAAGATCGCATTGAGCAACCAGCACTAATTCACTCTTTTTTTAAGTAAAGTGTATTCATATAAGAGATATAGAACGTGAATCACATTACTTGTACTCGGATATACCTTCCATCTAGGATTACTTCTAGTACTAAGTAATACGGTCCTACTATTGAGTTGAAACGCCAAGAGAACTTCACCAGCATATAAGAAATTGCAGTAGGGTGTCAGAAATTTGGTGTGGGGGGGGGAGGTATTGATGAAAATTGTTTATTTTTCGAAAATGCTTATATTTCATGTAAGTTTGATAAATAATTGAAAGTTCACAAACAAAACTATGAAGTCAATGAAGTCAAAGTCAAAGAATGCAAATACAAAGTGCACTTTTAAAGTGGAGCAAGTGTTCGGAAACTTTTCTAACGGTCAAGATCACATCATTCCGAAACCATCAACTTTGAAGCCTCAACTTTTTTATACTTAGCCTCAAAGAAGTATAACAAAAAGTGCATCTTTTGATATAATAATTTTGGTGATTAAATCTCCTTGAAGGGATTAAGGGGAATTGATTCTGCAAAAATAGCAAGAGACTTGGTGTCTTCAACAAAGTTGTTGCTAAGTTATTTTATACAACTTTGTTGAAAATATGACGACTACATGAATGCCGTATATCGAGATATAAAACGGAGCCTGAGAAATTTGCTTAAAGCCAGTTCTATTCAATAAAACTTTTCATTGTAAGTTTCAGAGACTACATTGAATAGAATGTAAATTTACGCCACTGAGAAAGTAAAATGAAAAGGAGAAACCAGAAAATAATGGAATGGAAACACCAGTCTATTTATTCTATTTATTTTATTTTGTTCATGTTTTTAATTTTCGTTTGTTTATTCTATTTATTTTTTGCTATTTTTACATTTAGTTTATTTTTTACCTTTTATTCATTTTATTGATTTTGTTTATTTATACTTTTTATTTATGTTTCCATTTTTTGGTTAATTTTTTTATTTCATTCATTTCATTCAACTTGTTCATTTCATTCATTTAATTTATTTTATTTTATTCATGTTTTCCATGTATTCTAATTACTATATTTATTCTGCTTATTTTGTTTACTTTAAGCATTTTAAATATTTTTTTTTATGTATAGATTTTAATCATTTCATTTTTGTTATTGATAGCGTTCTATTCTATTTATTTTATTTACTCTATTTGTCATATTTTATTTTTTTTTCATTTTGTTTATTATCCTCATTTTCTTAAATTAATCTTTAGTTCATTCAATTTATATTATTTTATTTATTCATATACTCGAAGTATTTATTTTATTCTTTCAAAACATTTTATGTATTTTATTTATTTTTTACAATTGATAAATTTCATTCGTTTTATTTCGTTCATTTAATACGTTTTATTCATTAGGTTGGTATTTATATAATTAATTTCACTTATTTTGTAAATTTTATTGTTTTAATTTTTGTGCATTTTATATATTTTGTTGATTCCATTTCTTTTATTTCTTTTATTTATCTTATTTATTTTATTCAATTTCTCAATTTTATTCATTTTAGTACTTTGTTCCCGTTCCTAGTTGTGTGTTTTTAGCATTTTTTTTGTCAAAATATTGAAAAAAAAACAAGGTTAGTAATATAAGAAGTGTCTCACTACTTGGATGAATCAAATATGTATTTTAGTAAATATAGAAAAGTGTTTTGTTAATTCCCCCCCCCCCCCCCCACAAATCTCAAAGAAAAACGTCGAGAAGAAAGCGCTCATTTCGTAGTGTTTGTTCCACGCTTTGCTGATCGCAGTATGGAACAAACATAATGAATGCAACGCTTCCTTCTCGAGGAATTCCACGGGGATCCGTCCGAAAATCGTAATCAGGCCCGGCGGAATGCGTGGGTAGTATGGGTAGTACTACCCACACGAAAATTGCCGAGGGGGGAATTACCCACTCGAAAGTTTGGAACAAACAAAAACCTAAGATTAACCACGTATGTGTGTGTATTTTTTATTCAGATACAAATTTCTCTGCTTCAAAATTTTTTTTGAGAATATGGGATAATATTTGGGATTTGTTTGAAATTTGGAATTATTTTTTATATTTATACTCATGGGAATACATTTTGACACATCTACGCCTTGATACAAGGATTTCAGATCGATAGACTAATAATATTAATGCAATTTTATTCAGACTATGGGATGCAGTTAGAAATATTTTAAGGACAATATAGACAATTTGTAATGTTGTAACATTAACAATCATTTGATTAAAAATTGGAACAAGGAGAAACAATAACTAGACAATCAGTAGACTTTTTATAAGGATAGCAAAAGATTGTTGATTCCAACATCAGTAGCAGAGACAGCGAGGAAAGGGGGGATAAAAAAAATTAAACTTGTATCTTTGTAGCAAACGGAAAATCACTATCAGGACATCATAAACCGGATCGCCGACTGGCCTCCTTGGATCCGCTGGGAACTTTTGGGATCACATTTGCAGGTAGCTGTTTAGCAAGTCAACCAAAAGAGAAGATATAAATAAAATTGGAGGATAGCCAACACATCTTGGACTAGAATCAGGTCGAAGGGATTCGTTTACCGGAGATCTGGCGCTACACACATAAAAAATCGTGTAAATTTACGTCTCCTGACCATGACATATACGAGCATTAAAAATTGCATAACTTTACGTTTGATTTTAATTTAACATGTTGAATTTTGCGAGTCACGTAATTTTACTCCACATATGACGTTTATTTAAAATGGGGAGGAGTGTTATTTTATGGCACTGCACCTAGAACGTACATCTTTCATGTATAATTAAACAAAACACGGTTATATTTCGTCAATTACGGTGTTGTTAAATTGTGGCAAATTTGGAATTACCTCAACGGTAGAATTCAGATTTTTTTGGTGTATAGACCACTAGGCGCACGACCCGACAACATATTTAACGTCGCGATAGCGTTCATCGCAAGCGCAGAGAATACTCTCCACCACCCCAATACGCTGGAGATGCGCATTTAATGTATAATGATTGCCACCGGAAGGAATTCACGACTTTCATCCCTCCTTTTTAACTAAGGTTGGTTGATGCCTTTGGGATTCCTAAACTTCCATTATCCATCGAAATTTGCCAATTTTGAACGTCCTCTGACAAGAAATACTAAAAAATTCATTAAAGCTGTGCGACCTTTAACAAATATTTCCTTCCAATGCCTAAGTGTCCGCCTTCTCATTTCCATTCCAATCTAAGTGGCACTTTTCTCATTGCCCGGAATAGAACAATGCGAAAGAACTCAAACTAATAACGATTTTAACATAAAAAATCTAGGAGCACCCATATTTTCTCCAAGAAAATGAGAAGTGCTTTCCATGCTCCATCGGTCGAAGCGCCTACTGTAACGATGTGGACGTGGTCGTATAAAACCATAAGTTTTCTGAGGAGAATGCTTAGCGCGAGTATCTTTGCTGTCAGATAAATTTGTGCATTTAAAGAACAAATATTACGTTTATTTACATTATTATGTTTTGATCGCGAAACGTCTGTGAATTTGAATGTGAATCTACGTTGAATGCTGTTGTCGCCGATAAAAGATTCTTAGTCCCATGTATTCCAATCAAAGGCCGAATCGAGTATACAGCGTAGGGCCCAGCTGACAGACGAAATATTTATTCTCTCGTTAATCTGTTGACGAACCGGTGCCAATAACCACGTTTTTAAATTTTAATCAAGTTTTAGCGAATATCACTCAGTAAGATAGATCGGTTATCAGAATGAAGACAACCCCATGGCATAGCGTTGGAGTTGAAGTCTTCTAGAACCAGCTAAGGTGAAATGTATATGGAAACAATATCAATAAATCTTTGTATATGATTCGGATTTAACAAGCGACATTTTCCACATCGCGCTTTATTTCTACAATAGGCTCGTTGTTTGCAACGACGGCAGTCCATGCCCCACAGTATAAAAAGGCGAAAAAATAGACGAGCCCCTTCCAAAAGAATAAATTTTAGAAGAACAAATCCGGCGAAAGGCTTGAAATGAAGCTGATGGGAAATAAGTTTTCTTTCACTCCTCGATTTTTGTTGAACGCAATTGCTTTATTTTCGCTGACTGAAGCACAGGGATCTGGAAGCAGCAATCCTTATTTCGCAATTAAGGCCCTTCTCGGAGACTACACCATCAATCTCTACTTCCCGGACGGGTACGTAGACAAAATATTTTATCGTACACGGTCGAGTGTTGTTTAGTTAGATCACACGATATATCGATGATGTTAAATGGCTTGTCTTTGGTCCGGAAGTAGACCATCCAGGGGCCGGTTATATTAGATATAATTAGCATCGAAAATGAGACTTATCGTCATTATTTTTGCCATCGGAGAAACATTCAAAATGGCCTCCACTACCGTCCCATTAGTCAACACTATCATGCGGGCTTCAATACCCGCGAAAGGAAGGTTCTATAGCAGGGAACGGAAAATTAATGCAACTAAATTTAAAAGAATGGCGTGATTGGTACTTAGCTGTGGAACATTTGTAGTATTTGTATTCAACAAACACAATTTCGTTGAGCCGGCAGACATACAGCCCTGTTAACAAAGGGTGTTTCCAAATAGCCACCAGATATTATCAGGAAATTTTAATTTTCACTTACACACTCCATAGCTGAACTTTTGTCAGTACGGGGAGAAATCACTCCGAATCTTACTACCCACTAGGGAAAAAAGTGTTCCGCCGGCCCTGATCGTAATCGAGCATCTTAGATTCCGATGAAACTTTACACGTTTCACCGGTATAGAAGACTGAACATTTTCCAGTCAAAAAGATTGTTTTAACTCAAGAACAATTTTTTAAAAGGGCATAAATGTTTCTTCATGTAGCATATTCGAAAAGAAATAAGGAATTCTTTTAGTGATAGATTCTCTATGATCCAAAAACACTTACATATTTGAAATGATAAACAGTTGACTATTGATAGTTCATGATAAACAAAAAGCGCGAATAACTTTCAAACAGGGCATAATTTCACGATTTATTTTTTTTGTTGGAGCGAAATTCCAAATATATCCACAACTACCACATTTAGGAAGATTTTTGTTAAATGCAGTTTGATTTGAAATGACACAAAAAATCATATTCATAGTTTTGTATGTGCATGAAATTTAAAAACATGTATAAAGATACCGTTAGAAAAACTTTTTTACTGATAAGTTCTCCATCATGCAATCACATTTGAAATGTTTTCTCTTTAGGTTTTTGTTGACAAAATATAAAAAATTTAAAAAAAATCGTTTTTTTGCAATTTAAATTTTTAATATAAATTTTGGTTTTTTAAAAATTGACAACATTTTTTTCAGTGTATATTTTTTCCATGCAGCAATGTTCATTCCCTGTAACTCGTTCTCGGATAGTTGTAGTTGCATAAAACACGGTAAAAAAACATTTTTTTCTCGAATATGCTACATGTAGAAACTTTCGAGCCCTTTTAAAAAATTGCTCTTGAGTCAAAATAATCATATTGACTGTGGAAAATGTTTAGTTTTCCATACCGGTGAAACGTGTAAAGTTTCATCGGATTCTAAGATGGGCGGTCACGATTTTAAAGATTTTCTGTCGGATCTTCGTGAAGGTTCTCATGTATTCGAACTAGTTCATAATTTCTTAGTCACAACTCGCCAAGCGTGCAAGAAATATTGTTCATGTATTCGAGAACTGGTCCATCATTCCTAGTGTAATGTACACGACTGACCATTCGTGCTCGTGAAATAGTTCACAAAAGCATGAAATCTTAGAAATCTTATTCATGAAAACGTGAACTGGTTCATAGTTCCTACTATAATAGTCATGCCTGACCATTGGGGCACGTGAAATAGTTCACAAAATCACAAAATATTGTATTCGTGAGCTGGTTTATGTTTCCTAAAGCATGATTCGTGATCTATCTTGAGTATTTGTGATATTTAAAAGATATCCCTAATAATTTTCAATTTCATGCAACTCTGCACATGGTTATGAAATTTCTACGTGAACTATTACACGGAATTTGTTTTTTTTTTTAATGAAAGAGCACATAGTTACGCCCAGTGATTAGTAATAGATGCTAGCATCAGATACAAGAGAACAATTAGGGCCTCGCACATCTTTATTTATTTGATAGGGTTCAGTGTGATGTTCGGACAGCAAACGAAAACTGCGCTGAGCACTAAAAATACACTATAGAGCTACAAGTGCTGTTCGTGATATAGTTCACAAAACAAGCTATTACGAATCAGTTACACTTATATGGTACTGTTCATATTGTCACGTTGCTCCGAGTAAAAAATCTACAGTAATCAAACATGAACATAAGTCGCATTACTCCACGTATCAAATTCGAGGGCTCATGAATAATATATCATGATAAAGTACATACAGATTACAAAAATCGCGACCAAGGTCCTGAAATCATGAACATAAATCACACTACTCGTGACAGAAAAAAATCAAAATTTTGTGACAAAATCATGAACGCAAATCATTTTACTTGTTACTAAAATATGACGATAACGTGAACAGAAATTACGGAAAGCGTGAATAAGATCTTTAAAATATAGCCGCACTACTCTGCCTGAAAAATCGGATACAAAACTTGTGAACAAAATATGAGGATAACGTGAGAATAAATTACGAAAATCGTGAATATGGTAATGAAATTCTGAACTTAAATCGCGCTACACTGCCATAAAAATCCGATAGTAAACGAATTTAAATATCATGGCAACGTGATGAGAAAATACGAAAATCGCGAAAAAGCCCCTGAAATAATGAACATCGTTAAATGTCCGTTCTCTTAGTTGATATACTTTATACAAACCACTGGTTTGAATAAAGTATATCCTCAAATTATGAACAAGAATCAAAATAAAAACTAAATATGTCCAGGGAAAAATCACAGTAAATCAATCAAACAGTGGAATGTAAATGCATGTGTATTTTTGACGCAAACATGTTTTTTGAAAATACAAATAGTTTCATGAATACGAGGTTTCTGAATTCATAATCGTTCAATTTGCCAAAATTTTGATTTTTACTCAAGAATAACGGTTTTTTGTGTACTTAATGTTAAGTGTCCCAATCGAAGATTAATATTTGAACAAGTTTTATTTTTTATGAAAAAATTATCATAACTTTCATACTATGTTGCGTTTCGGCTTCGCCTCATCAGAAACCGACACTAACACATTGTCGGAATAGATTAGCGCCGGCTTGACGCAAATCCCTTAAAACTAAAACACACTATGTGTTTCAATCAAACGACTGATCAAACGTGATGTCCCGTTCGAGCAGAAGTTCTGTTTATGCCGATGAGACACAAGTGAAGCCGAAACTTGTCTTGGCTTTGCAGGCCTATGCTAAAGCACTATGCTATATTTCACCCTAAGGAGGAAAATTTGGTAAAAACCAAAATTTCTCACTAGGGTGAAAATTTGTTGGTAAAAACCAGTCTTTGTACAGGAGGGCACGTTTGATCAGTCGTTTGATTGAAACACATAGTGTGTTTTAGTTTTAAGGGATTTGCGTCAAGCCGGCGCTAATCTATTCCGACAATGTGTTAGTGTCAATTTCTGATGAGGCGAAGCCGAAACGCAACATAGTATGAAATAAGGATTTGTGCCCTCCTGTACAAAGACTGGTTTTTAACAAACAAATTTTCACCCTCGTGAGAAATTTTGGTTTTTACCAAATTTTCCTCCTTAGGGTGAAATATAGCATAGTATCATAACTTTGATACTAAAAATAGTTTAGCAGGTCATGTACATGAGCAAATGATCTACTAGTTATTGAAAGGTCACTTCAGCGTAAAATAAAACTACAAAAGTTATATAGGGTGTTGAGCCCATTTTCGCCATGTTTCTATTATCACCTTACCCATTTGAAGCCGTTGGTTAGAGTGTCTGCCATCTTTGTGCAACGCATTGAGTCAAATGGTAGCGCAATAGGGGCACTCGATTCGAGTTTTCGTTGCGTTCAAATGCGAGAATTTCACTGTTTTCAGCGCATTTGTGTTATTATATTGGTTCTTAATAACGAAGCAAAGCAGTTGATGTAAATTTTTTCGCATTCCATTGATTGTAGGCCGAGAAATTAATGAATTAGTGAGGCACCCTGCTTAGTATGGTGCAAATAGGCACTTTGCCCTACATAAATAAATCAGATTTTTAAACTGAAACACTCTACAGCTTACATTTAGATTTGTCGTGCAATGAAAAGTGAGACAAATAGCTTGCCTGTCTTCAGCAAAGTTGTCTAAAATGCGTTGTTCTACAAGTTCATTGAATACAATCAAGCTTTATCTCGAATGGTTAAACAGTTCAATTTTAGATCTTTCTAAAATTAGAACCACCCCAGCTTCCATTTAAACGAAAAGAAGGGCCTTGCAAAGTACAACAACTTTCATGATTTTTTAGCCTTTTCCGGCTTCCCGCCACTGTGCGTAGTGCCGTTATTCTGACGTCCACCATTGCTCGTGTTTGACTCCGATCTCATACGTTCCGATCATGTTCGGAACTCAGCTCGTAAATTTAGCACACATATTCATCGATGATAGAATTGTCTAAAAAACAATGCTTCTCTGGCCAACCCGCTGAAGCCACAATTTCACCTTTAACACAAGCCCCATTTTGTGAATAGACGGACGGATCTAGCGCCGATTAAAATCAACCACAGCAGTATGAAACTGAAGGATTCGAATTTTTTCGCTGAACTTCAATTATTTTGACATGAATGACCACCACAGTCATAATAAAAGTAACGGTACATAATTTTTTGCGCAATGTACATTATATGTCGAAGTGACTCAACTAAAATGATGTCCATCACAGTTTTATGGGTAATTTGGAACCAGTTTATGCTTCAGATTGAAACTAATAATCTCAAACCACCCCTTTTGGTAGCAATTTGGGTTATGAATTACCTGGTTAAGTTCAGCCTTAAATATTCATAATAAATCATCGAACTGATATCATACTCTCGCTTGATATAAAGTTTAGAGGGTATTCGATTAAAAATTAGAAAATTTTCAGCAGAAAGGTATAATTGCAGTTACAATTGCGCACACCCAGATATTGTGACGTACCGGATGCAAAAGCGATAAGCCCGTATCTTATTGTTTAGATTTGCAATATCAGTCGATCCAACACATCTAATTTTGTTTATTTGTTACAATCTTTACAGATGTCCCACCGAATGGCGATGTAGCGGATGTCGAAGGAGAGCCCAAGGTACGTATATCAGAGTAACATCGATAGATTACGAAAATCAAGTATAATTTCAACAAGTATTGGTTAATATCCACAGAAACTGAAGTACCCGCGCTCTATCCCATTCATTATCAGCAATGAGTTCTGCGAACGCTTCAACTACTATGGCATGCGAAGTAAGTAGCTTTATAATATTCGGTTTTACAAGTTACCTATTTCGAACTAACATTCACAGCTATCTTGGTGCTGTACCTCACTCGAAAGCTGGATTATGATGATGATACGGCAACGGTTATGTATCATTCGTTCACAACCTTGGTCTACTTTATGTGTATTTTCGGTGCGATCATATCGGACAGTTGGCTCGGTCGATTCCGAACGATCTGGTCCCTATCCATCGTGTACGTATGCGGCAGTACACTGATCTCGATAGGTGCTATCCCAACGCTCGATGTCAATGCCCAGGCTATGACCATCATCGGTCTGCTGCTGATCGCTGTCGGTTCCGGTGGTATTAAACCGTGTGTGGCTGCTTTCGGTGGAGAACAGTTCCAAATGCCCGAACAGGCACGGTATTTGGCAATCTTTTTCTCGATGTTCTACTTCGCCATCAATTTGGGTTCGTTCATATCCACTATGCTTACTCCGATTCTTCGTGAGGATGTCAAGTGCTACAGCGAAGATGACTGTTTCTCTTTGGCCTTCGGAGTTCCCGCTATTTTGATGGTGGTATCGATTGCCATCTTCCTGATCGGAAAGCCACTGTACAAACTCACCGATCCGGCGGGTAACATGTTCGTTAAGGTATCCAAGTGTATTTGGGTGAGTGTCCTTCGCTGATATTGTTTTCTATAATACACCATTGCAATTATAACCGAATTACAGACTGCAATCCGTACCCGATCCAAGGAGAAATCAGTGAATCCTCGCGAGCACTGGCTGGATTATTCGGAGAAGCGCTGGGGACAACAGCTAGTAGATGAAACCAAGATTTTAATGAACGTTTTGCGACTGTACATTCCGCTTCCGGTCTTTTGGGCGCTATTCGATCAACAGGGCTCCCGCTGGACTTTCCAGGCAACCAGAATGGACGGTGATCTCGGTTCTTGGACAATCAAACCCGATCAGATGCAGGTTCTCAATCCGCTGTTGATCCTGGTCTTCATTCCATTGTACGAAGTCGCCTTCTACCCACTGTTGTCTTTAATCGGGATTCGACGCCCACTACAGAAGCTTACTCTCGGTGGAATTCTAGGCGGTGTAGCATTCTTCATCTCCATGATCGTGGAGATTCAACTGGAACACACTTACGCCGTGATGCCCCAAGGCGGCGAATCACAACTTCGCATCTTCAACGGAATGAACTGCGTATACAACGTACAAACCAACATTCCCGATCATGCCAATTTCGTATTGGAAGCGATGGGATCATTCGAAGAAAAATACGTTGGTGTTCAAGGTGAAAAATCATTCACTTACTCAATGTCTTCGAACTCTCCCGGCGCGGGATGCAATGTGCCACTAAGCGGACAATTCCAGCTGAACGAACGGGAACAAATTTCCTACTTTGTCAACAACCGTGGCGGAACGGTGAATTTGCTGCGCTACCTAGACAACACCGAAAAATCCTCCAAAGGTTACCCGGTGTTCCGAGTTCTCGGAAACACTGCAGTCGATCGGACATTCGTGTTCAAAGACTTGGATCCCTCGAATTCATTCGATAGACATAAGAATAGTACTTACTACAATGATATTATAGAATCTTTTCCTTCGGAATATGAGATAATGGTCGACGATAAACCCATTTTCAAGTACACAATGCGACTTGGAGGCGTTTACACGTTCATCCTGACAGAGGACGAAACTAATATCGTGAGTATTTTATTTAAAAAGATGTTGAAGGTTAGAAAAAACATGTTTTAATTTATTTTCAACAGACGGCCAACGTCATCACCGTTACCGATCCAAACTCGATCAACATGCTATGGCTGGTTCCGCAGTACGTTGTGCTAACGCTGGGTGAGGTCATGTACTCGATCACCGGTCTGGAGTTCTCCTTTACGCAAGCACCGGAGAGTATGAAATCTGTCCTGCAAGGCTGCTGGCAACTAACGGTCGCCATCGGTAATCTAATCGTGGTCATTGTGGCCGAAGCTAGGATCTTCGATGCCCAGAAGTGGGAGTTTTTGCTGTTTGCTGTGCTGATGATCGTCGACATGGGGCTGTTTGCCGTGCTCGCCTACTACTACAAACCGATTCCGCTGAAAAAGTACGACGATGATGACGCTAACACGACCCTGCCCATCGAAGACCAGAAGGAGGAGCGCGGATTGGAAAATCCGACCTACACCAAGAGTGAATAATTGCCAGGAAATGACAACTACCATGTAGATAAATGTTTTTTTAGATTGTGCTGTTGTGCAGCCGCAGTTGTTATAAGTATACATATGTAAAAGTTCATCCTTGTAAAATAATGATTGGAAAATTTAACCGATTTGTTTTATTGTATGTATCTATATCACTTCTTACCAAAAAGACTACTTTATAAAAAACAGTTCACATCACGACTTCGAAGGAATTACGTTATTTTTTACTTCATCTTTCATTTCTTGTTCTTAGCGATTGTTTCTAAAACTTGTTACGCCTGCGCCTCGCTTCTCGTTACGTCTTCCGCCCCGAAGAAGCAACCGAACCGATATTTCCTGTTTATCGGATGTTTGTTTTGATAATCGGATTGCTATTGCGGACTTGTTTCAGTCGGCCAAAACCGTGCATTCTTGCGATATTTGCGCCATTCACTCTCTGTGGAATAAATTATATCCTGGTTCGCGGTACAGTTTGTCACGCTGGCGATTGGAAATTTCCACTGTAAATTATAAGTCTGTAGTTGTCTGCTGCAATTCGTTAGATTGGGTTGCGGTAGATTTTTCTTTATGTTGATTAGACTACGATGCTTGTATGGTCATTCGTCTATTTTGAGGCTATTGAGGAAAATGCCGCACCACTTCGTTCACTAATCGGTCTACAATAGATGAAATGCAAAAATGGGGGGAAATGAAGGTACTAGAGTTCACAGTGTATTTTCGCCAAACACATGCGAAAAATTATTCACGCAAAAACAGTAAAGCTGCAGCGTTGATGTCTTTTGGGACGTTTTATGATAATCCAAGACCTTTATTTTGATGATATAGTTATAGTGATTAATCCCCCTTGAAGTAAGATATTTGCAACCATTTTTTTCATAGTATGAAGAACAAGATAAAATGTTCAGAAATGTCAACCAACTTGTTTTTGCGAACATCTTTACTGAAGACCAAAAATCTCTATTTATTGTCCACTCGAAGTTATTGACCGTTGTTTGTAAATTTCCCTTTAAAAGTTTTTATTCAACATAAATTCATAAATATCGTTGATAAAGCTCCAGCATGTTCAACTAAGTTTTTTGTCTTATCAAGATACATATCTTCCCAGAAGAGATCATCGATCAATCTCTTGCGTCTAAGAAGGTATTGGGTAATTTTTGGTAAAATTAGCAAAAGTTTGAAAAGAGATAACTTTTGAACGGGCAAAAACGGGCAGGCTCTAATTGCATTTAGAAATACAGTAATGTTTCGATTATATCACTATGCGTTTATATCAATTCTCGTTTAAAGGGCGAACACGGAATTATTGCGACACATTCAACAGGGCATAACTTTTTTACCATTGGGTAAAAATCAACCAAATTTTGCACACTTTCTCATTGATGTGTATTGTTTACATGCTGTCAAACTCGAAGTCGTGTTTTTCGATTCAACGAAAATGGAGGTGAACCAACGCGAGTCGAGAGAACAAATTCTTTGCAAACACCTGGAATTTCCTGACCTGTCGCACCGGCAGTTGGGAAAAATGTTGAACATTCACCATTCAACCATCTCCAGAGTGTTGAAGCGGTTCCAGGAGCGGTTGACGTTGGACCACGGCAAAGGAGCTGGAAGAAAACCGGAGAACAAAAAGACGGAGGGAAAGGTGAAGCGGATGATTAAAGCAAATCCCAACGTCTCAAGCCGTGATTTGGCTAAAAAGATCGGCATGTCGCAGAGCTACGTCCAGAATGCAAAGAAGAGAGCTGGACTACATACATACAAGGTACAGAACTTCCCAATCCGCGATGAGCGGCAACAATCGACGGCTAAAACTCGGGCACGGAAGCTCTACGAGAAGATGCTGACAAAATATGTACGACGAAACGTATATAAAAGCCGATTTCAAGCAAGTTCCGGGGTTGGAGTTTTTCACCGGCAAGAGCAAGTTCTATGTGGACGAAGAAGAAAATGTCGAAGTTCGCCTCCAAATATCTCATTTGGCAGGCCATCTGCTCTTGCGAACTGAGGAGTGAGCCTTTCGTGACAAAGGGCACAGTAAATGGCGAGATCTACAAATCTGAGTGCCTCGAGAAGCGCCTTTTGCCGTTCTTGCAGCAGCACGATGAAGCTCCGCTATTTTGGCCAGATTTGGCATCATGCCACTATTCTAAAAGAGTCCTGGAGTGGTATGAGGCCAATTCTGTCCATTTTGTTCCAAAGGACATGAATCCGCCAAACTGTCCGGAGCTGCGCCCGGTGGAGCAGTACTGGGCAATGATGAAGCGGGAACTTCGAAAGAGCAAGAAGACAGTCAAAGACGAGAAGAACATGTTAAGAAAATGGAAAAAACTGAGAAACTGGTACCGGATGACACTGTAAAGACTTTGATGGAGGGCGTCAAGCGAAAATGCGTTCAGTTTTACACTCAAAGCTCCATCGATTAACTTTTCTTTTGATTTTTGAAGTAAATATATGTATAAAACTACTCTAAAATTTTGGTTTGATTTTAAACATTATAAGAAAATTGGCATGACATTTTCCGTGTCGCAATAATTTCGTGTTCGCCCTTTATATCACCCTCTATTATATCACGGTTTTGTCTCGATTATATCACGCCTTTTGAAAAACAGTCAAGGCACACTATGTTTTGATCCAAATAAGCCACATGTTCTGTTAAAAGTGTCAGCATTTTTGCCTTTCTCATATAAAGAAAGGCTATGCAATCACTGTAAAAATCGACTTTTTAACCGAGGCCCGGAGGGCCGAGTGTCATACACCATTCGATTCAGTTCGTCGAGATCGGCAAATGTCTGTGTGTATGTATGTGTGTGTGCATGTGTGTGTGTGTATCATTTATACTCACACAATTTCTCAGAGATGGCTGAACCGATTTTCGCAAACTTAGTTTCATCTGAAAGGTATAACACTATTGAATTTTTAGTTGATCCGACTTCCGGAGTTACGGGTTGAAGAATGCGGTCACACAGCAAATTCCCATATAAACTGGTACCACCATGATGTTCAAATGATGTAAAACATATTAAAATAGATGTAACATTACTCTAGTTTGCGGGTCTGGATCACTAATGATCAATCAAAGCAGCTTTGACCACATTGGCCACCTATGACGGTTCATGACGCCCCCGGGGAACCCGCCAAGTTCCTAAGCTAATATCACACCCATTCCCCAACGAATTCTCTACCGATTTTTACAAACTTCATTTCAAATGAAAGATACAGTAATACCATTGACTACTGCTGAATTTCATTCGGTTCTGACTCTTGCTTCCGGAGTTACAGGGATGTTAGTAAGGATACATTGGAATTTCCCATATAAATCGGTACAATCGTAATACCTCAGAGGCTAAAAACTATTGAAATGGTCACCAAATTACTTCTAATCGCAGATCTAGATCACTGACCACCATCGACGGTTCCGGAAGCATCCAAATTCAGAATAACGGTTATATTGGTTTCTCGAAATTGGCTAGACCGATTTGATCAACTTAGTTTCAAATGAAATTTGTTGCGTCCCCGGAAACTGATATTAAATTCCATCTCCATCCGACTTCCAGCTCCGCAGTTACGGGTTGTGGAGTGCGATCACATAGAAAACTCCGATTCAAACCGATACCGCGATGAATGCAAAAAGGTGCTCTTATATATACTTACCAAGTGTAATAAGAATGTAACACATTTCCATAATGTTATATTGTACGAACCAGCTATTAAATCATAGTTTGGAGAAATGAGAAAGGCACAATTGCACCTCTAGGTGGATTAAAACAGGTTTTTTACAATTGATTTGCTTATTTACATGTAGGGTAATGAGCACATTAGTGGGTATTGGACTGCAATATACCTTTTTTGTTTGATATCACATTTGATTTTATTTCCGGAGTCTCAATGGTTGCGAGTTCGAATCTCGCCTCTGGGGGGAATTTTTTTCACATTATTGCTTAGCTTCACTCACTATTTCCGATCGGCTTTCCCCGTTGGATACCACCAGTCCTAAATAAGGTATTGGCACTTAAGTCAAAAGACTAAAAATTGAATTATTAGAGAAATAGAGACAAACTAGCTTCTCTGCACAATCACATTGTTAAGAAATCATTTTTAAATGGTGAATGGATATTATTCGTTGAAAATGTAGACTTTCTTTGACTTTCACTTCAAATATGGATTGTTGACTAACATCTGCTGATTTTTCATTCAGTTATGACCGCATGTTAAATATTATATATGGCAGCGGTTCTCAATGTTGTTAGCACCACGGACCCCTTTGAAATCAACCCCCCCCCCCCATCACTCTGGGTTGATGCGGTCCACCATGGTCTAACATCAAACATCGATTATGCTGTCTTTATATTATTTGAAGTCTGTTACGAAAAAAACCTAATATTTTAATATTTTTCCAGAAAAAAATATTCCTCTACGCGGACCCCCAGCCACGACTAGGGGGGCCCTAGGGGAGGTTGAGAATCGCCCATGAACGTGGGCGAAGCAGCTTAGGAAGTTTATTTGAAATACTTGGTGCTACCTATGATACTGATTCGTTTTCTTCCATAATATTTTCAAATTTATTTCATGGTTTGTACCAAAACGTACCAATGTTCCATGCAGGAATATGTTACATAGGTCCGTTAGTGCGTATTCCCATTCAACAAAGTTTTCCACAAATGAATGTTGTAGCGATCCCGAAAGCTTCTATTGTTTTTTTTTTTCAATAAGACATATAACAAAAAATATAAAACATGAACCGGAACTACCTATAGACACTATTTAAAAACAAATTGTAATATTTGGTGAATATTGAAATGTTCTTTTATCCTTTATGAATAAGTCTGAGGAACATAGGACCAATCCGAACTTACACTTGCGATTGCACGGAATCATACCATTGGCTGGGTGAGCCAACCATCAAATAGTCCTTGGAACCGGTGTACAGTCTTTCACGAACGTTACACCATCATCAGAAAAGGGTCAAGGTCTCATACTGTCGTAAGATTTGAGAAATAATGAGTATTTAAAAAGTTACCAATAAAATCAATATAACTAAATTGTGTAACGCGGACTTATTTACATTCAGAGTGTCATCTCTTCATCGGTAAAAGCGTGTTGAAGGATCTCATCTAGTACAACTGACATAGAATTTTATCTAGTTTTCAAAAATCATAGTGCCATCTTACGCCGTTTTGCGCCAAAGGTTGATATCTGAACATTTGTAAATTTAGTTTTTTCGTGGAGACGCGTGGTATTTTTTTAATTTCATGGAGTTTTGTATTATTATTCACCGGTGGATTTCTTTTTCTGAACGCTGCTTGTAAATTCAGGGTTTTGGGCGATTTCCTTGATACAAATATAAGTATGTCTTAACCGTCTTGCAACTATGACTCGTGTTTCTACATTTTCACTGTTATCTGCAGTATAGAAAAATTCAAATATATAGAAGCCAACGAGGCAAACTAACTGCAACTATTATTATATCTTTCCATGAATCCTATCTCTTTGTTAGGCATTGGTCGTTAGCTTTACTGGTGACCGATGTAAGGTAAACACGTGAGTGTGGGAAATGTTCTTAGTAATTAATGTAATGCAACATTTATTTTCAAGTGCAAACTCCCGATTGAATCTATCACAATAAACAATCAAATTCAAAATCTCCCTCAATAATTCACTTCCAAATTGACGAGAGCTTCATGAAAAAACGCTCACGTCTCTATTTTAAAGCATACACATACAGTGCAAAGTATGCTCAGGATATTTTCGAACGAAACACCAAGTCAGTACCCACAAGGAGAGATATTTAAATCATCATTGGAATTGAAAATCAATGGAAAAGTATTGAGCGGCTTAGCTGCAGCATGCATCGTATGAGTAACTGTGAATAGAGTATAGTAGGGCATGATTTGAGATCTTCATCAAAATCAAATAAACCCGTCATCTTTTAATAGCTTTGACGATAACTATAATTAAATAAACCAAAAAACAAAAATTTAAGGAATTCTATCAAACACCTTTAGATATGCTATTTTTCATAACTATTCTAAACGCATACGTTCACAAATTAGTACATGAGGATTATCTCTTAAAGAGCATCAGCATTCAGATTGGATTGAAGATCTACAAACAAATGTATAAAATTACATCATTTTTTATTCTCCAGATTTCGATAAATTGGAACCACCCTAGCTAACTCGTTACTAAGGACTACCCTAAGAAATCAAAATGTTTCTGTTTACTTACGAAGTATCTGTTTTGAGAAGTTAATAAAATTCACTTTTGCGAAATTAAAAAAAAACTTTTAGAACCACCCTAGGCTGTCTAATTTTCATTTTAGCGTCCTAATTTAATCAAAATCGAGTTCAGCGCATTGCCCTTAGATGATATTTTCAGACATTTCAAACTACTTTTGAGGATTTGTCCAGCTTTTGTATGGAGTGGATCCACTGTGCATAGTTGGGGTGCAGTAGCCCGAGCATATATTCATGGGTTCAAACACCACATAGCCCCTTGAAAAGACCTTAAACATGGTCCGTGCCAAAATTCACAACCACCGAGACACCTTCAAATGGTCTCAATAACCCATAAATACACTAACATATGGTATTTTATATTGGATGTACCTGACTATGGTGATGGTGTTTTCATGGGTTGAACCCATTTCAAACACCCATGTCAAACCCCATGAGCATGGGGGAATTATTGGCTTTTCGTTTGCTCGAGAGGCTTATGATGGCACTTCTGAGAATGATAAGAAAAAATAATAGGGGCAGTTAAATTTGGATATTGATGGTTTTTAAGAAGGTGTATATGAGGGACATGTAGAGGAGATCGCAGCTTGCTAGTACATCTCGAACCGGGACATTGGGTGATCTTCCTCGGACCCGAAGGGAATCGAATAGTTGCGATCTGGCAGAACAGTACTCGGCGCATGCCCAGACAATATGTTCAATATCGTGATAACCGTTGCCACAGGTGCAGATACCGCTATTTGCGAACCCAATACGTCGGAGATGAACGTCCAGCGTGTAGTGATTAGACATGAGCCGAGACATCACACGAATGAAGTCCCGACCCACATCCATCCCTTTGAATCAAGGTTTCGTCGATACCTTAGGGATTGGCGAATGTAGGCACCTTCCTAGTTCACCATTGCTCTATGAAGTTTGCCAGCTTTCGAGGGTTCTCTGATGTGTAATGCTGATAATACCGAAGCCCGTCGGGGTGAAACATCTTGTTGCAGTCGGCTTCTAGAAATTTACTATGAAAGATACTTGGGACCACCTGCGCACGTATGTGATCCGGAATTCCACAAATCTCGTTCTTCATGGATGTGTCGAAGAATACAGTTGAATCAGAAGCAGGGGGAGATTGACACGGTTGCGATAATATGAAGAAGGATTGATATTTTGTGCCATATAATCGAAGTACAAGAACAAAAATCGCGTTTGAGAATTGAGCTCGACAAGCCTCTCGAAATTTGCAATTACTAACGGGTTTAAGACAGCCTGATCAGGTCTCCTAGGTGGGCACTCCACCATGCTCCGGTCATTGTACGGAAAGAGTTGATCCTTTCCTTTGTTGGCACTTCTGTTTCAGACACCTAATGTGACATCCCCAGGTTTCTTTAGTGTCGAACCAGACCCCGAGATATTTGAAAGTTGAAACCTAAGCAATAGTTTGACCCGTTAATTGAAGCTGTAGTTACGCTGGTTCACGCTTCCTTGAAAATACGACTAGCTCAGTTTTCTCCTAGGAGAACTCGGTACCCAGCTGAAGGGCCCAATCAGACAAATTGTCCAAGGTATCTTGCAATGGTCCTTGTAAATCGACGGCTTTGGGACATGTAACAGAGACCACACCGTCATCTGCAAGCTACCTTAGCGTGCAAGAACTGACAAGACATTCGTAAATGTCATTCACGTAAAAATTGTAGAGAAGGGGGCTTAGACATGAGCCCTGGGGAAGACCTATGTAGCTAATTCGTGATGACGATAAATCACCATGCGAAAAATGCATGTATTTTTCAGACAGCAAGTTTAGCAAAAATTTGTTTAGAGTCGGTGAAAGATCATGCTGGTGAAGCTTCTCAGAAAGAATTTTGATAGAAACTGAATCAAAAGCCCCCTTTATATCTAGGAAAACTGATGCCATCTGCTTTTTTCTAGCATAAGCCATTTGAATTTCTGTTGAGAGCAATGCAAGACAATCGTTCGTCCCTTTGCCTTTGCGGAAACCAAATTGTGTATCTGACAACTTCAACCCAATTGTCGAGGCCGGTTTTCCTGGTTTTTGGATGGCAATAACCTTCATTTGCCTCCAGTCATGAGGGACAATGCTACCCTCAAGAAACTTAATAAATAAGTTCAACAAACGTCTCTTGGCAGAGTATGGCAGATTTTTCAACAAGAATTTGATTCTGTCTGGCCCTGGAGCTTTATTGTTACATGACAAGACAGCAAGTGAGAACTCAACCCGATGGTGGTGAAACGGTGTTTCGTTCGTGTTGTGATGGGACGCGGCGCGGTAGATGATCTGTTTGAATATCCCACCCTCTCGGTAGAACTGTTTCGGTTTCATAAGCGTCGGGTCGTGCTCATCGATGTTTCTCTCGTTAGTCTGTCAACGAACCGGCGCCAATAACTACGTTTTTTTGCTTTAATCAAACTCTTCATTCGCATTTCTAACGTTGCGTATTGTCGATAGCTAGCGGGTAACCCGTCGTCCCGGAAGGTCTTATACGCGGCGGCCTTCTGAGTACTCTTTGCTCCACCACGGATTAGGAGAACGTTTTTGTATGTTCGTGCCGGGTACTGGCTTAGTCTGAGCTTGATTCGCGCTGTCGAGAATCAAGCCAAAAAGCTGTACTACTTTGCTGTGCACTTTTTGATCCCCAAAAGTACTTCTCAGTAGTGAGTATCTCGTTCCAAGCGAATAATATTAAGGGATACCTTCTGGCCTTTACAAGGAAATTTAGGACAGGAAATGTTCCTCCTCTTCCTATAGTTTCTAGGCACCCCCGCAGTTGTACCCTCTTGTGTGTCATCAGCCTCGGCTTTGTTAGGAGGCAAGAGAGCTTAGCGGTTCGTTGAGGATGGTGGCGTAGCTTTCTTTAACATTTCTGCGAAAGAACGCTCGGAACGTTCCGCAAGGAAACGTTTTAGTTTATCCCCGCGTAGTTTATACGCGGGACATGCCGAGATCTCATGCAGAATCTCTGCACAGTAAGGACAATTCTCAGCATTCTTACTACACAAATCATCCACATGATTCTCACCGCATTTTCCACAGCGGGCTTTATTGTTACAATGGGTGGCTGTGTGACCCAATTGTTTACACTTTACACTTTGACCCGCGGTACAAACAGACACACAGGTAGACGAACCTTGTGCAAGAGGATGTAGTATGGCAAAGCGGTACCAGCGAAGCGCACCCGATAAGAGTTTGATTGGGGGGTACGTTTTTGAGCCATCCCCCGCAACTACTAATGAGTGCAAACGATTGTACTCATTTATTTTCACTAGGTGAAGTAAGCAGTTTCTAAAACGGCCGACCCCGTACTGCAGCAGATCCTCAAACTCCCATCGGTGACCACGCCTTCCGTCTCTACCCTTTCGCTGGAATATACACATAATAGTACCTCGTAAAGTGCTCGCTGCAAGCAATATCGTTTGCCTGCTTTTAATTAGTCAACACGACCCTGACTGTCCGAGCGGACCTTTTTTATTGCGGTCACAGCCGAGAACCTTTCCGTCAGGTCTTTCGAAATCTGTAATAGATTCAGCGATTTTGTTTTGGGCCGAAACAAGACCACAAAGGGATTGGTCGAGAGCTCTGGATAATATTGTTTGGGTCGTGGGAGAGCTTTGAGAGTCGATTCGACCTCCATTTGGTCGTCCGGGGAGGGAGGTCCGTCGGCGCAGACTGGAAAAAAGCCGCAAACGTGTCAAAAAAGATAGATTTCACTTATCTGTAAAGTTGTTTCCCATGATGCACCAGTCCAGCTTATATAGCTGGTTATTGTTCAATCCTCACTGTGCGAACAAAAGGCTGAATAATTCGGCTTAGCGGTTAACATACGAACAAAAGAAGAAAAAAGTCCAAAACCTCGAAAAGGCAGAGAAAGCGCAAGATAACCTTGAACGCGGATTAGCACTATTCTTTGTTGCTATACACTGCACGGACTGGAAACAAAACACTTGTGTCTCGATCGAGCGCTCCAAAACGAATGATTTTTTATTATCGTTATAAATATAGTTTTAAACTATTTTTTCCATAGTGGATAATATAAATTTTTACCGAAATTTTCTCCACTAAAGATAAAAATAGCATAGTGTTCTATTGGCTTGCTAAGCTAAAGCAAATGTTTCGATTTCATTAGTTCTCATCAGCTTAAAATGAACTCCTTTTCTTGTGGAACATCGTGCAGGACTAGGGGTTTGCTCAGGAACACAAATCGTGTTTTCGTTTTTTGGAACGAGTTATCCGCTAGCTAGTGTCGGGTTCTGAGTATACGACGTCGAAACGCAAATTCCATAACCAATTCATTTAAAACTAGTTTTCTGAAGATCGGTTCAAACATGCCTGAGATAATTGCAAGACATTAGTGTACATACATACACAAAATACACAAACAGATATTGTCACAACTTGTCGTGCTGAGTCGATTGGTATATGAAGAAAAGTTTTCAAGGTTTGCGCGAGTCTCATTTATTTCTTTCGTAAGAAATGTAAAAAATTACGCAAATTATTCATTGCGTCAGAGAAACCTTATAAATGTAGGTTTCAATGAAATAGGAATTGGGTGAAAATTACTCATAAAAGCTCAAGAAGCATACTTAAACCGCTCACAAAAAGGCAAAATTAAGAAGAAACAACAAACATAAAAAACAACGGAAGTTGGCGAAGAAAAGTGAGAGTGAGTATTTCAAAATTCAAATAAAAATAGTAATACTAGTCAGTGGCCCAATTAAAGACTAGGAACAGAAAAAGTCCATGAATAAGAATTGTTTTTATAAGTAGGCAAAATTTTCTCTTTGGACACAATTGTTGCATTTTCCATATTATTGCGATACTTGTCTTGTACACAACCTCTTCATTTCTTTTCCTCTATCCACTTTTTTCGACTGTTTGCATTACGTCCAGTAAATGATAATTACACAACTAAGAATATGTTGCAGTTTAGCAGTATAATTATTGAATCATTTGAATTAGTGATATACTGGTTTTCTTCAGAAATTTATATTAAAATCAAATTTTTGAATACGGAAATTCAACCTAAGCAATAATCAATATCACCTCATGCGGGGATATAACACCTTCCATTCGGGTCTGGTATATACAAAATGGACAAATTAACAGTCATGTTTTAAACATGTTGCCATAAAAATTTGCCTACCGCAGTTCAACTGCCAAACATGTCCCATTCTTTTCACTGATGTTTGCCACTAACCACTCGGTACAATAACCTTTCCCACACAGCGTTTCTGACAGGCCATATATATGTCGTGGGCCTCTGCGGACAATCAACCATCTCTGAGTATGATGTAATTTACATACATATAACTTCACTGCTATGGAGATGACAGTGAAGTCAAGGTGCGAAATATATTTTTTGATCAGCACATGTTTGGCGTACCGAGTAAGCAGCTCATTTCAATGGTACTAAACTAGGCTAGTGTCTGAGTGTACCGAGGATTTGTAATACGTACGATTTTGCTATTATTTTAAATTCAGTAAATTGAAATAAAACTTCAGTGATAAGAAAAAAAAACATGAAACATAAACCAGAACGAATATTTTCATAGTTGTGTTTTAACTTGTAAAAAAAATATTTGTCATATTGTCGCACTTAGGTTTTCTATCAATACATACAAGAATCTCTGGCAGATAATGTGATAATTGAAAGTTTGAGATACCGTTGTATAAATTGGGTCAACCAGGAACACTGAATTAGCATCAATGATAACGGGTTTATTCGGGTGAAGGTCACATACATTTTAACTTTTTATCGAAACTATATCATTCCAGGAAAGACTGCGTCACGATGAATTTAAATGTACTCCTCGCCCAATAATCAGTCGGCCTGAGCACCGCCGCTTCCCCCGTCTTACAACCACCTGGTTGACATTTGCACGAACAGTTTTTAAATACCAAACGAAAGGTTAGTTAGCCCAATTATTGGCAAATTATGTAGGTTACCAATCACCAATAAGGAACAACTGTCACCCCGACGCACGAGATGGCAATCTGAACGTGCTTTTTTCGTCACTTTGGCCACCCATTGATGCCGGCAAAAGTGAACAACTTCTGCTGCCACCCAGTCGACTTGCTGTGCATATGCCGGCGACGACGACCGACGACGCTAGCACATTTTACCCAAGCGAACCAGTCCAACCGATTCGATTATTATGATGCCGAAGCGCATGCGAAAGTTGCTGTTCTTGACCGACAGCGGCATTTTGGTGCAGGATCAAAGCCCCCCGTTGGACGATCGGTTGATCGTTGTCGCGAGCGAAATAATTAAGCGAGGTCGATGTTCTGATATTAGCAATCTGTGTACAGTGCGCTGGGTGGGTAGATGGTAGCTTCTAGCCTCTAGCGGGTCTGTGACTTTTTGGTGGTATGAATAAATTCCGAACTTAGGTCGATTGGCAAATAAAAATGTATATAAATGGCGGGCCCCCTGTTCAACCAGAATGCTTTCCGCCGTACAATGCCAAAGACGCAGCTGATGGAGGAAATAAGTCAAAATGATAACGCTGGCAATATAGTAAGGCCTAAGGTTAGTGGCGCACAGAGAAATCGTAGTAAACATTTCGGCCATAGTGCTGAAGACTAATTTCATCCTAGGAAAGATACCGGCCTAAAACAGCCTGTCATCGTATGGATGAAGCAAAATCAATCGAAAAAACACCGGAACTCGAACCACTCTCACCATATGAATGGAAGATGCGTATTATCTCATGGAAGATACTACTTTTAAGATTGACTTTGGCTGAGATTGATACACTAATGAGATGATGAAAAAGGTATTGGATTCGCACATAAGGATTGAATTTATCTGCAGGTAACTACTGAACAGTAAACAGTTGGGAAATCAACTGTTACGACAATTGTATAATCTTGTTAAAAATGCCTAAACTGCCCTGGAAATAACGAGTGCCGGATAATAACTATAAGAACCACTAGAGGCAGTCCTTGTAAAGGAATGCTGTCACCCTTTCTGTGGTTCATGGTAGTGTACGGACTTCTAAGTATAGCGGGGTAATCTGCGATTCAAAGTAACAACATCAAATTGTAAATTCTCATACAATGCAACAAAAACAAATAAAAAATACCTACTTCTGCAGGTACAAACCCAGGTGACGCGGGTAAAAGAACGCTGACTGTCTCCAATTTCATGTCCATACAACCCTTATTTTGCTCCAACCGATCTAGGTAGCATTACACAAGAAAAAATTGATTTTTTCAGCAATCAATGTTTCAATTGATGACTGCAATGCTAAATTCTACCTTAATGTTTTAAGCTTTTCAAATTGGATGAGAATTTCCTAACGAAATTGCAATGAAATTAAAGTTTAATAATGACTTTAAATAATCATTTAAATTTATTAAATTGGAAAATCGTGCGAAGAAGCCTTTTTCAACTTCTAGAGTGTGGATATTGCTGTTGTAACCGCAACTTTTTTAAAGCCAAATATTAAATTGCAGAGTAACTTTAGTTCCTTTTTTCATCGATTTGATCGAATTGTTGAGTCCGGCGAAAGAATCGCAGTAGCGGTTAATCGCAGAATCAAACATCGCGTTTTAGTCTCATTCGATACCAAGGTGATCTAGAGTTTGGGTATCGAAGTTGAAACCGATCTTGGTATCATTTTTATTGCTGCAGATTGTTTGTCTTTTCAATGCACATAAGCAAACTAATTTCTTGAAAGGAAACTTACAGAAACTTGCAAGAAATCGGTCGAAATTCTTTATTCTTCGCCTCTTTGAGGTTTTGGATTTTTTCCTCTATTGTGTGTGTTAACCGCTAGTCGACCAGCGGAGCAGTAGCTGTATTTCGTTTCGTGAGCTACCTGGATACCGTTAACTAAGATAAGTATCGCTATTATTTTACGTTCCTCTTTGTTGGTTCTTCTACTAACGTTCACTATACAATAGGTCCATGCAAAAATTAATTCTTCTGACAATGATTCACCTCAAGGTTAGATATGTCGAAACAAAATCGGCTCCCTGGCTCAATGTATATCGAAGCTCGGCCACTGAGCCCTTCGTGATCTGCTTTCCGGACCAAAGACAACAAGTGTTTGAATGTATTGCAGATTTTTCGAGTTCTTACGGAACGATATTCGGCCGTGACAGAACTATCGAAAATCCACTCTGATAAGCTTTGGGTGGTGGAAATAGTTTAAATCAAGCAAATGATATTGCTGGCTACCCGAGCAAATACTCATGGGTTCAAACACCACATAGCCCCTTGAAAAGACCTTAAACGTGGTCCGTGCCAAAATTCACTACCATCAAGACACCATAAAATGGTCTCAGTAACCCATAAATATACCAACATATGGTATTTTATATGGGATCTACCGGACCATGGTGATGGTGTTTTCATGGGTTGAACCCATTTCAAACACCCATGTCAAACCCCATGAGCATGGGGGTATTATGGGCTTTTCGTTTGCTCGGGTATAGGGCTTTTACGAAGGAGTCCAGAGTATATGTAACATCTAATCAGGTTGAATATGACGGGGTTGTTTCCGAATCCAGTTTGAATGAATAGTTTGTATCAGTGCTGAGCTCCATCACGGTACTGATGGCAAACCTGCTAAACAGAAGAGAATGAAATGGTTAGCAGTCAAACCAGTAAGCGGTGCTTATTGAGTTACGCTTCTCACTCCAATGAATTGACAACGGTAAGTCGGCTCGCTTCTGAATTTTTCGCTCATTGGAATCATTATGGAGAGGAATTGGAACTGACCATCGCTTTATGTACAATATAAATACGGTTATGGCCGTCATCTTATTACAAACAACGAGCTAGTATTAACAATTAGGCGGTTTCACACAAATAGCTTTGCTTAAAAGAAACAAAAAAGTGGAGAAAAAATCTACAAAACGCCGCATACTGCCAGAATATAATACACTGATAATATTTCGTTTACCATACCAATACAAAATAAATGGTACTCAATCTATCACTTCAATCTGCTCTCTCTCTCTCTCTCTCTCGCACGGCTTCTCTGAGAGACAGTTAGCTGAAACACTATCCGAGATAAATGGAAATGAAATAACGGCCATTTTTGTGGTGATACGGTTACTTCACAATTCAAAGACCATCGTCAGATTGCACAGTACTGGTTTGAATGAGTTTGGTGACAAATGGACTTGACTGTTTTAAAGACCCCATGCTTCAGCTAGAGAAGATACTGGAATGCAAACGTTTGCATTCAACATCACTCGCAGCTGACGGAGAGAGGACATTTGTCAACTCAGATACCTATCGGGAGACCTTCGCCGGGTCTGCCCTACCAAACTACCTCCTCTTTGACCAGGCTCGTATCTGCTCGTCTCTTTGTGCCGCAGGCCATGAACGATACTAATTGCAAACAACTGGGACACACAGCCTCCCGTTGCAGCAATAAGGATCGTCGTGGGGAATGCAGTGGGAATCATGTGAATGTGTCCTGTGGAATGGATCTTGAAAAGTGTCATAACTGTGGGAGAAACCCACATGCCCACGTACAAACAGCACGAGGGAAATCTTTTCAGGGACTCTCAAAGCAATCTGTTGTAGAAACATTAAAGATGGCTATGCCAAAGGTTTTGATTCGCCATCAACTAGGCCTGTGAATCGAAGTAATTTGATGTTCATTTCAATAGATATTAAACTTATGAGGTATTACGATTGTACCGGTTTATATGAGAAATTCCTATGTGACCGCAATAACCAACCTGTAACTCCGGAACCAAATGTCATAACTGAGTGAAACTAAATAGCAGTCAATGAGAATATTATATCTTTCATTTGAAATCAAGTTTGAAAAAATTGGTTAAGAGCTTGCTGGAAAATAGGTGTGACAATAGCACAGGAACTTGGTGAGTTCCCCGGGGGCATCAAGATCCGTCATAGGTGACTAATGTGGTCAAAACTACTTTGGTTGGTCATTAGTGATCTAGACCCGCAAATCCAAGTAATGTCGAACGTATTTGAATATGTATTACATCATTCGGACATCATAGAGTTACCAGTTTATATGTCAATTTGCTATGTGACCGCACTCTTCAACCCGTACCTCCGGAACTGGAAGTCCGATTAAATATTCAATAGCATCTTATGGTAGCGTTATAGCGTTCATTTGAAACTAATTTGTGCAAATCGGTTCAGTCATCTTCGAGAAAATTGAGTGACATTATTTGACACACACATACATACATACACACAGATATTTTGCAATCTCGACGAACTGGATCGAATGGGATATGACACTCGGTCCTCGGTTGGAAAATCGATTTTTGGAGTGATTGCATAGCCTCTCTCTTTATATGAGAAAGGCAAAAAGGTACAAAATCGGCTATGTCCCAAAAAACGATTTCTGTGAAATTTTTTATTTTGAGATTGCATAAAATTTCGACGTTTTATGCATTTTCAAGATGTTTGGCATCAATTTCTGAAATTTCATGGGGTCCCCCCATTGAAAAAAAAAATTAGTTCCGGCTTATATGGGAATTTCATATGTTACCGAACGGTTCAGTCTATATTTCCGGAACCTTATAAGCGATCCATACGAAATTTTGTAGACATCTGTGAGGATCATATAGCTATCATTTGGGACTAAGATTGTAAAAATCGGCCCAACCATCTCCGATAGACTGATGTGAATTTGTTAATTTTGATAGCTGGCCACTTTTCCGGGGCACTTCTGGAACTGTCTGTGGTGGTTAATGTAGTCAACGAAAGCTCGGCTGGCAGCAAGTAACCTAGAACTGCAAATTTAAGTTGTTTTACAGATATTTTTCAAAATTTCTATCTTTTTTACATTCATCGGAGTATCGGTTTGAATTGGAATTTGTTTTGTGACTGCACGCCACAACCCATAACTCCGAAACTGGAAGTCGGATCGGGATGAAATTTAATGGCCATTTACCACGTGGACAGGAAAACCTTGGTTTTAGACCCCCATCTTCCCCTTCGTGGACAAGCGTGGACAATCTGTGAACCCCCACCTCTTAGCCTCGTGGACTTTTCCCATTTTTTGGTCCAGTATGGACAGAAAAATATGGACTTTTCCAGTGTATTGGATTACTTTGATGCTGGATGTAATCCTAAAAACATGTATTTCTTTAGATTTTAACAACATTCAATTAGCTAGCGATCACTGAGTAGGGAAAGTTATAAAAATTTAAAGCCATTGTACCCAAGTGAGAGCAAAGATGTAAAGTATACAGATCGGATAACTAGAAGTGACAGGGTCATTAGAACAAGCATAATACTTTACGGGCTTAGCTTCTGTCGTCTGTTGATGGGGGTTCAAGCTTAGGCAGCATAACTACGAATCACTCAAGTCCAGCAACATGTCTCCTGGTAGAGACAGACTTGTCCTTTGGGGTGGGACAAAAATACATTCCAGCAACTTTTTAGGTATCATTTGGGACCTACAACAGCTGTGCAAATTCTTGGATTGATTCCTGAAATTATATTTTTGCGCCAACTTTTTAAAGTTTACATGGGATTTTTTATGGGAAAATTAACATTCACAAAATAATTCCTCCACCGTCGAGTCGCCCATTGCTTCCTAAAAATAAACCGTTATGTGGATTTTATAGGAAATTTAACAAAGAAACAAAGTCTCGAAAACCACGAAACGATCTGACGCTTTTTTCTAGCACCACTTCTGTTTGTTGTGCAATTATATGCAATTTTGTTTTGATCTTCTCTTAATGTGTCTAAATCAATTATCTGTGTTTGGCCACTTCGCAAGAGTTTTAAGGGATAAATTAAGACATCATTCGTGCATAATTAGAGAAAGTTAAAAAAATTGTATATAATTCGACCATCAGCAGCAGTGATGCTATGAAAAGCAAAATTGTTATCAATCTTTAGGGTATCAATCGTTTTTTGCTTAATAACTTTTTCTCCAAACAATCATTTCGCGATCTTCTAGACTTTGTTTCTTTAACAAATTTCCTTTAAAAATCAGATATCTATTTATTTTTAGGAGGTAAAGGGCGACTCCTGGACGAATTATTTTGCAAAAGAAGATTTCCCCCATACGAAATCCCATGTAAACTTTAAACCGTGGACGCAAAAATATAGTTTCACCGATCGAGCTTAAAATTTGCAGAGTTGTTCTGGGAGTTAAATGGGACATAAAAAGTCACTCGGAACAAAAATTTATTTTTTTCATGCATCCGTGGCCCACTCTATTGTCCATCTTTACCCTGAGAAAGAGGGAAAAGCATGTCTTTACCAGGAGGCATGTTGGTGAACTTGAGTGGTTCGTAGTTATGCTGCCTAAGCTCGACCCCCATCAACAGAAGACAAGAGCTAAGCCCGTAAGGTATTAAGCCTGTTTTGATGGCCCTGTCACTTCTAGTTTTCCGATCTGCATACTTCGCATCCTTGCTCTCACTTGAGTATTATGGCTCAAAATTTTCATAACTTTCCTACCCAGTAATCTCTAGCTAATTGAATGTCGTTAACATGTAAAAAAGAAAATGTGACTACATATAGTCGAAATAAAAAAGAAAAAAAGGAAAAAAGAAAAAATGTATTTCTTTAGATTAGAATGGAAACCGTTTAAGCCTTGTCCACAAAATTTAATAGGTACAGTAGATTGGATCAAGTGTTTCTGGGAGCAAAATTGTGTGGTGTCAGCTACTAACGCGTTTGTCATTATACGATTTAAGTGTTTCTTACTATTGGAAAAAAAAATTAAGGAAAAAAGCAAGCGCTCACGCCAATGATGGTCCAAATTAGTTTTACATTTCAATGAACGAAAAAATTATTAAGAGTCCACTTGTCCACACCCCCCCTTCACCCTCTACGTGGGGCTTCTTCGTTCCGCCTCTCCTCTCCTAAACTGTCCATGTGGTATGTGGACGGTCCCTATGGAGATAAAACACCTTTCATTTGAGATTAAGTTTGCTCGAATCGGTCAAGCCATCTCCCAGAAACCGATGTGACTGTTATTCGGAATTTGGATACTTCTGCCGGGGCTTCCACAACCGATGATCGTGCCCAATGTAACCAAAGAGACTTTGAATGGCTGTTATTGACCTAGTACTACAATTCCAAACAGTTGTGGCCACATTTTGGAAAAATTTTCACCTTTATACATTCATTTCAGAATTTGTTAAAATCGGGATTTGCGTGATCGTACTCGTCACTCTGTAATTCCTGAACCGGAACTTGGATCCATTAGAAATTCAATAGGGGGAATATGGGAACGTTGTACCTTTACCATTTACAGGGCTTAAAATTCTCATATACTTTCAATGAACGATGAAACCTATTGGATTCATCGGACATACAAAACCAAATAAAAAAGACAAAGCCGGTTTCTTCTTTCGATTCTATGGAAGCGAGTAGCAGAGGTAGCGACTTTCGTTTTCCTATGAAAATAGGAAAAAACTCAATCTCGTTTTAATTTTAAATCAGAAATTTTGATACTCATTTTCAGGCATTGCATTTATCGCTCATATGAGTAAAAACGTACTAATAATTTGCTTCTCCGGATAAATACAACTTGTTATTTCTCCGGATAAATAAAACCGCCGGAGAATGAGCGAATGAGTTTATCACGGTATTCTTTTTGCGCTCGCTGCCTTGCTGTCGCTACTCCAAAACACGAAAAAAACAAGTCTGTCGTACTTCTTTGCCGCTATTTTTTGAAATTAATTTTATATTTTGACGCTTTTATTGATTTCCACGAAATTAAAATATTATCACCTTCTCCGGTGAGAAAAAAAAATCAAATCAATTTTATCCGGAAACTTATTCTCGCGCTATTTGTGGAGACGAAGATTTTTGCGGATCATCTTATCTCGGAAAAGTTGGACATCGGATAAGCTTCTTCTCGCGTGAGTTAGAGAGAATTACAATGCCTGCTCATTTTAATTTTCATTAAATGAAATTCTAGCAATGTGCATCATAGAACTGTAACTAGAACGCGGCAACAACGGGAAATATGCACACCAATAGTGCTACAGCGGTCCAATATCATCACTAGCTCCTAATTCCACGAAATCGAACAACGACAAGCAAATATCGGTAACCCTGGAATGATGCACTGGGGTACAAATGTACCCCACGCCTTCTTTGGAGCCGTGTGAAGACAAGAATTCTGTATTTGCCGACCTGGGACCATAACCATAATTCAATTTAGAGTTCTTAGTAAGAGTAGGAAAAGGTGGTATAGCCAGTTTGCTTATAGCCTTCGTGGAAGCAGGTGTCAAAGTTGGCGTGGGGTACATTTGTACCCCAGGGTACGGTTGCCGTTAGCGTTTCGTCAGGTTTCGTGCTGTCAGTGGAAATGTGACTTGTGACAATGCTAGCTTAAATGCTGGTTGTTTTACTACGTAAGTAACAATTTGTATTATAAAATCGTTTTTTATCATTTATTCAATTAATTTAATTTAATTTTGAAGTAGAAAAAATCGTTCTCATTTTTGCTGATTTTTATTGTTTTAATGTTTTTTTTATAGTTTTTCAAAACATTGGCTCGCAAGCATATCTTGAGCACAGTAACTGATGTAACAGTAACGTTGCCTGTTACCAATGTATTACTGGTCAGAAATATTTTTTTCATTTCAATTTCCATCCCATTTCGTGGTATTTTCCAAAACCCGATTTTAAAACATACACTCTTCCAAATAATTGCACTTTTTTCAAAAATATCGAAATTCCATTGTATACCTTTTCTAGACCATTCTTTCAACTTTTTAAATCATTTGATTTTTTTCAAATCGGTTAAAAATTCGCAAAGTTATAGTGATTTTAGTGAAATAAGTCCAAATCCTGATTTTTTCACCTTTTTTGTTCAAACCAATTACCAATTAGGTATTATACATTTTTTTGCATTTTTACCTGCGAAAATTGCGATCAAACGCGTGGGATACATTTGTACCTCAGTGCAACGTTCTAGGGTGGAAAACGCAAGTGCAACGTTCTAGGGTCATTGGGACCATCCATAAATGACGCAGTATTTGAGTGATTTTTAACACACCCCGTCCCCCATCGTAGTATTTCGTCACAAGCCTCTAAATACCCCCTGTTAATCACGTAGCAACCCTCCCCCCTTTGTCACCGTAAAAAAATAAAAAAAAAATAAAGAACGATGTTAGTTAGATGAAACCGGTGAAATTGTCGGGACATCAGATCAACCCCCATTCTCCTTTAAAAAGCCTACGTAGCATAACATGACCCCTACCCCCCTGTCGTCACACATCATCACAAAATACAAAACTCCCCCTTCCCCCATATAATACTACGTCATTCATGGATGGTCCCAATAGTGTATTTTCGTTCGCCCAGAACTAGGTTAAATATCGAAGAGACTAATGTCGCTATCAATCTCAAAGCGAAAACGATTGTGCGTAGGAAATAATGAAATTCAATTTACACGTATGCTTTGCCTAGCCCGTTGTCTCATATTCGTTTTCGCAAAGTTCTGGTGCTTTAGAAAGTAGCGTCGCTGTCTCGTCATTTTCGTCTGATTTTTGTAAATGAAAAAAAAACATTGTTCGACTCAGCATTTGAGACTAAATTTGTGAAAATCGGTTCAACCATCTATGAGAAAAGTTAGTGATTTTGGTCACACACACAGACGCACATATACCCACGTACATACATACACGAACGCACAAATTTTATAGCTAATTTAGTTATAGTGTATATGTCCTTAACGTGCAAATGTTGTTTCAAACATTTTTCTCCTTAGAGATAAAATAGTTTTTGCTCAAATTTTTCTCCACTAAGGAGAAATTCGTATAGTTTACGAAAATTGTCTGTACGCTGCACGAAACTTATTCGTAGCAACTTTACGAATCTATTATCTCAGCGCAACAATCATTGGTATCGCATTTGCATTGTAAACTTCAAGGAACCTGAGAGAAAGCTTGTTTTCACGAGCCACAAATTTTTTTTTCAAGGCGATATTTGCAATATTTGTTCTGCAATATGGAAAAAAAATCAATATATATCTTCCGGGTTTAACGAAAAAGTTTTTGAAAATGTGTCAGAAAACATGTTAAAAAACTCCAATGTTAGCTTTATTTGCAGTAAACGTAAATAAAAAGGAAAATATTCTGGTCGCAGTTGAAAATTGAAAAATTGACTTGCGCCTTTTGTTTTTTACTTATTTGCAGAGTGTGCAACTAAAGCGCATCTTGTGTACATGTTAGTGAATCAACTTGTGCATCATCTACACCAGTTGCGCTTTAGTTCCGCGCGCTGAAAATAGGAGAAAAATCGAAAGGCGCAAGTTCGATTTTCAACTGCAACCAGAATATCAAGAATGTAAAGACAGGAGCAAAAGAAACTCGCCTTCAACTATAAACGAAATACTTCGTTATAATTGCGTAAATCGTTCGTATTGCACACAAAATTCATTAGTTATCAAAGACACAAATCTTAAGTTTAATAACGTATAACACAATTTATCACTCAAGACATAAACTGTCGTCCAAGTCATCATATCTTGAATTCATGAAATAATCAAAGCCATTTATACACACTGCACGAATTTGAATCAGTACAGAAAATGACTACAGATTTCGTACATTGTACTTCCGGTTTCGCTCTATTTGCGATTTTTTCTCACCTTAGAATACTTAATAACTTGTTCCATTCAGAACTAACAATATTTCACGTCATACTGTAGGTGGTTCCGAATCATTCCGGCAGAATTGGCTCTCTTTCTTTTCGATCTGTTCTTTATATCTGCCATACTTCTCGCTCTCATACCGGTTAGAGCGGAATAACTATTCCGAAAGCACCCTGTAAGTTCTCGTCGTTTAGTTCTAATACGTTTTTGCTACGTGTAGATGTCGATTAACACAAATCATGAAACATACACCCTAACATTGATCCGGAATGATAAATGGTTCGTTCTGTTTAGAACTGAAATAATTCAACTGTAAGATTATTATAAACCTGCTCCAATACAATAGGTGATGTCCACGATAACAAAAAAAATCTACACCTCTACGTATTTTTTTGATTGTGATGAAAACTGAGGAGTTCAAAACAAACTATAAGATCATTTCAGCTACAGACGCTATAACGCTCAAGCATGTAATTTTGAAGTCGCAAATTAGTTCTTTTTTGTTCTTCCACCTAGTTGAGTAGGTTAACTATAATGAGTAAACACATAGCAAAAGAATACATAAATAAATATCTAAAAGTTAATGTTTTGCTGAATATTAATAAGAAACCTCGTTTTTGTTACCACTCGCTCACGAATTTTAACTCGGTAAATACATATGTAACATTTTCAATACGTCTAAATACACCATTCAATTTCGCTTGACAATCGAAACTTAATTTATTTCATTACGGATACTTTAGCTGACGCACGGTGCATTGAATAAATAAATTCTCGCTTCGAACGGTGACTTCAATGCAGCACAATCGCGTCAGGCGAGGAACATCTTGAAAGCCGTCACCGCCTATCACTTTGACCATCGATCTTCTTTCAGGCGCTGGACATGAAGTTGTCCTTGATGATCGGGAAGTGCGCTTCAGGCGGGGTGAACATTGTTTCGGGTTGCTTTCAAGCTTGGATTTTGTTTAGTTCTCTAGGAAATTAAATTAATTCCGTGTCGAAGAGGTAATAAAAATTCTAGAAGATAATGAGCCCAGTCGGCGTTTGCCCTAACATTTGTCAGATTACTGAGCAAACAAATTATTTCCGGTCGTTGGTTTCGCTTCCATGACGATTAGCTAGATTATACGCTCCTGTCAAAAAGTCGAATTTCTTGGAAAATCCAGGCACCCGCTGACTTCCTCGTTGTTTTAAAAGATAAAAAAATTCAAATCACGAAGCAAACATAAAGTTAATTACATTTCACTCCGGTATACTGCTGACCAGGAACTGCTGCAGCAGACAGTAGAACAAAGAACAGGATTCTCCTCGCGTTCCGAAGATCCATCGTTGACGATTACGGGAAAAAAACACTTTCACGCTTGTACGGTAGTTGTCACTGTAATCACGTTTTATTACCCCGCGACCAAGATGACGAGGATCTCACACTTTACTCAACAGCAGCACGCCCATTAGCGTACAACAACAACAGAAAACTTGAACATGCAATCACACTCGCTGATCGGATAATAGTTTGCTGTCTGTCCGTTTCACGATCACGACGCGATTCGCTAATTTTTGCCACTCCTGACTGAATAGTGCTTGATTACGCGGCGATGTGCAAATACTAACTGAGCTAGCTGCAGTGTTGAAATCATGTTTTAAAATATAAACAAGGTTTAGTGCTCTTCTGTAAAGGCTGCTCCGGTGGAGTTTATAGAGGCTCTACTCTCGCCATCAATCGAGTGTTCTCTCCGTCGCACTCTCTGTCGGGCTCGAATATGAGTCGGTTCTGAAATGGTTCATTCTTTGCTTTAACCGCTTAAGATCGCGACGCGATCTGCGCGGGCCGGCCTTCTCAGTTGGAGACACCGGATACCGGCTTGATATGCGATGCAGCTCAGACCGTATCAGTCATGCTTTTCTGTTGAATTTAAACCCGGATTTGCAGTTTCGCCAATATGAGGGGTTCAATCTCTGGTATAGTTTTAAGTTAGAGAAAGATTTTAAGAGAGTTTTCAAGGAGAACAATCAGAGCTATCAATTGAGGCAAGGTAAAAGTTGCGGTAAGGGTGATTTAGGTTAGCTTTCTAGTAGCATGATTGAGCGTGAAAACTTCAAGCTACCTATGGGGGACCATAGGAATATAAACGATCGCTCTTCTAGTTTTTCAATAACTGGACTTGCAGAAATGGCATAGCCTGGCATTAACTCTATATGGTTGATTTAACCACAAGGTACCCAGGTACATTTTGAAATTTGAATTCATGAAATTTTGAAGTTGTTTCCTTTGTTGGACATTAGTGCTAAGTAACATTCTATCAATCTTAGAACATCACTAAGCATAACTTTTAATGAGAGAAAATAGACGATACCGCAATGGGGGTAAACGTTCTTTGAATCTGACACTTTTGATAAAAAAAAATCTAGAAAAATCTGACCTATGATATCTAACAACAAAACTACCTCCATGCTTACATGTTTGCTCAGACAAGATATTTGCAGAAACGAAACCAAGCTTTATTTTCGGTTTTATGCCAAATACTGGATTTATATCCATAAATCCAGTAGTTGGCACCTGAATCCCAAAGGTTATCTATATATGGCACAGGTATTCACAGTCGGGTAATCTTGCCGACATGTCCTCTTGATCCCTAACTAATCATGCTGAGTGTGGATTTGGAGGTCTTTGATGATTGAATTTTGTTGGTGCTCAATCTGCAACACCAAGTACCCAGTGACAAATAGTTCGATTTTCAGTCATCTTTATACACAGGAATCCTGGTCCTAACAATAGACCTTCAGTCCAGTGATAATGAGGAAGCGCGCTTTCCTGGCGAAGAATATCTTATTCTCGACTCAGAAAATTAAATTGGTGTTTCGTAGTACTTTTTCCACGGTAGAAAGTGACGAATAATGAGATAAATCACATCGTCCTTGGCAAAAATAACTATTGTTCAAACTCGTTTAATTTTCAGAGCGTCGTTTTTACCATTGTTTTGTTTATGCCAATAATATCGGGTGTTCAATAAAAAATTAGAATGATTTTAATACCTTTCTGTAATTATAGTAAAGAGGGTAAATTTTTTCTCTCCGAAAGAATTGCTCTCGGGGCTCCTAGAAATGGGTGGTATGTTTCTTTTCGCTCGGGTGCAGTCAGTTCAATCGAAGATGGCGTCGAAACAGCAAGCTCTCCGCGAGCGTGTTGAACGGTTTTACGAAACGCTTGGTCATCGTGGAAAAAAAGTTAACGGTAGATCACTTTCGAGACGAAAACGTGCCCCTTGAGTACAGTTTATTGGATCCTGGTATTCTTGAGCGTGGAGCGAAAGGCCGGTAGCGGCCGTCCGGCGAAGATAATGACGAAGAAGAAGAAGGAAGCGTTGAAAAAGCTGTTCGGCAACAAGGACGGAACGAGTTTGCGTGACGCCGGCCGAAAATATCACTGCTCCTATACCTTGATTCAACGAACCCTCAAGATGGAGGACATTATCTGTTGGAAGAACACTCGGTCCCACGAGTACACGAACGAGCAGATAGCGATCGTGAAATCGCAGTGCCGGTGGATGACGAAGAACCACCGCGGGACGTCGTTCGTGCTGGAGGACGAAAGTTACTTTCTGCTCTCGACGATCCACATTCCAGGAAATGACAGCTACTATTCCAGCGACAAGTCGACCACACCCCCCAAAGTAAAATATAAGTTTAAGCAGAAATTTGAAAAAAAAAGTTATGCTGTACATCGCCATATCGTGCAGAAAGATTTCAAAGCCGTGGTTCAAGTTCAATCAACTAGTGTACCACGAGGAGTGTGATGAGAAAATTCTTCTGCCGTTCTTAAAGAAGCATCATGCGGATGGGAAGTACGTCTTCTGGCTGGACAAGGCGTCTTCTCATTACGCAAAGAAGACGCTGGAGTATCTTGGGCAGACAAAGATACCGTAAGTGTCGAAAGAAAGTAACCCGACCAACTTATCCGAGTGCCCATTGAGGATTCGGCTCCCTCAGTGCCCTAGTGTACAAAAATAATTGGTAGGGCAAGGATACGAAGCAGTTGACCACCAGGAAACTCTCAGATAGAAAGGTAGACCGCTGACAGAAGGTTTATTGAATATTTTACGATAACGTTACAAATGAACTGATGTTCATTTTTGACAGTTCACTGTGTACGTGATATACGACTGGATGCCAGATTCGGCCCACAGATCACTTTATTTTGCACGTACAAAGGACTTGTAAGACCCGTAGCATCCGCCGTTCACGGAACAATCTGTCACGTCTTCCGAATGATCCGCGTTGAATTCAAGTTTCTCTAGATATTGTTAATCGGAAAGACAAATTTTGCACAATCTTTTCTTGACACAAATTTTCTCGTCAGATCCTGGCAAGGCCTACTTTAGAACTCTGAAAGAACAATACAAAACTTGTATGGTTTAAAAGAGGAGCATGTTTTCGGATAGTGAGCATGGTTGCCACTATTTTTTAAAGTTCAACTTAAAATGTCTGACAAAATATGTCACTTAACGAACACCTCAAAGTCATCGAAACTTATCAATCGATCATTGTTATATTTAGGAAAATATGCCCCAAATTTCCGAAATGTTTGTGCAAACACTTCTTTAATTTAAAAATCTGGTAGAATGAGAGGTTTGTCTTTTGTCTGGAAGGCCCAAAAAACTCTGGCTGTGCCAGATATATCTGGCATAATGGCATCCCTGAAAGTGAGTACTAGGGTGGGACAAAAATTAGATTCCTGCTCCTAGCAACTTTTTAGGTACCATTTGGGTCCTAGAACAACTGTGCAAATTCTTAGCTCGATCGGTGAAACTATATTTTTGCGCCCACTGTTTAAAGTTTACATGATATTTTGCATGGGAAAATTAACTTTTACAAAATAATTCCTCCAGGAGTCGCCCATTACTTCCTAAAAATAAATCGTTATGTGGCTTTTATAGGAAATTTAACAAGGAAACAAAGTCTCGAAAACCACGAAGCGATTTGACGCTTGAGAAAAAAGTTATTAAGCAGAAACCGATTGATGCTCTGACGATTGATAAAATATGCATTTTTTCTAGCAACACTGCTGTTGGTTGTCCAATTATACGCAATTTTGTTTTAATCCTCTCTTAATGTGTCTAAATCGTTTATCTATACTATTTGGCCACTTCGAAATGTTTTGAGGGATAAATTGAGGCTTCTTTTGTACATAATAAGAGAAAGTTAAAAATGTTGTATATAATTAGACCGTCAGAAGCAGTGATGCTATGAAAAGTTAAATTTTCATCAATCTTCAGGGCATCAATCGGTTTTTGCTTAATAACTTTTTCCACAAGCATCAGATCGTTTTGCAGTCTTCTAGTCTTTATTTCCTTGACAAATTTCCTATAAAAATCAGACATCCATTTATTTTTAGGAGATAACGGGCGACTCGTGGAAGAATTAATTTGCAAAAGACAATTTTCCCATACGAAATCCCATGTAAACTTTAAACCGCGGGCGCAAAAATATAGTTACACCGATCGAGCTAAAAATTTGCAGAGTTGTTCTGGGAGCTAAATGGGACCCAAAAAGTTACTCGGAGCCAAATTTTATTTTTTTCATATAACCATGTCCCACTCTAGTGAGTACACCAGTGATGATTTGTTCAGGGTAATATTCTCGACAAATCTATGATTATGGCATAAAAACCAACTGTCAAAATTCTCTTTGAAAGGAAATTCTAGACAAACCGTTCACTTTTGTTTACTACCAATATCTGTGATTGGCGACTAATGGTTTGTCCGGAATTTCCTTTCAAAGAGAATTTTGACAGTTGGCTTTTAAGCCGTAATCACATGTTTGTCGAGTATTGTTCTACCATGGTCTAACCCCGAATAAAAATATTATTCAAAATCAAAATTTGAATTAACGCGACATCGGCTAATGTCGCTCTGTGGTGTCTTTAGAGGTTTAACGTAACGTATTAACGTAACAAGCCCTTCCTTTCGATACTGATGCAAATAAAAGAGGAGTAGGAGAGAGTGGATCTATCCCCACCACGGGGATAGGTGAACCCCTAAGTATACTTCGTCATATCCTGATGATGTTTACGCCCATATTATTTTTCTTGTTAGCTCTTTCTTTAACCTAACCTCAAACGAATTTACTATAGCGTCAAACGTTTGTTGACGCTTTCAAAAACAATCAAAGTTTTTTTTTGTCGTGAACCATTGTCGGGATAGGGTAACCACTATGAATGTTTTTCATTTTAGATGTCATACCACAACATACAAATTAAATGATATTTCGAACTTTCAAAATAAAAGACAAAAGGATAAACGATATTTTATTATATAGGCCTGTGCGTTTTTATATTAATCGGAGGAATGGTTCAACTTTCCTTCTAAAGTGGTTCAAGTACCCCCACCCATGGGGATACATGAACCATTTGACATACATTTGTATAATACTAATAATTGTGACACCAACTAAACTTTCATTGCCAGAAGTATTCTATATGATAAAGTTTGTTTGTTCTTTTAAATTCAAAATACTTATTAGCAAAAAATGACTTGATACATTAGCAAAAAATGACTTGATACAAAGTTTATGTAACTGACAAGTTTTCGTTCTGCTGATAAATAAATTACAAATTACAAAAATAGCAAAAAGTGTAATTTCAATAATGTTCAAGTCTCAAAAGCAGTTTGTATGTCAAGGGACACTTCAACGGCCATTTGCTTTCCCAAGAATTTAAATTCTTATTCTAATAGTTGGAACCATTTCTTCTTAATGTTGTTGGTTTGTATACGACTCATCAATCCATATCTCCGAAACGAGAAAGAGACTGCATTGTAATCGCACAAATGCGCTAACGACAATAATATAATCGCCAACATAGCCTAAACACTTCAGTCACACCCTCTTCAATGCAAATTAATATATTGAAATATCTAAATACCTTTCTCATTCTGGAATCGCATTCTCTTTCTGATCTTGTGATCTTATCTCCGTTTACTATTTGCAATTGTGCGTTATTTTAACTGGACCTGAAAATTATATTCTGTACAACAATTTTTTTCAGAAATCTTTGACCAAAAAAATCTTTGAATTCTAAAACAAATCGAACGTTTCCGTTTCATGAAAACTAATTGGGGTCTACCAATAAAGTAGAAACAATAGACGACGGGAACGACGCCCTCAAGAAAAGAAAAACAAAAACGAAAACGAATGGAAGCACTGGAATGTACATTGTATATTAATTAGTCATTTTTCAAATATTTTTCAGATATATTTCAAAACATTCTGAAATAAAGATTCTCAATTTCATACAATTCGTTTTATTCGTTTACTTTACTCAAATCATTTATTTTTAATTTCATTCTACACATTCATTTTTTAATTTTATCTATTCATGGATTTTATTCGTTTTGCTTATTTTTTCATGTTGAATATTTGACTAATTTCAAATATATGATCATTTCATTTTAATCAATTATTTCATTCATTTTATTCATTGGGTTTATTGCGTTCTTTGGATTTTTTTCTGTTCAGCTTATTCATGTCATGCATTTTAATCATATTTTCATTTAACATATTTTCTTCGCTGTTTTCATTTTTTGCATTTTATTCATTTTTTTTTTCACTTCGTGCCTTTTATTGTTTCTTCATTTTAATAATCAAATTTTTTCAGTCTTTTATTTTATATATCTAAATTATTAATTTGAAACAATTTTATTTATTCTATCGATTCAACATATTTTTTAATACCATTTATTTTTTCATTTTAATCATTTCATTAAGTCTTTTCTTCTCTTTACTCAGTTTATCAATTTTATTTATTTTATTGATTCTATTCCTTTTATTGATTTTTTAATTGTATTTATATTGTTCATTTTATATTATTCATTAATTTTATTTATTTCATTTATTTTCTTCGTATGATTCAGTTCGTTATCTTCATTCATTCCAATCATTTTTTCAGCTCCTACATTTAATTGGGTTTCTGCATTTTACTGATCTTATCAATTTTGTTCAGTCCATCATTTCATCCAATTTGCTAGTTTGAATCATTTTAATATATTTTAATAATTTTACAACTTTTTTAATGTTGTCTATTTTTAATTGAATGATCTGAGCAAATTTGATTGATTTGTTTGCTTAATTTGATTCAAATTAATCATTCTGCTCACATTATGAATTTTAAAACTTTTCTTCAATTTATTGGTTTATTATTTTTTAGGTTCCATGTGTTTTATTGAATTTCTATAATTTATTAAATTTCTTAGTGATTTTATTCGTGCAGGAATCAAAACTGTGCTCATCCCACATCCAGTTGGGTACTGACTGCAAACTAATCACTTATCAAACCGTTATATGTGTAAGAAATATGTCATCTCACTGCTAGGTGGATTAGGCTGGTTTTTATTTTATTGTTCTATCAGAGACACCTTGATAACATAGTAACTGGACGCCTAATTTGCTAAAAAGAGTCCAACTGTGTCACCACATCTTCAAATCTTCTGCCAGATCGGGTATTCCAGGACAAATCTTGACTTTCCCTTCTCTCGGACCTACTCTGGGATGGTAAACTTGAAATTGATGGTAAAATATTTCTATCAAGGGAGCTAGGGAAGTTGACCTTCTTGAAAGGGTTTTGTTATGACATTTTCTGCTGGAATTATGGTTAGAACCAACGCCATAAGCTTCATGTTTTTTCAGTCTAGCAAAAAAAAACCAATAAAATTATATTTTCTGCGCAAAACTCTTCTTTAGAAGGTTCTAAACAATTCCTATTTTTGCCAGCATCCCACAAGAAAAGAATTGCATAAATCAACAATGTTCATCTTACCCCACCAGTACACATATTCTTTAAACGCCAGTACACATAAATTTTAATACGCTGAAATTTTTATTTTTCTCTCAATAAAACTTAAATGCAGAGACTTGAAAATTACATTCGCACAAAGATACACTACTGACTACTTTCACACATTTGATATGCATAATGATACAGTTCATTTGAATTTTAAAATTATGTCAATAATAACCATATGTACATCTTACTCTGCTTGTTTATCTTACCGACAATTCCCCTACTATTACATTACACTGTTAAACCAGATATCGGAAAACAATGAAGTTGTGCAATACAAACTGGTTTTACTCGGAATTGTGAAGCAGAATAAGAATGGCACGTTCCCTTCCTTGGAGCAATCTACACTACCGGTACTATTAAGGTAGCGGATTTTTTTTTCATTTTCGCTAATACTGATTGTGTGCGTTTTAATTCAGCATTGCTTCAGTTTTAGCGATTTTGGGGCAGAATTCATGCAATATTTATTACTTTTCTCCAAGCCTGACCTATATCGTGTAAAGTGAACGAACATTTTTGCTACAGAATGGCATGCGAAAATGTTTGCAGTCCGAATAACCCTTTCATGTCTAAATTTAGCCAAAACTTAACGTTTGTCTTCTAAAGGCACAAATACAAAAAATGACATGTCCATCGTTTTAGCAATTTTTGTAGATTTAATCTTTACTTATATTTTCCGTTTGCCGAATCCATCCCAGCACCAATCGATATGGCCATGAAAAGGTTATCTAGTTTATCATATTCATCCCCAGTGGTAACAGCTTACTTTACTAATTGGTGCTGTTAATTAGGGGTAAGTCGGTGGGAATTTTCTTTTATACCGTCATAAATCGTAGAACCAGGCTAAGGGGAAACTGGCATGATCTTGGAAACCACACCCGAAGCAAAATTAAAAGGCATTGAACGCCGCATTTTCGGGGTCACCGTTAGTCATCGCGTGTTGAGCAGTAATCGGCAAGGGCTGTTAGCTTGAAGATACACACCCGGCTGCTCGAACGGTTAAGCGCGTGGGATCAACTACAAGAGTATGGTATTGTTGTTCTCGTGAAACCAGCTCGCACGGAATCTCGGAAATATGGTAGCGCTGAAATGATGTCATAGCGTGATATACGGCTGCTGTCATATCTGTATCGGGCTGCCCTGGAAGTTCAGGTCGTAAGCCTAGTTTGGCTGTAGGTATCGGTCGGATCATGGCAACATACTGAGAATCATTGGGCCACGAGGAAATATGAGTAACGGAGCGGAACACAATTAAAATGTATCAGCCGATTGTAGATTTAGGTGTGATACGAACAACATTCCGTTTGAAAGATCGTGTTATGACACCTTTATAGAATTGCAATGTATGTAAATTAGTCTAAACGATACATTCGAAGAGCTTGGATATGTTCTTGTGTATAAGTATTGTTGTTTGGTATATCAAGTTGTCACTTCCCTGCATTCACCAAATAGGAGAAGCGATTTTTGCAGTACATTAGGGTACCATTCTACAATTATCCCTCAGTATGGCACGGTTTGCCGGAAGGGTTAAAGGATTTTCAATATTGATTCAAACACTCCATTCTGACAAATTGTTAGCAATTAGGGCAACTTGAAAGTGATATACTCATTTGAGAGCCCTTTGTTTTAATTCCTGCTACACATCGAGTATCCCCTTTGTACGGTTTGAATCAGTTGTGTGTTGACATTAATGGCGTTTTTGCTTGAACCCGAAACTGAATCAGGTTCTAACCTCAACCGCTGTCAGTTCATACATTTTGGCAGCAGTTGGGGTTAGAAACTAACTCAGTTTCTCTTCAAGCGAAAACGACATTAAAATTCAACTGAGAAAGCTGGAAAAGCGGCCATCATGAAAATCGAAAAAAGCAGTTTTTTTAACACCGTTGGAAAAATCTTCATGAAAATGAATCAATGTATTCTGGGCAAGTCTAGTTTCTACTTCTGCCCAAGTTAGACGTACAATCGAACCAAGTGAACAACAACTAGCAACCTCTCGATCTAGTGTGCATTGTATCGAGAACCAAGGAAACTTTTAATTTATTCTTGCCACCATGAGTAAAGTTGACGAAAAATCTCTGCTCCGACCCAACACAGCGGTCGTTGACTTTAAATTCTGTTCAATAAGATTGAGTTTTTGTGAAGTGGAATACGTGCTGAAGGTGAAGATGCAGCTTGGGCTCAAGAAGGTTATGTATATACACTATCATCACACACTCAATTCGGATCGGTAATTTTCCAACAGCCGTGTAGTCAGCAAATTTAGAAACTGATATCTCAGTAAAATCAGATTTATTTGCTGATTTTCGGTGAAATATAATCCGAGTCCCAGCTATCAAATGTCACTTTTACTGAGATCTCAGCAAAAAAATTGTTTACTGAGATCTCAGCTGTTGAGATTTGGGCAAAGGATGCGAAAAAAGCTGAGATTCGGCAGAAAAAATTAAGTGTGCATCTTCGCAATGTACTACTCATATCATTCAACACGTTAGCCCAAACCGAACGTTTCGTTTTGCAGAACAACTTGAAGCACGTGGCTGAAAGTGATAAAGTTGGAATTAAGATTCCCGTGTATATAGAAAAAGAGTATGTAGATGTAAAGTTACATGACCTATCACCACGTACCCCTCCTGATCTAATTGCAAAATACATGTCGCAATACGGAGAAGTAGAATCCGTTACACCTGATACGTGGAGAAATTTCTTTCCGGGTACACCTAACGGTGCTCTTGTGGTGAGGATGCGGATCGAAAGACCTATCCCCTCCCAATTGACTATAGAACTCAAAACCGACGAAGCTACTATTAATCAAACTACGTTATGCAGCCATGAGGGGCTAACTCCTACGTGCAAGTATTGTAATCAGACAGCGCACCACGGACAACCTTGCGCGGAAGATACAGAGGAGAACGCAACGCATCCACGGCAAATCAACCTAAAAAAGAGTTCAGTACTAATACCTGAACCACAAACGGTTGCCAAATTTGTGGTAGCTGTTCAGTCCATATTGACAACTGCCAAAGCAGCATCCAGCATCCCAAAAACCACTGTAAGCAACATCGGTGAAGAAGATAATAACAATGACGACGGATTTACATTGGTCGCCCGTAAGTGCAAGAAGCAGGAAACAACATCTGGTCGCGAGCACCAAGGCACTTTTAACGATGATGACCTTGATGTGGAGGACAGGAGAGATTTAAATGGTCCCCATGACGCAGTAGGCGAGCCATTGCGCGCACGAGATCCAACGGACAATCAATATTTGTTTTTATTTTTTTTCCATATTGTAAATACATGAAAGATCCACGGCTCCGTTCAGCTACCGCTATGAGCCGTATCAAATAAACGAAATGAAAAAAAGTGTATTGGTAGAGTACTATTGATTGACTCTCATGAAGAGTTTTACAATGGTGTAAGAAAAAACTGCTTTTTTTCGTTTTCCAAGATGGGCGCAAAATCTGCAGTGCGGTAAGACACTTTTTCCAGCAGATGCGGTGCGGGAAAGAGCTTTACCGCGCGATTTTACCGCAACCGCACCGCAAAAAAATAATTGATAAAGTGATAATTTTGATTATTCTAAATTGATAAACAGACTGCTATTACGAAAAAAAATCTAGCTGTGTCCGAAATATTTTGACGCTATTATTTTTACGACATATTTTGGACACTAGTTATTTTATACTTCTAAGTAAAACTTCACAAACTAACCATTTCAAATACATAAAATGCAAGATCCAAATAGATACAAAATATTAGATCATTTGAAAACAATAAATTTTTACTCTTAAATCCAATTTAAAAGTGCATCACTTCTCCCGATTTCTGTTGGAAATCGTTGAATTATGAATCGTTTCCGATATCAGTTTTTCAACTGTGAATTTTGATTAATTTAAAGAAATTAGAGATTAATTAATTATGCTGGGACTTAAACACAACCCAAAGAATATAATTATTTTCATCAAACCAAACGAATTTGGAGAAATTGGAGGTAAAGGATACAAATGTATGAAAAGCGTCCAAAATTAGGAGAGGTCCAAATTAGGTTGATTATTCTATCATTCGTTCATCGACATCGTATTTCTATCTTCTTTGATTGCTGTGTAAATTCAATGTGAGTCAATGCAGTCAATTTTATTGGACTCTTTCTCATAAAGTATGCTACATAGCTTTTTTTCGCGTACTTCCATTCAAATTTACGATAGTTTTCTACCAAATTTAGTCCTAATATTTTTCAGTGTACCCTCCAGCACTCGCGCGAATGGTTCTAACAAAAAACAACGACGTGTGTGCTGGAGGGTTAAGACTATTTTGTAGCTTTTTTGAAACTATTTTGCCAAATACCACATCGTTTGACTCCCTTCCACTTTGATTGAAGTTTTTGCCATTGGCTCTTTGGAAAAATATTAGAGGAAAATACATTAAATGCTAGAACTTTCGAACGAGCCTTTAGAAAGTTACACTTCATACATTTTTAAAGGGAGCAATCTTAGTTTCTGAATGAGAATACATATGTTTCTTGAAAAATGCTGAAGTTAGAGTTTTGGGATATTTTTTCCATGAAACCATTTCCAAAAACCATAACATTTCTGCTGCATGTTACAAATCATACATTTTTTGCAGTTTTCTAATGTTCAATAATTCTGTACCGGTTGAGACCGGACTCCTGATTAGATGTAATGTATAGAGCAATTTTTTTCGTCAAATATGGTGCCATTCTTATTGATGAAATACAATATGTTTTTATTTCACTGTATTGGAATATATGCGCGACTATATAGAAGTTCTGGTATTACGACTTTAAAAATTTTTTGTTGAAATTCCTTCAAGAATTAGTGGTGGTTTTTACTACGTAAATGCGAAAATCATCCATTTCATTTTCATATGTCAAAAACATTGAAAATATGACAATTTAAAGAAAAAAAAATACTTCATTTCTTATTAAATTTTTATTCCATTTTTCAATTAACTGAAGGGTTGCTAAAATAAAAGTTTTCCTCTTACTGCAGTAGAACGTTTTTGAATGTATAATGCTTGCCTTAAAATGTAGGGTTTTTATTAATAGAAAATGCAAAAGTTGATTTTTTCTTAAACATCACATTCTGAGGAGTCTCTTAAAGTTAAATTTCGTGTAAATAAGAATAACATTTTATTATATATTGTTATACAAATTTACAATTTATTATTACTTATTTGCTTTTGATTACTATTTGAGTTCTCAGAAATTGATTGATGTGGGTGTTTCAAGTGCTACATTGGATGCGATAGCGATTATTAGGTAGGTACCTCTAAATGGCGCTTAGTCCCCCTGTTAAGCTCAGCCGGAAATGAACCGGAATTCTGGCTGGTTCCAGTTCGTATTCCAGCTCCAGTGACACAACCGATTCTAGTTAGAATCGGTTGTGTCACTGGAGCCCGTGTACGAACTGGAACCAGCCAGAATTCCAGTTCAATTCCGGCTGAGCTTAACTGTGCCTCTTTGGTTTAACACAGGCCTATTCGTCGATAGAGAAGTAAATATCAATAAGGAATAGGGTGATGAGCCTATTAGCGCCATGTTTCTATTATCACCCTACCCATTTGAAGCCGTTGGTTAGAGCAGTGTCTGCCATCTTTGTTCAACGCATTGAGTCAAATGGTAGCGCAACAATAGGGGCACTCGATTCGAGTTTTCATTGTGCTCAAACACGAGAATTTTACTGTTTTCAACGCATTTATGTTATTATATTGGTTCTTAACAACGAAGCAAAGCGGTTGATGTCAATTTTTACGCATTCCATTGATTGTAAGGCAAGAAATTACCGAATCAGTGAGGTACCTTGCTTAGTATGGTGAAAATAGGCTCATCACCCTACTATTTAGAACATGTTATCAAAGGCCATTTGCTTCTTTGTACCAAGGAAATATCCGGAGAAGAAAACGTTTGCTTCTAACAAGATTCAGCTTCAGCATACAAGGCATTAGCGGTACATGAATTTTTTTCCAAGTTTCATGGTTGGACAAATTCAAAATCCGTTTGGTCATGATTTGGAACGAAATGTCCAATGAAGTAGTGTGTGCAGCTTGAGAAACTTTGACAAGCGTCTTCAAGCCGTAATCAAACATAAGGTAGAAAGGTTTGAACTGAACTTAAATAATCGAAACTTGGGAATTATCTTTTAAACACTTTAACCGTTGTCTTCCGTTTTAATTCCACTATGATGAAACGGAAGACAACGGTTAAAGTGTTTAATATAACATTCCACTAAGTCGCTCAAAACAGTGCTTTTGTTAAAGAATTATCTTTTGATATGAGAAGAGAAATAAAAGCTGAATCTCATCCGCTTTGAATTTTACGGACTGGTTCAGGAGTCTCACTTTCACGTTGCCACCCTGTATAACTGACATGGGAGTAGGCTTCAAGAGAGACACAAGCATACACTAAAACCATGCAAAAATTTGAATCAAAGCATTGTTGGACTTTTAGGAAACAATAATCGAGTTAGAAAGAGACAATTTTTTAGCTGAGATCTCAGTAAAAAATGAGGTTATATAGCTGATACTCGGAAAATATTTCACCGAAATTCAGCGAACAAATCTCACTTTACAGAGATATCAGTTTCTAAATTTGCTTATTACACGGCTGTTGGGAAATTTCCGAGCCAAATTGAGTGTATAGCCGATGCTGGACGATGTGTGAAGCGCGTATAGTTTTAAGCGCAACTCCTTTCGGAAAATACCGCCGAGGTTTTTATGTTGCCCAGATGAGACTGCTTGAATGCGAGGCAAATGCCTAGCACCGTTCCAGCAAGCCACACAAACTTAGCCCCAGAATGAAGTATAATACCCTAGCCAGTTAAATTTACATGGACCAAAGCTGTCCTTCAAACCACCACGGTAGAAATTCCCCATACCTGAAACCTCATCATCGGGGGCCCATATTATTGGCTCGAATCAAAACTCGTCGAAATGTCAATTGACGATAGGTGATTCATCCGGAGTGTTCATTTGTGTTTACATTTTGCTAGCGTTGCCAATTTTATTTTGTGTCCACCACCCAATGTGGCTACGCCACATCGCTTTTGCGCGTGCTTAAACTAGGGATAGCCCCTATGTTTGAGTAAGCCGGGCAAACGAGTGGATCACAGGTTCGCTTGCTTCCGACGGCGGGTCGGTGGCCACCTCGCCCGGCGGATCCTCAGCGGCTTTGCGCCGCTTCGGTTCTTTGGCCTCGGTTATGCGGCTAAGCCGCATCGAAATGATACCCCTGAAACATTCTAACTAGAATCGGCTGGGTCACCGGAGCCGGAATACGACTTAGAACCAGCCAGCATTCCGGCTGAGCTTAACTGGGAAGTTTAGTAAAATTTAATTTGCAATTAAACATTTCTGGCAACGTTCCAGCACCCCGTTGAATTCTAACGATTTCACCACCTGGGCGCCAGGTTGACGATATGAAATGAATTTTGTTTACTTTCGAAAAGTTTTGATTCGAGCCAACAACATCCAGCCCATCATCGGCATGTTCGCCGCCAGACTGCGCTAACCGAGCGGAAGAGAATTTCATTTGAATTAAATGTGCCACGTGGCAAGAGAAAACGTACCTAACATAATCTGAGTGAAGTGGCAATATTTCAACCACAGTCTATAGAGAACAGTTGCGCAAAGAGTGAAGTCAAAAAAGCTTACCTATCGAGCACAATTGGAATCCATCTCTAATACCTCTGCAGCAAAGTTGGATTCTAATTTTGCTCGATAGGTAGACTTTTTCGGCCTTACTTTCTGCACACTCTTTGCGTACCTTTATACTAAGACCAAATACAAATATGTTAATACGGAATGCTCTGATGATTTTTCGAGGACACATTTTATAACCCAGGTACACCAATAAAGGTACACTGTCAGAGTGACAGTGTACTTTGAGGACATTTGGCTAAAACTGGCAGCGCTGAACACTAAAAGCTCTTCGTTGCTATAGACATTGTTTATTATTCAGAAAACTGGAAAAGAACCAAAAGGAATATTCGAATTTGTTTAAAAATAGTGAGAGAAACTTAATTATGGTGATTAATGCTGTGATTACAGCCGCCCAAGCATTCATACAACAGCGCAAGTCACAAAGAGCGTGCATGAAACGATCGCATCGTAGAACCGGGATGTCAGTGCGCAGATTTCCTATTTTCCGCAACTGCAGGTACAAATCTAAAACTACGAAACAATCGCATACTTCAACAGTATACCACCGACCTGCTGAAAACGTGCCTTGTAGATGCCATCGAGCTCAACATTCTTTTCGGAACTGCGTATACCATAAGTATTAGCTGACGCAAAAGATATATAGTTGTATACAATGGATAGTTTTTAAGCAGCCCTGAACTGCCTAAAATCGCAAATCAGATGAAGACAAGTCAGGAAATCTTCCTGTCCGTTGATCGGCTTGTCAGTCGAATGAAACTGCCTCCACTGGTAGAAAGTTGCGAGGTGATGTGGCCTACCAAACAAGAAATAGATTTGATACTCCCATCGTACGAGGAAGATTTGCTTTCACTAGGCGCGTTGCTGGGAAAGCATTTAGTACTACTACTCGAAGAAGTCCCGGAGAATATGATGAAAGTAAGTTCATTATTCGATTTATTATTCAATTAGAATCCTTTCTGAACACGTTTTCATCAACAGCTGCAAACGTCTTTTATTGCCTGCTGTTATGAATCGACGGCCTTTATTCTATCCGAAGAGATCGGCGAGATTCAGCAAGCTATACGAGATGAATATATCTGGAAACAATTGATGTTTCGATCAGATAGCAAATTGACGGTATATGGTTTGATTACGTATTACAGAAAAAGTCTACTGAAAGAAGATTGGTTCTTCCAATTTGGAGACCTCTCAAGCTTCTGGGGCTTCGTATGGGAGTTAATGGCAGTCGATTCGGTGCAAAACTTCATTGATCGAGTAATTGTAGATTTGATCGAGCAGGTATGCTTCAAACTTATGCGATCTAAATCGATTCAGTTGCTCGTTAAAGGCATGATGCTCCTAGAGGAATGTATCTATAAGACACGAAGCTGCTCACTGGTATACTACGAAAGAGTCTACGAAGAACTGCTGGTTAACACGTGGCGTATGTTTGAAACAGACAAAAGAAATCAACAAATATCCATTGTTCTAGTGGCCGCTCGGTTCGAATGTGTCAAAGTTAGTGAAGTGGATCGAAATCACTTGCTAACGCTTGTTCAGGATTTTAAACGGTGGAGTAAAACTGACGTTTAGATGGATCTACTACTGCGGGCTTTGGAACGTTCGAAAAGCGCCAACAAATCGCTGGTATTGCTAGAACAAATAAACGTTTTATTGACAGTAGATCGTCCCAATATCCAAGTCACTCAACTTTCGCCCGAGGAACCTGATGAGTGTAACAATAACACTGAGAAGAGCTACACACTCCTCATGATGAATGGGAACGATCTAATCGATCAAACTGCTCCCCGGTGGTGGAAGAAAGTGGCTCAATACACACATGGTCGCTTTCATCGTTGGACTCTGCATTTCCAGGTCAGTAGTAAGCTTGCTTAAGTGTAGCTTAACAAGATTAACGCATTCATTGAATTGCAGTATCTCGCATACAGATTTCAAGGAGAGCAGCTCGCCGGAAACTTTTATCAACATTCTTCAGCTGATGGTGAGTTTTCTTGAAAATGGCGCTCAACAGCTGGCTCAAATGCGTGAAATGGATAAACAAACGGATGTTGCATATTTTAGCTACGTAAAGTTTTTCGTAGCTTGCGTAGAACTGATCAAAGAGTTTGCTGTAACCGTTATTAAGAAAAACAGCAGCTTGGCGGCGGAACTGAATGTTTCACAAGATTGCATTTGGGATTCACCACAGTTGGCTTCTTTGGGGGCGGTGTCCGTAAAGTTTCAGTCACGGTGAGTGACTATATTTTTACAACGCTGTTCAATTCGATTCAGGATCGCCCCTGTTTTCAGGTTGGAGCAGGAATGAAGTACTGATTTCGGCAGTAGGTGGTAAATAGTTCATAAGTTAATTTTTCTTTACCGAGTTGGTATACTCATGGACTTTAATTTTTCAACAAAGTTTACATATTTTTCCAATAAATTGGTAGGAATTCAAGAACTAACTCTTCGTTTTTTTGTCGTAAAGTTGATTTGTCCACGAAATTACTAACTATATCCAAATCAAATCATGTTCTATTTTGTAGCATTTTCATGCTTGAAATTGCACTACAAGACCGATACTTAGTCGGCGTAACACTCGTTCAATCTGCAAACGCTATTAACCAATGCAGCTCAGAATATGCTGGGTCTGAGGCCTATATATTGTAGTTAATTTCTGAACCAGTCTGTTCGTCATATATTTTATATTTTCGATTAGAGAATCACTTCATATACAAATAATAATACAATGGTACAGTTCCATAAATGTACACCCAAAACGCGAACCGTATGAATTACATGCGAATAAGCATGATTCTAATGAGAATTTTGCATTGTAACTGGTATAATGCATATAAAGCGATATTGGTCCGGGACAAAAATGCATTAATGCGATTACACCACAGAAACTTACACAAACCCACAGTTGGGAATGTATTAGTGAATTTAACGATATCGGAGTATTAGTATTAAAATGACTCCGCAGTAATACGCATGTAAAGGACATCTCCACTCGGATACATGTGCGCTCTGAAAATACTAATACACGCTCAACGACCTGTTTCCTTTTCGCCTTTCTACTGATCACATGCTGCATATTGGAGAGAACAGTTTATAGCATCATCAAATTGGTGGGGTGTGGGTGATGATTATGTGTTGATAATATGTTGAGCTTTCGGCGTTCTCTCAACCATAAATTTACCAGCGATATGCGAGTTCTAGCCACTAGATAAGTTCATAAATGTTAATAATGATTAATGATTATTTAAGCGCACTATACGCAGGAGAAAGTTACGTATATGGGAACATTAGGCTAACAAGTTAATTCAACATTTGTCTGATGGAAGCCGTCCGCCATTCATTTCTGGCATTCCTCATATCAACAGTACTTTTAGGTGATATCATATCGCAGTAAAAGTATCTAAGTTTAAAGTACATATCATAAACTATAAGGGAATAGATGTCATGGTTTTGCACTTTTGAGCAGCAGAGACTTATCCCGCTGCGTTAGTATTGTGTCGTTTTGACGTTTAAATTGGGAGGAAAACAAATCATTTGCACTGCGAATTGGGAGGAAAACAAACCGCTTGTGGGCTTAAGGGGAGGGCGGTAGTATAAAAATGAGAGATCTTGGTGTGCGTATTTTAAACGTCAGATATCTCAAGTGGCAGTTACTCATTTCAGTTTTTATTATTTCCCGAACATGCGAATCCAGCGCGCAATAGCCCTGGTCAACGATCATCGCAAATCAATCTGACCACAAATCATTTTCTTCCACTCTTCTCTGAAGCATAGAATGAGAGAGCGATGATTTTACTGCAAAAGCCATGCTATGGGAAAATAACAACGCGTATATCCAGGGATGCCAACGGTACCGATAAACTACATTTTTTTCGATATATTTACATTTGCACAAGCTGTACAGCCCGCTACAGTGACGCATCACTACAGCTCTTGCCAGAACAGTAGTCAAACCGAGTACATTTTGCCGTACAGCAGTAGAATACATTTTTGTTTTGCTGCTGTACTCCGACTGCTCGGTGAGAGTGTGGCGTAGTAAAGTTTGTTCTCTCGCTTTGTACATTTTTCTCTGCATAGTCAAAGGGAGAGTCCCGCACACGAAAGCGTTGATGCCGGCCGTGGCGTAAATGAGCCGCATTCATTGTAGTCATTTTTGAATAAAAATATTAAAAAGATTGAAAATATTAAAAAATGTAAAATAAGGAAAGCGAAGCTGTACCGCTCGCGTCTGGTGGCTGTACTGGGGACAGTAGTTTTCTGCCATGTTACTGCTTTACACACAGGCAGCCGTACAGCGCTGGGCGTCCTGCACTAGCGAATGACAGCAGCATCGAGAGAGAAATGAGAATGTAGGCAGAAAAATTACAGCCGTGGAAAAGGTAGGCATTTTGCATCCTTGCGTATATCACACACTCTCGTAAACTGTTCACGCGTTTAGTGTGGTTGGAATTGCGCGTAACTTACAAACACCACAGAGGTATTCATGTATAGAATACACCACCTTTTTGGCAGTCTCAGCAAGCAAAACCAACCCTCTAAGAACGGTTGGTTTCAAAATCGTCCAATGAAGGACGTTCGTTGGACCAATTTGGGCATCGTCCAAATAACCGTTCAACGAACGTCCATCGTTGGACCCGTGTTGAACGATTTTGAAACAATTTTTTGGACGTCTCAGTGGGAACCAATACTTTTACATGCGGGCAGTTAATATGGTAGCGTGTATTCTCAAACAATTTATTTCATCATGAATCAAGTTGTGTTGGTATAATGCCGTAGCTATGCTTGGTCTACAATGCGAAGAAGGCATGATTCTAATTCGGAATATGCACGAAAGGATGTAATGCCTTTTTTGCATTGGGAAATTGTTTTGGGTGTACCGTATAATATCGGAACCTTCCAGATATTTTTTCTTGACTAAAATTACTTTCTAGCAAACTATGCATGACATAATGTGCGGATTGTTTCGGTTAACGTGTTCTTAGAAAAAGTCGAATCCAGCGCCGCTGTCATCACCTTCTAGGAAATCGAAAGCTTCGGGATTATTATTCTGTGATGCTCCTGACGGATTCTGTTGCTGGGGGAAACCCAAAAAAATAAAATCTAAATTGCTTCCTGCACTACCATCACCGCATACTGTATTGTTCGGTAATGTTTCACCAGCTGGAAACAATTGGAAGTCGAAGTCACTGCTAGCGCCCCTGTTTTCCAAATCGAACGACAATATGCTGCTGGTCAAACTGATTGCATCGTACGAGTCTTTGCCTTTATGTTGGCGGGGCGATCCAGACGGAGAAACACTTTCATCCGATCCGTTGTGTCCCTCTGACTGGACGCTCTTCGGATCAGAAAGTTGATCCACTTCCTGCACGATGCTTTTGATAAGCGGGGTGAACTTGTTGCACGTGTCGCACCAGGCCGGTGTAGTTTTTTCAACGGACATATAATTTTCAAAATTGACGCAATGTTCCGTCGACATGTCGGTTGTTGGTGTTGGTAGGATACAGGCGTTTGCACACTAGGATATTATTTTTGACACTTTCGGTGTTGCACTTGAGGCAACGTTGGGTGGTTTTTTGTCGAGAGCCGAACAGGCGACTGATTTCCGTTTAATCCTTGTTACTACGAGTAGGTTGGGTTTCTTTTGCCATCTCAGAATAGATATATAGAATAGTTTCGGCTGCCAACGTCGGATCGTAATCTAACGGGAAGAGATTATATTGTGCGAGAAGAGATTATTCAAAGAAACTACCCAACTTACCACTACTGGCCACTAAGAATTGAAACTTTTCATTGTTAGTATCGTACTGGTGAACTTTGCTGTCCAAGCATTCCTGATGATCTTCCAGGTATTGCATGTGCCTATCCGCCCCCGGAACAAACAGTCGGGGTGAAACGGATAGTTGAATTCTTTGCATACCACTAACCGTATTGTGAGGAATCAAACTTTCCTTCTGCTTCATAGCCTCCACCAGTTCGTAGTGCATCTGCTGTAGGCTAAATCGAAACAAACAAATGTCATTAAAAAATAAACTTAAGAACGGCATGCTCTGATCGGATTTATCAAAATGTGTTGCCATTTATTATTACTTTCCAGTGTTTGTTCGTTGTCAAGCAAAATCTATGCATAGGGTTCATTAAATCTAGTTTTCGGAGAGCCAAAAATGATTACCCTTTTGCATGGGACCTTGGCGTATTTAATTTGTATTTGCTAAGACCTTTGATTTCAACAAACTAAAAAAAGACTATTTCACTAGCAGATACAGAAAACTAGATTAGGATTGTCGCTTGCATCAGTGGTGGGAACATCATTGTTTTGATTCTGGAATATACCTGTCAAATATGTCAAATATAAAAAGCAAAAAAAAAAAAATCCACTATCGTCGTTTCACAGCGACTGATCATGTGTGTGTCTTTTAGTCAGCAAAGCAATGGCCTTTCTTGGCTGGTGTATTGTAATTAATTAGAATGCACAAATTGTCTACACCTTTTTTGAATTTGAAAAGTTTTCATTTCTTTGTGCGGTATATACAAACTCTTTCATTTCATAACAATAACAGTCGAAAATTTACACCGAGAAAAATCGCTATATTGAATCTATTGATTTCATACACGATTTTTTGCAATGTATTATCTGTTATTAAATTATCTGTCACATAAAAAATATCATGTGAAACTATAGAAATACATGTGCCGTGTGTGTACACAATCCATTTCCCACTGACCGGCAGTGCTTCTATGGAAGAAACTTGTCTGCATCTATGTAATGATATATTTGATATATTGATATATCATCGATAGATGTACACATGTTTAGCCCTGTAAATGAAAGGCGACAGCTCCACTGTACATCCAACGACCCATTTCCAGAATGCCTGTTTCTACACTTACATTCTGAGGTCATCTTCATATACAGTAAGCCCCGCGCGAATACATCCGAGTATCAATTGGATATTTGCAATAAATTCGCGCTTCCAGAATCAAAATTTCAGCTTTAGCTTGAGCTTGTGCGACCACCCCTGGCTGCTACTCCGTTATCGATCTGGACTAGCTGAAGTTGCACAGAGAATCAGTAGATAATTATGCTTGAGATTAGCAAAACATCTTTCAAAGTACAACTCCTGGTAATCCTAAAGTATGATCAACACTGGCGCCGGCCAGGCCCGAACGTAAATCGCGGAAGAAAAGGGAAGGAATGGTTAGTCCGATACATGCTTTTGCTAGAGGCCGTATATACTACTGCGCACTCCGCAAGTATCACAGGAGGATATTTTTGTTAGTAAGAGTATAGAAGTTGGATCACTTCTTCTTTACCGACGCCAGAGAGGTGACTTCACTATCTGGACTAGATATCGATCCACCAAACTCATAGACCGGGGACCAACGGATTTACTTCTCTTCCGAAGGAAGACGTGACCACAGATTTTTTCACCTCAGAAAAATCTCAACGACCTCGACTGGAATTGAACCCAGGCAAATTGGAATGAGTGGCGGTCATGCTTACCACTCAACCACCGGCGCCGTCACACTTTTCTCGCGATATTTCAACCTACTAACACATAAGGGTGCTTACAGAGTGGCCGCGAGAAGCTGAGCAGGGGCTGGCACTGACATTAAAATGCGAGATGCGAGAAACCTGCTTGCAGCATATCAAATGGAACCTGTCAGAGTAAAAGCAGGCAGTCGGCGCCGATCCGCTCAGCTTTCACTCTGACATCATCCCTTTGGTTTGCAGCAAGCAGGTTTCTCGCATCTCGCATTCTAATGTCAGCATCAGCGCCAGCTCAGCTTCTCGCCGCCACTCTGTAAGCACCCTAACTCAATAGGAAAAACTACCTGTTTAACGCATTACCTCATTTTCCTGTTGAATATACTGTATATCACTGAAAAATTTTGAAAAATATTGGACGTTAACGACAACACGCCTGGGCGATTCTAACTATAGAAATTTATATGCCGTGCATCAAAATTATAATAGTATGCCACATAGAAATTTGATTCATAGCAAATTTCACATAATTTTTCTGCCTGCTTCTTGTTTTCCTGCTGTAAATTTTATGCATTGGACATTTTCGGTCTTGAATGTTTATGCATCACAGCAGTTTAAAAATATAAAAGAGACGGAAATGAAAAATATGCAAATATACAAACAAACTAAATTTTTCTGCGTGTACCAGAATGTGGACCAACGACTTACCAGAGAGACTTGCGATACTTTGACAGATATATACCGAAAACAAAACAAACATGCTTCGAACCGAAAACAATAGGAACACCAGAATTTCGATTTTGGCAATTAGCAGTATAGCGTAATTGTAATTAAGTTGATTTCGTATTAAAATTCCTTGTTTTGCGTACCAGTTACAATAGTTCAATTATGTGGAAAACTTAGTCAAAGACAGTCTACATCGAGAGGTTTTTCAGTTTTCAATAATATTGCAAAACAATGAAGATAAATCAAAATTTTCTTTTTCGTCGTTAATATAAACTGTCTCTTGCAACACTGATCCAGCGGAATCTAATCACAGTATGATAACTTCAGTATGCGTCAGATGTTGTCCTAATTGTTTAAGTTAAAGTACGTTGTTGCACTAGCAGCATTTGTATAATGGTTTTCGTGGTAGTTTTCGATGATAAAATAACTACGCAAAATCCAAAGTGTATCAACGTTGTACTAGGTATGCTAGAACGAATAAAATTTGTTTTATTCACGTCAATTCCAGCTTTTTATTACCTTATGTATGCTCTATTTAACAAAACTATCCGTTAAAAGCAAAAAAAGTAACCGAATACATGTATTTTCAATGAATTGGGTCATTAAGCTATATATAGTTTTCCGTTCCATTCGATACATTTTTGGTCCAATATACATAATATAACATTATTTAAAAAAAAATTTCGTTGTGATACGTAAAAAACGATTTTTGTTTTTTAAAATAAATCTTGTGTAACCTTGGCAACCATACATAGGAAAACTGCGGTTGCTTACATCTGGCCTATCAAGACAACACCCAAAATGAAGAAAAAAAACTATACGCATTGGATGGTGTTTATGTCAAATGAAAATAACCCTGCGGGAAAACTGGGAAAACATGTATTAATTTTTTCTGACAGGGCATCATTTGTCGTGAAATTCGATATGTCAAATGCTTCTGATAGTGTCAAATCCAGACTGTCAACATATTTCTTTATATTAAATTTTATTTTCACGTTTCCTGAGCTGGAAAAAACATTGTAATCATGAAAATCAGGTTAATCGATGTATGCAATAAAAAAAGATTTTTTTGTTTCATTTAAGGACCCAATTCTGAATACCATTTTTTTGCATATTACCACTACATACGCAGCTGAGGGAATTGCACACCTTCTGTAGTATCAATAACTTATCGAGAAGCCTGTCCTGATTCAAATATGGCGGAGCAATCTGTCGTAGTTTGCCAGTAGAAATCGCTTCATTTCCGAACAATCGTTATTTTGAATGAGACACTTTTCGAATGCCATGCCAACTTTCAACAGTCACGTCGGTGTTTGCACTCTCCCAAAGAAATGTGTGTTTAACTACGCTGATCCACTTTTTTGACGTTTTGTTGAATGTAGGGTTAGTTTTGTTTTGTAGCGTTTTGAGTGGCGGATTCAGGGGGAGGGTCTTGGGGGTCCGGAAAATTTTTAACTCCTTGAGAAATTTTAAAGTTGTTTCTTTTTAAAATTCGTTTTAAATTCAAAATCATTCCAAACCAGATTCGACAACCAAAACTGATTTTATTTAAATGAGGGTATTACATTTTACGCATTGTACAATGAATATTTCAAAATCGATATTTCGGACCCCTTCGAATTTTTTTCTGGATCCGCTCCTGGTTTTGACACATTGCACGCAACGCAAAATGCATTTTGAATTTCTAATTTGGTAGAAAGAAATGCATTGATTTTCGCTGATTTTTTTAAAATGTATCACAAGCTAGGGGCAAATCACTCTAGGAATGTATAACAAATTTGCATCAAATTAATAAAAATGCATTTATTCTCAGTGATTTAATTTCCATTTTTGCATCAACTTTGCACTCCCTTGCAGAAAAGTTTGTTTAACAAAAGTCCTACGCTGGTCCACTTTGCTCGACATATTTTTGAATGTAGGGCTAGTTTTTTGTCGGGTTTTGACGTCATACACACAGCGCAGGATGTATTGCACGCAACGCAAAATACATTATGATTTTTTTTTTGGTTGAAAGAAATGCATTTAATTTTACTGATTTTTTAAAATGCATCACAAGTAATCTGCCCGTAGATCACAAGTGATCTCCTTCTTGGCGGCCACCAAACTTACTGCGGAATAAAACAGACGTTATGCCAATTCTGCATAGTTTTATTTCTCAGTGTGATGCGGGATGAAATAAATTGACTTTGTAAGGTTCTCCATTTGAAAGCGCTGCTGCACATTTCTTGCCGCATCGCTTCTATATTTGATAGCTGTCAAATTTACCACTGGTTGCCAGATTTATGAAAATAAATTTCGAATTTCTAAAATTAAATCTCATATATTATGATAAAAATGTCTTTGGATGAATTTTCATTCTAAATATAGATAGTACCTCGAAGTTTTTTTCTTCTGAATGCGCTAATAATGTCACAATACACTTTGAGTAGGAATAACGAACAAACATTTTCTTGTGGGCGTTGACTGAATTAAAATTTGTTCATATTCTGAAAGGTGAATATACAATAAGATACTGTAAACTGTCAGCACTGTCCTAGGCGCCATCGTGGTGAAAAGCTGAAAAATCGAGTTTGCGGACGCGTCGTTGCACGAGTGAAAATACTGAATTTTCAAAACTAAAAGGTATATTATATTTATTACTTCTTCATTAGGTCGGTGTTTGAAGACATTCGCGTTGTTGTAATTTGTTTCGGTAATTTATTCAGTTGCTTTCATTGCTGTTTTTGATTGTAGAAAAAATCGGACACTTGTGATGGCGAAAGTTTCACATTTTTTTTTTCTTAATAAATACCGATTGTTAAAAAAGCCTTCAGCGATATAGAATTGATTGTTCCTCTAAAACTACATTAGTTTATTTTTGTGATATTGTTTACTAGCATTTCCAATAAAATATTGTTTTGTGGTTATGTATACTCGCAGCAACCGGATTCCACTTCGAAGATGGCAGATTCTGACGATGAGTACGATCGTAAGCGACGTGACAAGTTTCGTGGCGAGCGAAGTGCCGGAGACAGCTATGCTCGTGGTGGGGACCGATCGGATCGGTCTCGCGGACGAGATGATTGGGTTGATCGGTAAGTTTTTGGTTGACTTTACACTGTTTTGTTTGTACGGAGTAATTGCTTAATTGCAGTGGCAGACCAAGGCAGGATTATCGGGACTATCGACCACCTCCACGGGATCGTGGATATTCGCCTGAGAGAGAGGGTCCCCCGATGAAGCGTATTCGTGGTGATGGATGGGGCGATGGCGGAAGACGGTTTGGTGGTAATATTTTATCAATTTCCTCATCAAGTGATTTATTTGCTAGCAAATTGATTTACTTTCAGGGCATGATGGTTACGGCATGTATGGTTATGGACATGATCATTTTGGTATGCATCCAGGTTCCGGACTGTACGGACATCAGGGCCCTATGCATCAAAGGTAAGTTTTTGGTTCCATTTCGGTACAAGCATCTGTTACAGTATTTTCTTTTGTAGGGAACCACAATCCGCCGGGGATATGCAAACCCAACCGTGCATGATGACGCTGAAGCAGTTTCTGGCCACCCAGGATGATGCTATTACTGATTCTGAAGCAATCCAGAAATACAATGACTACAAGGTGGAGTTCAAACGGCAGCAGTTGAACGAATTCTTTGTGGCCCACAAAGACGAGGAATGGTAAGGCTTTGAGTAAAATGACTGAAAGTGATTGTTTCTATGCTTTAACGTTGAAGAAAAAGAAGAAAAGGAAGAACGGACACTTTCAATGATTTTGCGTGTGGCATCTGCTCATCTATCATCCAGAGCAGCAACAGCAGTGGATGTACTTCGGAACATTGTATATATCTTTTAATAACAATTCTTCTCCTTGACAGCGCTAAGAATGGGCTGTGGTGCCGCCTGTGGTACTTCTACGACTTCCATGTTTTAGAAGCACCAACAGATACTGTCTCCACCTTGAGTCGGTTAAAGTTTCCCCTGCAGTCGCGTAACCTTTAAACTCGAAAAAGTATTCCGCGCGTTGTCTTGATTAGGGCCTAGAATGAACCGAGCGCCTGGCGAGCAATGCCAGGTGTTCCAAACTTCGATTCCTCCGATTGATTTCTTCGCGCGCGCGTAATGAAAATGAATACACGGGCTATGATGTCAAAGACAGAGAGGTATTTACAATTTTAAATAAAATGGTAAACAAAATATCAAAACATCAGTGGTTGGTCAATGACAGATTTTGTTAGCTGTGTGTTTGTTGCAAACATATTTAATGTAAAATCAATCTGAAGTAACTGGAAGTTAGTTGGGTAAGACTAGCTTTACAGATCCGGGGGTTTGTTCTTCACAGTAAATTTGTTTTGGGACAATTTACTCATTTTTGTTTATTGTAATTTTCCCTTTATTTTGGAAACACTTATTTGATTGATTACTGATTGTGCTGTTTGTTTATTTTTCTTTTTCTTTGAACAAAAAACTAGGTTTAAGATTAAATACCATCCAGAGGAATCATTGAAGCGTAAAGAGGAACAGCTAGGTTTTCTAAAGGTAAGTACTAAATTTTGAGTTCACTTGTTGCTATATTTACCCATAAATGTGTACCCGGTTCCATTCCTTTATTTGACTGATTATAACTGTTGCAGAGTACAATTCATTCTTCTGGATCGATAATTATGAAGAATTCGGTCAAAAATTGAATATTTTCATATTTTCCAAGAATATTTTTCGAAGGCGTTTCCAGGCAGGGTACATGTTTCGGATGGTGTTGACTCGTGGGCACAAATGTAAAACGTGTTCGAGTGCATCTCTCATTGTGATTCAGTAGAAGTCTGACAGCCTTTTCAGTGGTTTTGAATCTACAGCCTTTGATTCCCGAGTGACTTGAAACCTTTGTAAGCTTAGACGTAGATGTTGCCAACGATAGTACAATTAGCACTTATTGCCAGGAAGGTCGAGAATCAGTTATTGACGTTACCTAGGAAGTTTGAATTGAAGAGTGTGCGAGGAGTATCAAGCGATCCGGTACAATAGACAGTCGGAAGCGCGTGTGACCCAATCAAGCTCGCGGATGTGGAAAACAACGAAATTCGACAGGAGTTTTCATTGAAGCGTTGAGACGTGAGTGCAATTATCTGTACTTTAGTGCAGCTGAAGTGATAACGGCATTCGCAAGAGCGTGCACTGCAACCATGCCAAGGGTTGTACCAAGCTGGTGATGTTGCCGAAGCCAGGCAAGCCCCCTGCAGATTCTTCAGCATACAAGCTGATATGCCTGTTGGATACAGTCATCAAGGTGCATGAAAGAGTAATCCTTGGCATGCTTAGGATGGAGAGAATGGCTTATCCAAAATGCAGTACGGCTTCAGGAAAGGTAGATTCACTGTGGACGTCATACAAAGGGACTTGGAATCTATGGAGGCTGCACAGAAGAAGATTCGCTGAAGATTGAGAGTTCCCGAGTTTCTCTGTAGGATTCTTACGAGCTACTTTCAGAACCAGACACTGATCTATGAAACTGACACCGGAAAAAGAAGTGTAACCGTAACAACGGGCTGGAATGCTATGTACGAAGGGGTGCTGAATCTGAGCCTCTCCAGGAACGTAAAGATTGTCGGATTTGCGGACGACGTGGTGGTGCTCCTAGTGATCGGCGAATTACTAGGGGAAGTAGAAATACTCGCCACGGAAGCGATAGATGCTGTGGAAGACTGGCTAGAAGCTGGGCGTTAGCTCACCACTAAACCGAAATCATTTTGATAAGTAACCGAAAGGAACCGCAGCAGGCGAGATTTTCTTTTGGAGTGTTTCATCGACTCAAAGTGGGAAGTGAGACAACTGGGAGTGATGATAGACAATCGGCTAAGCTTTAATAGCCGCATCGACCGCGCGTTCGGGAGTAAAGAGATCTCCATACTATCTCGGATCATGCCCAACAATTGGGCGATCAGCAGCAGTAAAAAGTGACTACTGGCGAGTGTCTCCACATCAGTGTTTAGATATGCAGGACCTGCATAGCTGATGGCGCTGCAGACGAAAAGGAACACATCTCGGTTGAACAGCACTTTCTGGCTGATGGCCATGCGGGTGTCTAGCGCGTGTCGATCTATTTTGTCAGAGGCAGTCTACGTGATAGCTGGAACGATTTTCTTAAATCTATTACTCGAAGAAGATAGCGAGTGTTATACCGCCTATGATCGCAAATCAGTCCTATAAAGATAGGAAATCCCATAGAAAACGGGACAAATATGCAATCATGGGTAGTATAGCTATCGAGTCACGAGAGGAGTCCATAAACGAGCCGGAGCTGATACTTTAAGCAAGTGGCAACAACGGATAACGCTGTTAACGGTAGGTGGACCTATCGACTAATTCCAGCCTTGTCGGTGTGGGTGAATAGAGCGCACGGTGAAGTGAACTTTCACATGACGCAGTCCTTGTTTCATCATGGTTATTTCAAAAAGTATCTGAACATGTTCGGCTACGCGAGATCGCTGTTGTGCTTCGCGTGCGGTGATGCAAAGGAAGCGCTTGAGCATGTGGTTTTCGAATACCCGCGACTCAAGCACGAGAGAAACGAAATTAGAACCATCAATTGATGAGGACGTCAAAATGAACAATATTGTCCAAAGAAAAAATTGGAACTCAGTGAACAGATAAAAATGGAACTCAGTAAACAGAACAGTCACTCAGATCATGTCAGCGTTGCACCGAGAAGCAATGATTAGGCAACGTAGCAATACAGGGCTTCAGGCGTCGAGGACCCGATGAACCAGAAGTCACACTCCAACCGGAATCGCCGGACCGATCTTGGCACTCGCTAAGTCAGTCTAAGTTTGTCTTCACATCTCGCCCTGAGCAGAAGCTAAAAATCGTTCCGCACAAGTGCAACAGTCAATTCTATCTACAAGCCGATCGGTGCCTTTTGCACAAACAGTCCATATCATGTCAGTGCACAAACAATATTGTATTGTTTCCTCCGGCTGCGAAGTGAAATGAGTTTGCTAAATGAAAAAGGGCCCGTGCTACGGGATAACACGATGTCTTACCTACAGGAAAGCGACTGCATGACAACGGTAATGGAGACAACCCAGATAAATCTGAATCACTGTGACACCGCACAGCAACTGTTGTGGCTACGACAGAAACTATGCTTGACGTCGCTTTGATTGCAGAGCCTTCTCAGGTCTGATTGTAACTGGGTGGCGATTATATCGAAAACGGCTGTGATACAAGCTATGGGCGGATTCCTTATTCAAAAAGTGGTAGGACGCTTATTCGTAGGCTTCGTGACTGCCAAAATCAGCGTAGTCTTCGCGTGCAGTTGTCACGCTCCTCAAAGGTGGACTGTGGAGCAGTTAGCATAATCCTGGAGCATTTGATTTATCGAAACTGGTAGTCTTTGGTGGTGAATTCATCGCCTGGACTGTGGAGTGGAGCAGTAGAGTAACAACCACAAGAGGGTATACAAGAGGGTAACCACAATATATATCTTGCAAGAAGTTCTAGCGAAGTTAGACGTACGATTGTGCAAGAATGGTTTCGTTAGCAAATTTCGGAGAAACGGGAGTGAGTCTGTCATCGATATCACATTCTGTAGCCCTCCACTGACGGCCAAATATGTATTGGAGAGTAGAGACGCCAATCCCTGGGACGACGCGTACCGAGTCGTGGTGGAGAAAATAAAAGGCACGTCTACGCCAGCCGAAATGTGCCCTGAAGAATAATTGTTGAAGCTGAAGATAATTGTTGAGAGTCTCTTCTCTAAGCACTATCCAACTACCTGGCCACCAACACCGTACGATTAAGAAGAAGGAGCAAACAAATCAAAGAAAACTTCCGGTCCTGATGGAATACCAAAAAAGTGTCTAGATGAAGGCAACTTTCCAACAAGCAGAACCGCGAAAACCTGAATAGGACGTTCCGGCTGATGGTCATACGAGTCGCATGTGCGGACAGAACAATATCGTTTGAGGCAGTACATGTTATCGCCGCTATGATCCCCATCTATGATATGGCGGTGGATATCGACTGCTACAATCGCAGAAACTCCGAAACGTGAGAAGTAGAGATGGGAATCGATTCGATGGCTAGGTAGCAGCAGAAGGGAAGATGGACCTACCGGCTCATCCCAAACCTGTCGGACCGTAGTTGCTTCAGGAAGTATCTTTTCCGATTCGGGTACGTAACTTCACCATTGTTCTTGGATTGTGAGAACGTCGAGGAGTCACCGGAGCATGTGGTCTGCGAATGTCCAAGGTCCGAAGCGACGCGCAGGGAGATACTAGAAACGGGAGGACCGAGCATCAACCCGGATAACGGAATGACAAGTAACGTAAACACATGGAATGCTGTCGACAGAGTGGTGACGCAGATCATGACCGACTTACAGCGGAAATAGCGTAATCAACGAGCAATGGTTTCGGGAGAGCCGGAAAACTCCGTCGGAGTAGGTGAGATTCACGCCGGGGACTAGCCGAGTAGTCTATAACTGAGCGCCGGCTATGGATAATCGCCAGCGAACAAGGTGATACGCTTCACCCGGAATCGCCGGACCGATCACGGTATCTGGCTGTTTGGCTCGGTTTCGGGAGAACTTCTCTCGCTGGGGAACTCTCCGAATGGCTCATCGAAGAAGCGGTGCTATATGGCACGAGAAGGTACCCGAAGGGTTTAAAGCAATTGCGGGGCTAAATGGCACTGGACAGGCAGCCAAAAAGCTAATGATGAAGTGATACTAAATGGCACAAGGGAGCCGAAGGGCTCAGTAAATTAGACGGTCTGAAGTTTACCGCCCAGATTTTCCTCTTAGGGGAAGATCACTAATTATCGTTAAAATGTTAAAAAACACGCTTTATATGAACTGACACAGTTTATCGCCTCCAGAAGCGCCTAACGCCTTGAATATTCTGAACATTCCTGATTATGTTTTGTCACACTAAATTATTCTAATAGCAATTCGTTTACTTTCTTCCTGCAGAGACGTTCCGAGGTGTTTGTCGAGCTGCTAGAGTCCAAGGACGTCGCCAAAGTGTCGGTGGACACTTCCAATTCTGATGCACTGCTTCGACTGCTGGATACGGTGGTCATCAAGCTGGAAGGCGGTACCGATGAAGATCTTAAAGCTTTGGACGAGAAACCGGTTGAAGTCGTTAAAATCATCCCCGAGAAACCGAAATTTGAAATCAAACGAGAACCGCTAGATGACATAATCAAGAAAGAGAAGTTTTACATCAAGGAGGAAAGGTTCGACAATACCGAAATGAAGATGGAGAAATTGGTGGATCCAGCCAAGGATGTAATCGGCGGTGGTGAATGGGATGACGAGGAACCAGTCGTGAAGCCGGTTCAGCGTAGCAAAACACCCGAGAAGGAACCGGAAGCTCCGGAAAAAGATCCGGAACCGGAACCCGAACCTGAAGAAGAATCTTCTTCGCGAAAGAAAGATCGCAGAAAGAGAAGTCGCTCGGATTCTGCATCTAGTTCGTCCTCATCTTCGTCTTCCAGCTCAAGTGACTCCGAAGAGGAGAAAGAGAAAGAAAAGAATGATGATGAGGATGACGAGGAGAAAAAAGAAGAGGAACGAGAAGAGACTGCCAATACGCCACCCTTACCAGTAGTAGAGCCAGAGGAACAACCGGCGAGTAATGGTCACAAAAGCGGCGATGAGGAAGAAACTACTGCCAATGAAGCTGCGACCGAGCCCGAAAAAATAAACGAAAACAAAGAAGCCTCAGTTGAACCCGATGCTGCTGTTCCTCCCACTACTGAAAACAAAGACAGTGAAGAATCGGAAAAGGATGCAGAGCCAAGAGCAGAAGAAGAACGTGTAGCCACCGAAGAAACTAACCAGGAAAAAGAACCGTCCCAACCAGCCGAGACGGTCGATTTGGCCAAGGATACCAACGCGGGTCCCGCTCCAAGAGCTCTTCACAGAACCAGTTCCATTTTTCTGCGGAATCTAGCTCCATCTATCACAAAGGTAGAAGTTGAAGCAATGTGCAAGCGTTATAATGGATTCTTGCGTGTGGCAATCGCTGACCCTTTACTGGAAAGGAGATGGTTCCGTCGTGGCTGGGTCACTTTCCGGCGGGATGTGAATATTAAGGAGATCTGTTGGAATCTCAACAACATCCGGTTAAGGGATTGCGAATTGGGTGCTATTGTCAATAAAGATTTGAGCAGAAGAGTCCGTCCGATCAATGGGCTTACATGCCACAAAACGATTGTTCGCAGTGACATCAAATTGTGCGCAAAAATAACTCACAATCTGGACGACAAGGCCGGCCTGTGGAAAGATGCGGACTCGAACAATGGCGACAATAATGGTGAATTTTTTGGACTTCAGTCGAGAAACCCTGTTTTGCAAAACATCACCGACTATTTGATTGAAGAAGCTTCCGCCGAAGAAGACGAACTGCTCGGTCTTTCTACCGAAACAAAGAAAGCCACCGACGGTGAATTAGTCGAGCGCGATCCACAGCTTATCGAAGTACTGGACAAACTAATCCTGTACCTTCGAGTGGTTCATTCGGTTGACTTTTACAATCACTGCGAGTATCCGTACGAAGACGAAATGCCCAATCGTTGCGGTATTATTCACGCTCGCGGTCCGGCACCGCAGAACAAGGTAGTTTCGAGTGAAATTCAGGAGTATATTCGTACATTCGAAGGTAAAATGGGGTCATTCCTGGCTAGAATATCCGAGCTGGATCAGGAGGAAATGAAAAAGCTGGGTTCCAAAGACTCGGAAGCTGAGGTGGAAAAGTTCATCCAGGCCAACACGCAGGAACTGGCCAAGGACAAGTGGCTCTGTCCGTTATCGGGTAAAAAATTCAAGGGACCGGATTTTGTGAGGAAGCACATTTTCAACAAACACGGTGAAAAGGTCGACGAAGTACGCAAAGAAGTGGAGTACTTCAATAACTACCTAAAGGATCCTAAGCGACCCCAGCTACCCGAACATCCGGGTAATACACGAAAAGTGCCTGTTGAAGCGCCACCACCGACATCGGGGTGAGTTGTTGGAATATGGTAGCTATTGTGATGTCTAGAACGGAGTTCAATTTTTTCTGTTTGCAGATATCGTCCGTCGTACGGAATGTCTCACGGGTACGCACCGATGTATGCTCCTTATGCAGCACCAATGATGGCACCATCTGTTGGTCGCGGAAGGTCTGGTTTTGGACGTGGAGGAAGGTAAGAGTTCAGTCATTTCTTTCCTATTTCGATTTGCTAGTTTTTGATAAATGTACCAAAGACAGTTTCGGATTCGCAAGTCAGGAAAAATCCCATCTTGTTTCAAAAACATCCAATTTTATTACATCAGTTTGGTACATTTACTCAATATTTTGGTACTATGGATTTAGTGGTTTCAAGGTATCTCTCTGTCCAGTAAGTCGATTCGTTCCGCAGGTTTTCTCTAGTTTCTCTACTTTAGTCGACATGACTAATAACATATTTTCGAAAGAATCTTGGAACAACTAGTCATATAGATCCAATGATTTAATCGGCCCCTCAAAACGATCCAGTTTCCTTAAACTATTTTCAAATGGTTACACTTTCCAGAGACTCGATGCGAGAAATTCGACGGCCAATAGTGGCGTACAGCGATTTGGACATGCCTAATTTCGATGATAGCTTTCTCTGAAGTAGTGAACTACTACTACCATTACCGGTGTTTTTAACTGGCAGAACTTTTCGTTACACTTCATATAACACCTCCCCCATAACTAACAAGCGCCGAATTGCAATACACTAGAGAAAAGCTATCAGAGTTAGATCAAATATAAAAATCCGGTCAATCCATATCCACCAACCACTTTGGCCGTTTGCATCATTACACCATTCCATTGAAATCGTTCCAGAATGGCGCCCGACTACCGCCCAGTTATCCATTACCGCGATCTGGACGCTCCCCGTGAACCGGATGAATTTATCTAAGCTGACAAACGCAAAGCACGTTCTAGATGTATTGAGTTTAACTAGCAGCAAATTGTATAATTAGGTTACGCATCCGGTCTTGCCAGGGTGCCGCTTAGTGTTACATGCCACATTGTTTTAATTCTAAAGTGGCACTTATTTTTATTTCATACTTACGTGAACATGTAAACGATCATCAATTGAAATTTGTAATGACAAAATCAGCATGCCGGCCGGCAATGGCTGATCTATAGTAATATAACCGACGCTATTAATCTGAGTACTACCGAATACTGTTAATGGTTTTTGATTGCTATCCGAAAATGTCCTTATTGAATAAATCGACAAGGATGGGAGATTGGAATGAGTGCTGGGTCTGTGACCATGTAGGTGAATGGAGGACTGAGTGAGACTAGTTATGTAAGGTATGCAAACTAGGCTGGATGGAACTATTCAAGTAAGTCTTGGATATCACATACATTTGGAGTAGCATCAGATGTTGCTTTAAGCTGTTCTCAATTCCTATTCGGCAGTTTTCACGCCGCCACTCGCGTTGCGGTTTGGTAAGGCCAAACTGGTGTTGAAGGGGGTCAATTGAGGTTGTCTGACGTATTCTCGATGGTCACATAATTAGCGTTTTTTCGTTAGAATCGACAGACAGCCTTAGTTGATTATGAGCTTAGGGACTTTAATTTAATGTGGTAAATAATGTCTTTTTCGCTTCAGATAGTTGATATTCGAGCCGGCGGAGCTCTTTGAGCGTCTGACATACGAGTTCCGACGAAAATTGAGGATCCGATAGAGATCCTTTCTATGAGACGATCGACCGACGGCGTCGATATTCCGGAAGAGATGAGCAGCGGCTAGAGAGTTTAACATGAGAGAATGAAACTACCATTGAAATGAAATCTGTAAGTAGAACTAACAAAATTCTTAATTTTAGGAACTGTACGGTATGGCACTGGGCCTGTGGCCTTCGACTGACACGGTCCATTTTCATTGATTCAGAAGTCTTCTTGGCTGGTTGGTAGATATGTGCTCCTACTTGCAAGTTGATCAATTCGCTTGGGTGGGGGACATGTGCATCCTGCTAGTTGTCGACTCTTTTGATAGTGGGTATGAGGCTAGTTCAGGAAAGGAGTGCAGGACTGGCACTTGGGAGATAGTTAATCATTCAGGACTTGTTCTTATGATTATTGGACTTGACCAAGCACACCGGCTTTCAGAAATGATAAGCGATCCTTTTGGGTCGGTGTGGTCTATTCGAGTCGAACCAGGCGGACATTCGGTTCGAGCAAACTTTATGGAGAATAGTGGATAAATATTTCTTATGCCTTTATGGGCAGAGATTCTTTTTGCGAAATCCTAAAATACCTTCACTGGTATAATTACTCAGGTTAATATTAATAGAAAAATTGAGAGTTTGCCTGGTCCATAATGCAATGAATACGTATATTGACTAGAACAGGGATAATCGAATTATGTTATAAGATAGAGGTGAAACAGCACAGTTGTAGGAAAAGTATTCTCGAGTAAGGACAAATACTGCTAGTATGTATGTTTACCGTTTCAATTAATAGTCGATTGATCCGCTTCGGACCTAGGAGACAAAAAGGAGATAAGGAAGAGACAAAAGTGAATTCAATGCGAAATTTGCCTATATGACGTTGACCCCAAGGCAATGGTAGGATGATTTTCCATAGGATGACAGACTAGATGACACGACGTTACACGCTCTAAACTTGTTTACTGTATCGATTTTGTTGGCTATTTTCGGCAAATTTGAGACTAAGAGAAACGAAAGCAATGAAATTGAAAGACGGATAGGTATTCTAGGGTTGTATACCATTCCCCCGAAAGCCATTTCCCAGAAAGCCATTCCCTAGAATTCCTTTCCCCAGAATGTACCATTCCCCAGAAAGACATTTCCCAGAATGTACCAATCCCTAGAAAACCATTATCCAGAATGCCCCATTCCCCAGAAAGTCATTCCCCAGAAAGTCATTCCCCAGAATGCCCCATTCCCCAGAAAAGTTATGGTTTTTATTTATTATTTGTGGTTAAGCCAAAGGTTTACGCATACCTAATTAAAGAAACTTATGCGGTGTTAAGCTGCTGAGGATGTGCCGTTCGAAAGCGGCGGCCTCTCGCAAGCAAACCTGTTATCCTCTATATATAGCCGTATTTACTCGAACCGGTTTACTCGAACATACTCGAACATAGGACTTGGTTCCTTCTTTCAAATATGAGCAGTTCTTTGAACTTGTACGCCAAGCAACTCTTGCACGCAAACTTGTGATTTTTTCGTCTGCCCGGTTTATTCAAACATATATGTTGATTCCTTCTTTGGAGCTTTGGTTGAATCCATATTAAGATCGAAATGAATGCATATTGTGACAAATGGTTTCGTGGGTTTTTGGAGCATTTATCTTTCTTTTGTATTGGGAATGTTTCGTACGCAAATGTACGATTCACCCGATTGCTCGGTTTACTCAAATAGGTTGCACTAAATACATTCGAAAGTATTCTCATACCTTACGCCAAATGGTACTTATAGCACAGAGTTACAGACATAATACTCAACAACAATTATTCGTCAATGTTAGCGATCATTTTGAATTGAATATATTATTAGTTGGGACTGTTATCGCATTTGCGATTATGGCGCCACTGATATATGTGCAAGTATACGGGGGATATACCAATTACTCCTGGGCCTGAGGGTTGACTAATTTGTAAATGAGTGGTTGGAACCGTGTATAAAAGGTGTAGCTAGTGTTTTGGCCGAATTGGCGCTACGATATTTTTGCGAGGAGCCGCCGCTTTCGACGGCTTATCCTTACCAGCTTATTTCTTGTGGCACTAAAAACTGGATTCTAACCGCAATGCGCACTTACTATTTTTCTATTAAATTCTTATCATAGACTGGTTAGCTCGACTGGTCTGTCTATGAAAGTACGATCTCTATCACTTGAAGTACATGTGTTTTGACAGCTAGCAGATTTCAGTAGCAGTTTGGTCACTCGCACTTTGAAAGTGCGGAGTCCAGGTTGGTGGGAAGTGCGCAATAATATCATGCATCATGTAATGTACAAAGTTTTGGTTTCGCCACATAACCTTACTTACATAACACTGTTTCTTTCTTTTGGATCCTAGGAAGGGTGCTACTGCTTTCTATGGTTGTTGCCAAATGGCACTGAAAAACACACCTGTACTGAATTTTGCAATTTGTCCTATATGTATGTTTATATTATTAAAAGAAAAGTAAAAATATTGCTATTGTCTAATGCTGCAACCAGTACACTTTTCGAGGGGAGCAATATGGCCAACATAATGAAAAAATGTTTCGTTTTTTTATCAAAAAAGTTTCCCACTTCAAAAAAAATGTCTAGGAAATGGTTATATCTGTGGAATGAACTTATGAGCATTGGTTCATTCTGGATATGGTTTTCTGGAGAATAGTTCTTTCTGGGGAAAACACTTCGGTATTTTAGCTTCTGTGGAATGATTTTTCGGGAAAGTTAGTTATTCTTTATTTAAATTCGGAATAAATAATGTCATCCTAACTTCCGGTTTCAACACAATGCAAATCATTTCAAATGTGACCGAATCGAAGAATGTCGTTCGATGGAAATGGGAACGAGTAGTACGTTTGAAAAGATCAAATCTATAAAACAGTTAAACTTTTCTGGGGAATGACTTTCTGGGAGATGGTGCATTCTGGAGCATGGAATTCTGGGGAATGGTACATTCTGGAAAATGACTTTCTGGGGAATAGTATATTCTGGGGGATGATATTCTGGGGAGTGGAATTCTGGGGAGTGGAATTCTGGGGAATGATTTTCGGGGGAATAGTATACAATCGTATTCTAGAGCGAATCAGTTATAAACTTAGAACGGAAAACTAGAACTAGACAGGCTCATATGGGCATGATCGAAAGGAAATGTGAAGAATTTTTTGCCTTCTGCATAGTAGGAGTTGGGCGTTCCACCCAAGTCTACCGCATGGTCTATGGTAGAACATAACTCATCATCATGTTTTACCGCCGACGCCGGTAAAACATGATGATGAGTTATGTTCTACCATAGACCATGCGGTAGACTTGGGTGGAACGCCCAACTCCTACTATGCAGAAGGCAAAAAATTCTTCACATTTCCTTTCGATCATGCCCATATGAGCCTGCCTAGTTCTAGTTTTCCGTTCTAAGTTTATAACTGATTCGCTCTAGAATACCTATCCGTCTTTCAATTTCATTGCTTTCGTTTCTCTTAGTCTCAAATTTGCCGAAAATAGCCAACAAAATCGATACAGTAGAACCTTGCGGCAATTAAAACATAGTAACATCTAAACTTGTTTGTATGTATGTATGAATGTAAGCTCCTATGTATGCTTGTATGCATGGATGTGTATATGAGCAATGTATCCCTGAGCAACATGGAAGGACGGCCTCTGAGCCGCCAAAATGCTCATAAGAAGCCGGGTGCGCGGTCGTAGGTGTGTCCATAAAGCACTGTACACACTGTCAAGTGCAACGGTGAGACGGTAGGTGTACAGTTAATGCACATAGGTTGTTGAGACAGCCCGATTGCACAATGTTAAAAATGACAATTCTGTATCTCAAGATCATGACGATGGGTGGTGGTGTCTTTGGCAATATTCATCGACAGGTCATGTTCTGTCCTACAGTGAACAGATTAGTTCAGAACTCACACACTGGGCGGCGCCAAGGAGAATAAAAATTTCTGAACAGTGGAGAACTCTCTCTGAAGTCTGATAATTTAGGTAAATGGTGTTTTTGGTGATGTTCTCGAAGAGGATAAGTTCTGTTTGATAATGCAAAGAATAGTTTCGATTACATCATCTAGGTGACGCTAGTGAGCACGCAATTTCAATTGCTGCATCTCAATATTAAGACAGTTTAGAATGGTGTTTTCTTCAACAAAATTGCTCGAAAGGTCAATAAAAAACTCATAAAAATTTCTTCCTTCCGTTCGTTAGCGATATTGTTACACAAGAAAAAATACTCTGAGCGTTGCACATAATTTGTAAAAAACGTGCCTGACATACGGGTCGTACTATCGATCAACGCCATGCCTGCACAAAATCAAAATTGGCAAACCAAATCAACAGTAAATATAATTATGTAAACGTACGTTTTGCACCTTCGCTCAGCTTGCACACTTGCCGACAGCTCCACTGCGACTGTCGCTGCTACATGAATCGATCTAGAATCCAGATTGCTAAACTCCTTCTGTGTTCCTGGTGGCTTCACTCCGCCACGAAAAACAAGTGTACGTCAGAACTGAACCGATGCACTGCAGCATCGTCGCTTACGACGCTTACGACCGGCTGTGTTACAAAATAAGGGAAAGAAATTAGTGAAATACTCACCACACAATCTTTGAATCCTTCCAAATTTTTAAATTCAGTATTTAAATTCATTGAAGAATAATGTCCTTTTGTAATTTTTGTACCTACTGGACAACCCTTTGTCCGAATTCCGAAACAACGCGGTACTAAAAAGCTGGCTACCTCTCTCGGACAAAAATATGATACATATTTTAGCCCACCCAACCCTATGGGGTTGCACGAACTGTAGACGTAGGACTATACTACTTAATGTAAAATATTTATTTTCTTATTATATGTAGAGTAATAATAGATCATATATATTTCTTACGTATAGTTTAAGCACAACCAATCAACATCGAATGTTACATATTGAACCAAATCTTTTTGGTTATCAGGTCATTTCATTTGTAGTAGGTGATCGAATCCGATTAAACTTAGGGTAGTTTGGGGAGAGATGCCGCACATTTCTTAAAATCGATCCTGCATCAGAATAAATAATTCAATATTTGATGAAATCATTTTTATCTATTGCGACAAGTTTCTAAAAAACTGTGAAATGGTTTTTTCATGAAAAAAATTCATCAAATTTCCATGAACATTTTTTTTTTAAAGGTCATTGCGGGAGAGATGCCGCATGTGCGAGTGAGACGCCGCACCATGGTCACAAACTGAAAAATGATAAACAAAAGTAGCTATCGTTGATGTTTTTGTGATTAGGGATCTTCAGCTAAGTTTCAGGAAGTTTGATTACACCTATAAATCGGCCAGCACCTTCTTTTTCTTAAGGGGGTAATACCATTTCTAGGATCATTTTGTTACGCAACATTTCAAAAATATTTTTCTTTTGCAACCTTGTGTAATGGTTAAGTTGGAGTAACTTTATTAAGGGTACTATTTATTTATATGTTTGTACGAGCGATATATATCTGTGTTGGTAGCGGTTTCTTAAAATCAGTTTTTGGTTGTTTCTCCTAACAATGAATTTATACAACTTAGGTTTGTTCTTGAAAGATTCAATTTGGAAAAGCTCAGAAATTTTTATTTTTATCTCAAGATTGACATCACTACAAATCAATGCGTTCACTAAAATTAGTGCCTGAAACTTTTAAGAATAAACCGAAGTAACTAACCCTTAGATACATATCGCCCGTTTAAATATATAGATAAATAGACTCATATTCCTATATGTCACTGTGTTAGGCCCATTAGTTTTTGGATATACCTTATTAATAACCTATACCTGACGCAAATGATCATCTAATGACATTCCGAGGTAAAAAAAATACGTATTCTTCGCTATTGAGTGCGGCATCCCACCCGCAATTTTGATGCGACATCTCTCCCAATTGTATGGGAGAGATGCCGCACGACGATATTTTCCTCTGAAATGATGGATGACCGTGCTCATGTTCAGAATGCCTTCTAGAAGTTCCCAGCTATTTAACCGAGACATGCATGATTTACCAAAAAAAATTGAACAATTTCAAAAAAATAAAAACGAAATTTTAACGTGGCACAGAAAAACTTTCGGCACTCCGTGATGCAACAAACGTTAATAAAATTGTCGTGAGGTAATGATAAGGATTATTTTACATCTACAGTGTTGTAATTCTTCGAAAGACAATCTCACAATAGCATATTACCGTATAAAAGTGACCCCATATACGGGATATAGAGAGTGCGGCATCTCACCCGACGCGGCATCTCTCCCGAAATTACCCTATTTGATAAGCTCTGAAGAAAGAAGACAGAAAACCGTGACCGAACTTATATCTGGAACTAAATCTTTATAGCACAAGATCAGTTTTGAAAATTGCAAGATGCGTTTTTGCAACAGTTTTTCGAGTGGCAGTGTATTCATTCATAAATAAGCTTAGTAGTATGTACCTATTAGCAGAACCAAAATAGAATAGGCTGAGTGGAAATGAATCACGTGAAGTGGAAATGAATCAATGAATTGATCGAACGTTGTGCTTTCCATCGGTCCGCGTATATTTGTTGCTAAGAAAGTTTTCGTCTTTGCGCAACGAAAGTACAGATTGCTATCATGCAGGTTACGCATGCAACCGCTAACAAACAGAGATGCCGCATTGAAAGCTGTGTCTCGGTCAAAAATATCTTTTTGCCATCTGTGATTACTGAAACAGGAAAAAAATCTGTTATAAATTTTCGAAAAATCTGTGAAAAATCATATTTCATAAAAATGCCAAAAATCTGCCATCTGTAAAAAAGAATCTGATCAAAAGTTGCGAAAAAAATCTGTGACATTGCAGAAAAATCTGTGAATATGGTAACCCTGCTAAAAATTAGATATACCTACATACACATTTGCCTCAAACATTGAACCCAAGCGCACAAAGCAAAAAGAGTCAACGCTGATGATGATGGGTAGAGCGAAAGAGACAACTAGTACCACTAGTAATTGAGTTCGAGATTGTACATAAAAGTGTGTTGGAAACGAGCACAATTCTAAAAAAGGCATGGTGTTTGAACGGACAAGCTCAGTCGCGTGTAGGACGGCACTGGGTAGTGTACCTCCACAGCCAGTGTAACGGGTTTCTAACTCAGCTACACTGGCTGTGAAAACACACAGCGCTCATACCGGCTTGAACCTTCGTTCGAACCGGTCACAAATCTTGATAGCTCCTGGTTTACCTAGAGTTTTTCAACAGCAACAGTCTTTCTTAAGGCTACCTATATTTTCGCTCGATCAGTCTTTCTCAAGACCACCTATATTTTTTCGACAATTAGTCTTTTTCAAGACTACCTACTTTTTCTACTCAAAGATGTTTTAGTCTTTTTCAAGACTAAAACATTTTTCAAGAACAATTTAGCCTAAAGAAATATTTAATTCTTCCAACATGCCTGGGTCCTCCCAGAAAGGCCGTGTGCCAAAAATTAAAGCTAAACGGAAAAGTGTATCTTCTCCACCCGAAAATTTAGTTGACTGCAGCAACTCATTCGATGTTTTATCCGAATGCGAAGCTGATGAAATTTCTAAATTTCCTCGCATTGCGCATAGGGGAACTGGGGGCAAGTCCGACACCGTGGGTAAGCCCGACACCCCACGACTTTTCCCAGATATAAAATTTTGAATCATACAATAATAACAGGATATCATTAGTACGATTATTTTGAGCATTTCGAGACACACAGATGCCATGTAGATTCATCCAAAGTCACAAAATAAACAAAACATGCGAAAACAAAGTTGATGCGCACTTGGATGTTATTTTTAGTTGAAACACTTTAAGGTTTTAACAGCACAAAGGTTTTGGAAATCATCAGTATTTTTGCCGCACATTCTAATCTACTCTCCGTATCATTATTTATCTGCGTTGAGGATAAGTTTGAGTATTCCAACACTGTTTATTGGGCATTTAACAAAAATGTGCACTGTAGGGGTAAGACCGACAGTTTTAGGAGGGGTAAGATCGACACGCTATTTATTTATGATTGAGTTCATTTCTGATTCAATGCGAACGACTGGGAGTTGTTTATGGTATTCTACTTTTATAACATCATGTTAATATTTGAAATATACGGAAACTCTGGTATTTGCATTTATTCCTTGTCAGTATTGTCGACCAAAAAATTAAAAATCGAATTGAGCGCGATTCATAGTTTTATTATAAAACGAAAGGAAAAAGGATAATCTAATATGAAATTCTAAAATGATATTAAATAACAATTTCCATCGACTGCCGGATTGTTGATCAACAGAGTTCCGAAAAATCATAACACGAATCGGATAGCTTACTACAAAAGCGTATGTTACTTCTAAGTGAATGAATCTTAGTAACAGGGGATATATTCTTCTTGCAGAACGGATCTTACTTCTTAGAATGGCTTCACAAGCGCTAATAAAGCTTGAAAAGATTAAGAGGGAAAATCTTTACCATAATACAAACCAAGTGTTGAACATTATTTATTCACACCTTCCTCTCTTCCTCTTGCTACGCGATGAAATTCCAGAAAGCATGCATTTGTATCACACATACTCATATACACATAGTTACACTTTATCACACATACACAACACATTTTTAATGAAAAAAATTGGACAAAAAGAAAGCTAACAAGGGTGACGCTCGTGCCACTTTGGGGTGTCGGTCTTACCCGCAGCGTTTTTAAAATGTTATTTTTCTCCATTTTTTGACAACCAATAATTTTTAATGAATCCAATTTTTTGGAACGCTTAAAAAATTATATCTTGTTAAGAACCATGTAAACAATGATTACGCACAGAATATACAATTTTTGGAGCTTTTTGGTATTTTAGAAAAATGATTGCGCTTAAGGTGTCGGACTTGCCCCCAGTTCCCCTAATACCAATGAGAAGAAAACGCAATCACCTCCGCCTATAACAGTGATGATCTCCGACTTCAAAGCCTTTCGAACTGAGCTTTCGACGTTCCTTCCGGACGTGAAAGTCTCTTTTCAGATTGGCCGAAGAGGAGAATGTCGAGTTACAGCGGAGGAATTGATCGGCCACAAACGACCATTCAAGGCTGTCTTGAAAGGGCTACCACAAGGTCAAAGTTTGGATGAAATATCCAACGAATTGAAAAATTTACTTGGCTTTTCTCCTTCACAAGTTATTCTTATGAAGAGAAAGGCTATCGGCGATAACACGCCAGTATGCTCTGGAATTATCCAGGAGCTTTATTTAATTCATTTTAACCGTAATGAGGTTAATAATTTGAAAAAGCACGTTTTATGTTCCACGTGCGAGTAAAGTGGGAACATTATAGACGACATGGGGGCAGAATTCAAAATGTGACCCAGTGTCGTAGATGCCAAGGCTTTGGGCACGGCACAAAAAATTGTCATTTGGATTCCAAATGCATGATCTGTGGTGATAAATCGCACACTAAAGATACTTGTCCGGTGGAAAAATCCACAAAAAGTTTCAAATGCGCTAATTGTAGCGAAAATCATAAATCGAATTTCTGAGGTGCTCCAGTTCGAGAAAAAATTGTAAATTCTCGTTCTAGACAACAAAAACAACAAATAAAAAATGTACATACTTCTTCAGGTACACTTCAAGAAAACACGTCCAAACGTGTTAATCCGATTCAAAATAGTTTAACAACTTCTTTTACCTCCGTCACACCATCCTACAATGGTGTGTCATCGTATGCTTCAGTGGCAGGTAACAAGGCCAAAATAACGGCTACCACGCCCACAAACTCGTTTGCACCCAACTCTTCCTTTAGTCCAATGGATCTAGGTAGCGTAACGGAAGAAAAATTAAAATACCTGCAGGACTCAATGCTACCTATGATGATTGCCATGTTAAATTCTACCTCCATGTTTGAAGCTTTTCAAGCGGGTTGAAAGCTTTTCAAGCGGGTTGGGATTTGCTAACAAAATTGTAATGAAATTAAAGTTTAACAAAGACTTTAAATAATCATTTAAATTTATTAAATTGGAATGCTCGTTCATTAAAAACGTGCGAAGACGAATTTTTCAACTTCTTGAGGATACATAATGTGCATATCGCCGTTGTGACCGAAACTTTTTTAAAACCAAATATTAAATTGAAGAGTAACTCTAATTTTGTTATTCATCGATTTGATCGAATTGTTGGATTCGGCGGATGAATCGCAATAGCGGTTAATCGCAGGATCAAACATTCCGTTACGCCGTCTCTTGACACAAAGGTGATCGAGAGTTTGGGTATCGAAGTTGAAACTGATCTTGGTATCATTTTTATTGCTGCAGCTTATTTGCCTTTTCAGTGCACTGGAGAGCAAATTAATTTCTTGAAAGGAGACTTACAAAAACTTACAATAAATCGGTCGAAATTCTTCATAATCGGTGATTTTAATGCCAAACATCGAGCCTGGAATAATGCTCAAAGCAATACCAACGGCAAACTACTTTTTAATGATTACTCTACTGATTATTATTCAATTTTGTTCCCGAATGGTCCTACGTGCTATTCGTTTGTAAGGAATCCATCAACAATTGATTTGGTTTTGAATGTCACATTTGTGGCGTATTGATTACACATGCTGACTTTGATTCTGATCATCTTCCAGTAACTTTTTCACTTCCTCAAGAAGCTGTTTCCAATCCCATTAGCTCAGTGTTCAATTATCACAAAGCGAATTGGGAAAGGTACAAAACTTATATTGAGAATAATTTTAATCATGACCTTGATTTACAAAATAAAGCTGACATTGATACGGCATTACAAAATTTAAGTATATCTATAGTTGATGCTAGAAATTTATTAGTACCAACAACACAGAAAAAAATTTAATACTCCTATTGTTGACGACGATCTTCAACTTCTGATTCGCTTGAAGAATGTTCGAAGACGTGAATATCAACGTTCTCGTGATCCTGCTATGAAATGTATCTATCAGGATCTACAAAAAGAAATTAAGCATAGATTGACACTCTTAAGAAATGAAAATTTCGCGAAAGAGGTTGAACAAATCAAGCCAAATTCTAAACCTTTCTGGAAACTTTCTAAGGTTGTTAAAAAACCTCAGAAACCAATTCCAGCTTTAAAGGAAGATGACCACATACTTCTTACAAACGAAGAAAAAGCTCAAAAACTTGCTCAGCAGTTTGAAAGCGTCCATAATTTTAATCTTAACGTTGTGAGTCCTATTGAAAACGAAGTCTTACAAAAATATGTAAACGTTTCAAATCAAGTATTGTCTCTAGACGATATTGTTGAAACAAACTATGATGAGATCAAATTCATCATGAAAAAGTTAAAAAATAGGAAAGCTCCAGGTTATGATGGAATTTTCAACATTCTTCTTAAAAACCTTCCCGAAATCACCATGAGATACTTGGTCAAAATATTCAACAAATGTTTCGAATTAACATACTTCCCTGAAAGATGGAAAATGCCAAGATTATTCCTATTTTGAAGCCAGATAAAAACCCAGCAGAAGCATCTAGCTATCGACCAATTAGCTTACTCTCTTCTATTAGTAAATTATTTGAAAAAATCATCCTAACTAGAATGATGTCACATATCAATGAGAATTCTATTTTTCTTCCTGAGCAGTTTGAATTTCGTATTGGACATTCAACTACTCATCAACTTGTGAGAGTAACATGATAAAGGCAAATATCTCAGAGGGCTATTCCACTGGAGTTGCTCTTCTAGACATCGAAAAAGCTTTCTACAGTGTTTGGTACAAAGGTTTAATTGCCAAAATGTGGGATTTCAATTTTCCAATTTACATAATAAAGATAATTAAAAATTATCTTACTAACCGTACCCTACAGGTTTCTTATCAGAATTGTAAATCTAATAAGCTACCCGTTAAAGCAGGCGTCCCTCAAGGATCAAGCGTCGCACCAATACTATACAATATTTTTACCTCTGATCTTCCAAATCTAGCTACAGGCTGTAAAAAGTCACTTTTCTGTGATGATACTAGCATCTCAGCCACTGGGAGGAGTCTTCGTATTATCTGCAGTCGACTGCAACGAAGCTTGAATATTTTCAATGATTACCTGAAAAAATGGAAAATTTCCACTAATGCGGCAAAAACACAATTAATTGTGTTTCCGCATCAGCCAAGAGCTTCTTCTCTTAAACCAAATAATAACCAAATTATTAACTTTAATGGTTTGAATTTAACGTGGACAGATCAAGTTAAATACTTGGGTTTGATTTACGATAAAAAACTCACATTGAAGGAATCCAAACAAAATGCAACAAATATATAAAATGTTTAAACCCTCTTATAAATAGAAATTCTAGGCTCTTCCTAAAGAACAAACTATTAATTTATAAACAAATATTTAGACCGGCAATGCTATATGCAGTGCCAATCTGGGCAAGTTGTTGTGCTACTAGGAAGGAAACGCTTCAAAGGATTCTGAATAAAATTCTGAAAATGATTTTGAAGCGTCCTCCCTGGTTTAGCACAAATGAGTTGCACAGACTTGCAAACATAGAAACATTAGAAATTATGACGAACAGTATTATAAGCAACTTTCGACAAAAATCGTTGCAATCTTCAATTGTAACGATTAGCTCTCTTTATAGTTTATAAGTTAGTTTATAAGATTTGTTTAGCTCCTTATTCAGAAGACAATTAGGTTTAAAACATCCTACTGAATAAAAATACTTAACTGCGAAAGCATATTATAACTTAATAATAATTAACTGAATCATGTAAACAATAGGGATGAAAAGTCACCACTTGGGGCTGAACACCCAATATACTAAATTAGAAATGTAATGCAAACAAAACAATATAATCAAATAGAAAATAATATATAAAAAAGAGCTGTGGAATAATGTTTGCAAACACGGCTCACAGCCAAAATCAGTTCATATCGACCTGCGAGTCGGCCACGCCAGCGCGCAAAGACCAGTGGTCGTTTGTTTGAGCAGGAAAAACCACATAAAAAAGGCTCTTAAGCTCTCTCAGTCTCCTCGATGCATTACTATCGAGGCGTAATGCAATAACCATCTTAAAACAATTGTATGTCAGAGGTTTTTTAGCACTCATGCACGTAATATGCTTGATAATGTTTGCAATACCGTCAAACCCCTCAACCTAGGGGGGAATACAAGGTAGGCCTTTCTTAAAACAAAAAGGAAAATAACTGTTCGATATATCAAATTATTCTGTTCAATAAAATGGTGTATTTCTATGATGGTAACAATTTTGTGGAACTGAAATGAGTTTCGAGAGTTGTCCTACTGGAGCTGTAGAGCTGGGTTCTCGGAGGGGCTCCCCGTCAGAATCACACACTACAATTGCAGACGAGACAGGCAACGTTGCCCACAAACACACTGCTTAAGGATAATAGACCTTTCTCGTCCGACCTAACCCCCTTTTTTCTTATTTTTATTCAAAAGACTACACATTTTTAAGAATATTTCCGTTGAAATGAGACTAATTGGAGCTATCGTGATTTTTTAATGATTTTTTTAATTTTTTTTCACCTTTGCAAGAATGGTGGGACTCAAAATGTGTGTTTGGGCAACACTGTTTTGAATATTTTTGCTTGAGTTCCTGGCAACGCGGCAAATGAAGTGGTGAGTCGCGGTACAAAGTTCATTGGTTATGTAAACAAACTAAAGTGAACCTCTCGGTAGAGAACATTGCATGATAATGTTTAACCTCACTTTTTGGCAGTTCAGAGAGATTGTTTACATGGTCTTGGAATTTTTGTTGATTCGATCATAGTATGAGAAACTTGGTTTGGTTCGCTGCCAAATGTTAACACTTTCCAAACAAGGTCGCTCAGCTGTTATTTTTTATTTGATGTCGGCATCACACATTGTTCCGTTAAATTTAACATTTTTACTTTTCTTGTACATGATTCATCGTAGAAGTAAGGAATTTCTAGCCAAACATTTGAAAAAGGCCCACTGCCAAATGCAAACAAATCGAATTTTCATGTTCTCTATTAAAATCCTGGGACAAAACCTGTGGATATATGTTTTCTTTTTCTTTTTTTCTGTTCATTTGATCTCTTGTCTTGCATAGCCACTCTTTCTTCCTCACATATTTTAAATGGACTGGCTACATTTGACAGTTCCCCCTGACTGCATTTGACGGTTCCCTTTGGCTGCATTTGACAGCTCCTCCTGGCTGCAATTGACATTAGGTTTTTTCGTATCCACACGTCACGTCCCAGTTAAAAACTATCTATCTGGCCATGTGCATAAACCTAACGCAACAATGGATTATGAAGAATTTTGATAATAATTTTATAACAAATTATAAAAGGGCCCGGCTGATATAAAAGTCCTAACTAGCAATACGGTTATTATAAAATGATTATAAAGGATTATTGTAACTGATTCCAAAAGGATTATAAAGGCAGTGAAATACGTACTCAATGAATTAAGGGGAGTGTCTGATGTAAACAATATGCGCAATCAAACTAAATAAAACAGTATTAAATTTTTAAATAGAATTATAATGAATTCGACCAAAACTTCTTTTGCCTTTTTCTCAAGGTTTACGTTTGGCAGTAAAACCCAGCCCCCTGGCAACCCTATACCATCATATGGAGTTTGACAGCGACCGACATATATGGGGCGTTATAACTATAAAGCCCCAAACAAAGAATTATGTTCGGCACTATGCTCGATATTCAAGCATTCCACACGACGTTTTGCATCTTGTGGGATGATTTAATATCATATCATTCAGAAAATCGACATTTTGTAACTAAATACAGCTTCTAATCATTCGGTTCAAAATCAATGTTTTGCCATTCATGGCAGTGATGCTGGCTGTACAGAGACGTCGTCCTTGACAGGGGGCTGGTTAGACCCTTTTCAAATGTTTCAAATGTTTGGGTAGAATTTAGATTATTTTATCGTTGTTGCGATCAATTTCATTTGGTTTGTTTTGTTCACAATGTTAGTCGCAGAGCATTTTGGTGATCTATGGCAATTGATGACCTTTACACCCCATACTAGGTCCGCTCCTGTTTCAGCTGTTTCGCCCCGTCCGGCACCGAGTCAACCGATGGTCCAGCCTGCGCCGCACTCGTCTGTCGCTATGCCAATGGCAGGGACTTGGATTAAAGGCTAAAAGGTCAGCTACGGCTGGTGGTGTGGCTGCAATCGGTTTGCCTTCGGCCACGTTGGACATTCGGCTAACGGGAATATTCAGCGATTCCGATTCGAAAGAAGCTGCGCCAGTTGCAGACTGCTTCGGTTCAGCAATACGCTCCGGTATCGGACGAAGCTAACACTCCGGCAGGACGAAGGTTTCAATAAGGGGCTCAGGCATAAGTAGCAGAGTCCTTGCACTTACTGCTTGTCGAGTGAACAATTCCAACGAAACCACAGCCACTCTCGCCAAGTTTGATCACCGTTATAAGTGCGACGTCAGCGGTATAGTGCCAGGAATAATCGAGAAGAGTGCCAGGACTAACTTGCCAAGAGCTACAAGATTAAATAGCAGAGCGTTTTTAAAGTGGCCGTAGTATAACGTAGAGGCTTTAGGCATATGATTTATTCAGCAGAATAAGATAGCAAAATTATCCAAAACATAAGAGCTGGCTGCCGAAGTGAATCCACACACATCATCACCTACAGAGGCAAGCAATATTGGAACGCAGCGAAATTCCTCACAATGAATTGATCTCGTTAGATGAAATTCCAGGAAGTACAATTTTCATAGCATAATTTAATCGACCGAAATTGTAGTCCTCAGCCGAGAAAGAGACTGATAGGGTAGCAGCAGCTAGGAATTTTCTTTCGAAAGCTAGCAGTGGTTTCGCGCATCCTGCTCTAAGTAGAGAGCGTTAAGACAGATCTCCGAAGCATGTCAAGTGCTATCAGATGAGAAAAAACGTCGCATCTATGACCAGTACGACAAGGACGGTCTGCTGACCAACGGTTCCGTCCGGTACCACCATAACACATGGCACCGGCGACACATATATTCACAACATACTAATTACTTATCCTTCCGAAAAAGTAAATAAATTGACTATGAAATTTATCATTCGCAGCCTAGTTATTTCGTGCCAATTTGAACAAGACAGCAGATAGCTTTTTTGCGGTGCCAAAATGATGGCAACTCGGGATATAATATAAATTTACATATAATTTCTCCTCCCTGATATTCTATCAGAATGTATAATGCTCTGCATTATTATCACTCCAATCAAATCCTTCTTACTCCTTATCGTCAGTGCCGAGCGCTATTCTGCATTCGCCGGCTAAATCAACGACAATGCGATAATCGACGAAACTTTTGCTGTAATGGAACTTGAACACGAATAATAAATTAGGGTTACCAACCGTCCTTATTTTAAAGGACATGTCCTTATTTTCGAGGTTTTTGGAAAGCGTCCTTATTTTACTTCAAATGTCCTTATTTTTAGTCTCAAACCTTGGCATATACAGAGTGGTTCAACATGATGGTTTTACCAAGGCATGTCATTTTATTGTAGTTTAGTATTGTTTGCCACCACAGTATACTCACGATTTTCAAATTATTCAACTATATTTCGAAAACCAGCGATCTGTGAGAAATGTGTTTCGTGCACTCCGTCCATAATATGGTCGATATAATCGGCCAACTGATTCCACTATTCACCATACAATAAAAGAGTGAAAGTTGCAGTTCTCGTTATTGGATGGTTAGCGAACAAATCGACCACATCCAGCACGCATTGAAGAAAACATTGACATTCCCATTGGAAACCAACTTTACTCGACTAATTAGCCAGATACCACTTGAAATACTCGAATCCATCACCAAAAATTGGACCAATCAAAAGGATTACCTCAAGCGCCAACATGGTCAACGTTTAAAAGAAATTGTTTTCAAACAATAAATGGCAAAAATGTTCTTTCGATTGACAAATAAACATTTCGCGATTTACTCCATTTTTAAAATTTTTGCGAGATCAAAAAACGTCATGATGAATCACCCTGTATTAAATTATTCAGATCAACTTTATTCCAAGAGAATCAATTTCAATTGTCAATTTCAAATACTTCCAGCGATTGTTTTTGTTAATGCATACTCTCGGCGACTCATCCCAACCAAAAGTTCTTTTACTCAGAAGTAACCAAAATTTGTTGGATAACTCGATATAGCCAAAGATGTTATCTTCGTTCAATATTGGCACTACACCATTCCAATATGTCTCGATCAAGATTCAACGTCCCAGTTCAACTGCTGGAACATAAGCCAGAATCCCGACTTTTTCAGAATTCTGGCTCAAGTGACAACTGATTCAGGCTCCAATTCCGAATAGATTTGGCAGGGATGTCCTTAATTTGCTCTCAGTCCATTTGGTAACCCTAAATAAATGATTATTCCACTCGAAAGCGATAACCTTGTTGTCCTCATGTTTGCTGCTATCATACGCTGGTAGGCATTCTGACCAATGGAAACGTTCTTCGTTATGGGCATTGAACGATCAAAATCATTTCAACAGCTTATCATCGACCGAATTCGTTACCTATAAATTTCAGGTAAACTTCACCACCTAAAAATGAATAATCAATCTGATCATCTTGTTAGGAATTAACCCACGAGCAAACAAACAAATGTGTACAAATGTGATAAGGATCCATCATCCAGAAAGCAATCGTTTTATAGCCCAATGCTTGATCTTGCGATGCAGCATATGCCACCGGGTTTTACATCCAGCGCCGATTGGTCAATGTATGAACCAGGTTACCATTGTTCCAATCCTCATCCCTCTTGAGTTGATATTCTTTCAAAGAGCATCGAAAGTATTCAAGTAATGTAAATTTTAAAAGTCCGTGTAAACAAATCTTAGGTAAACAAGCACAGCGAAACTGTCAGAAAAGTGAGGTTATACATTTTCATACAATGCTCTATATTTTTGACAGGTATATGAATGAATCATTTCAGCATCAGTGATACCAGGTCTATTTAAACAATAGCCTGCAGTAAAAATATAAAAGTCTGCAGATTGCTACAAAAATCTTCAATAATATTGTTACATTTATATATATATAATTTAAATGATCAAAAATGTTGAAGGCTGGTGTATAAATTGGCTGGCATAGGCTTTGTTCTGCTAAATATTTGTAATCTGCAAAAAATCTGCAGTGAAAATGCAAAATCTGCAGATTTACTAATATATATGCAGATCTGGCATCCTTTTAGTATTCCCCACAGAAAATTCATCCAAATGGTGTAAAAATATGGGGAAACAAGGCAAGATAGGTATTCAGAATATGGGGTTAAATGAGCAGCTTGCACTATTTTTGATTTTTTCAATAGTTAGAGGTACCAAATCATCGCGACAATAGGCAGTAACGAATTAGGGATAAAAAAGGAAGCATCCTATCATATAAAATTTTTTGACGAGAAAGGTCTATTGCAGCGGGACGTGATTCTGAATGTGATATTCATTGTACGGTTCAGATATGTGCGAGCATGGAGATTTTGCGATCGAGTGTATCATCGCGAAGGGCTTGAGCATTTGTACGTTAACGTGTTTAATCGCGTGTGCGTTTGTATGTTGCGTGTGCTAACGTGTATGTAACTTCGCGTGTATGAATTCGATTCTGTGTGTCTTTCGCATTTTCGCGTGTGTTCTTGGGTGATCGCGCGCGAATCGTGAATCTGATACTTAATTTTCGGTGTACGGTTTAGATGCTTTTTCATAGATTTCCGGTGGATATGAGAACTTTCATTTTTTTAATTGGTTTAATTGAAGGCATGGACCTAGTCTGCTAATAAATATAAAAACTACCGGAAGTGACCGATTCATGATCGTGCGAGTGCGGGAGTTGTTAGGTTCACGCTTGAGACCGCGTTCGAAAATTTATAAACGCTGAGTCGTTCACATGATCACCATGATGTTATCATGTTTGCGTGATCGCGCGTGTAACGTATGCGGAATAAAATTTGGACAACGCTTTCAGCATTTAAACAGAAATGCAACCCTGTGCAAGGCACCATACTAAACGTCATACTCTAGGCACACTTATTTTAAACATCCAGTGTTGATTTCGACCCGCTAGGAGATAACATGTGAATAAAATGGCAACGAACGCCCAATCTGGCACCTAACTATTATGCCAAAAAAGCATTGTGTAAAAGGCCGATAACACTCCAAATGAGGATTTCTGGGATAATTTGAAGCATAGAGTTCAAATTGTCAACCTAAAAACTAACAAACATGATAATCAAAATTAGGATAATGCCAACATCAATTGTTTCGACTCCTTTGCAAAAAGTTCCTGCAAACTGTCGTAAAGCTTCTCGGATGGGCTCAAATGGGTGCCTTGAATAAATAACAACTATCGTTCACAATTTCGTAACAATAACGAATTTCTGTATATTTTATTAATAATTCATTTCATCAACAAAACCACCAAAGATGGCTTTGTGGTATTCACGAGAATCTAATGATAAAAATAAAAAGTGAATCGATAAAGCTACGAATGATTTATCATATTTAGGAAACGTCGAAGATTTCACGAAAGTTAGTTGTGCTATACCGATTTCTAACGGAATTAAGAATATATTCTTTGAATGTTCAAATCGGTTATGCTCGCTGTAGCCTTTTACGGACATGAAACATAAAGGTTGAAGATATCTATCGTACGGTCGAAACTGGTGTTCGAAAGCCAAAAGTTAAAAAGTTTAGAATAGAATAAAACGCGTTTACATAACCGACATCAAATCGGAATTCAAGTATTTTCAGTTTAATGTGTGATACACGTCATTTTTGAGTTTAAACTATTTATTCAAATAAAAAAACAAAACATTTTTATCGAACGCTGTATATTAACCAATAGAGATCGCTTCTAACCGCTCCGTTGCTTTCAGCACTTTTTCCAGAATCTTCTTTCCCTGCTGCGTTCCCATTTCGTAGGTAAGAACTTCTTTCGCCCGACTCAAACAATTGAGTGCTTCATTATGGTTCTTCTGTATTGATGAGTCCTCTTTCGAAACACCCGAGCGTATCTTCCGCTCGTTAATCTCAATCAACGCCGACTGCTGTTCAAGAAAGATCACCGCGGCATACAAACTAAGCCGGAACGAATCCGGGTCCAGAATGTCGATAACCTTCATCATCTCCCGACAGATTTCAACCTTTCGGTTCAAAATACTATCCGGGAGTTGACCAGTTAAGTAGCCACTCATGTGACCGTACATTTGAATAAGCGAGTGTTTGAGCGTAAGCAGAAAGTAGTGATTCGGATGCAGAAACGTGGACAGTTTTGACACCAAATCATCCATTTGTTTGACGGATGATTTACGCTCCATTGCGAAATCAACCTCTTCGCCGATTTTCGACAGCAAGAAGTTGACTTGATCAGCCTGAATGTCGACCGCACATTGGTTGCACTTCCAATCACTGCTGTCATCCAGTGGATCGATTGGTAGCTGATATCCGTTGCAGGCATTTCCATCTACGCCAACGCACTTAAGGGCACTCAGGTAGGTTCCAAGCTCGGTAGGATCCGTGCAACGAAGGCAACCACAGGAGAAGTATTTGTTGTTTTTCAGGTGATCGCGACGCTGTTGGGTTCCCCACAGAGAGTGGGTATACGTCGTAGATAGATGTTCGCCTGAAAGAGTCATCAAATTGTGCAAAACCATCTTTGAAAAAAATTATGACATCTTACTAACCTTTCTTGATATTTCGTCCAGCCTTGAAAGTAAGTTTCATTCCCTTGCTGCAGTTGAAGGTGTAGAAACAGTTCGGCATGCAGCAGTGCTCCAACATGCAACCAATCGGATACAGGCCACAAATCTCTCGTCCGTTGCTCAACGGAATAACCATTGCGTTGACTTCGAGCAGTCCGCTGATCTTGTGCAGTGTCTTCGCGTCGCAAATCGGAAGCACACTTTTCCCTTGCTTCTCTTCCAATTTCTTTAGCGGGGCCAGAAAATTCCGCAACAAATACTGAACAGTCCGTTCGTCAGCTTCCCTATAGAACTGAGTTCCTTTACGTGCTTCGTAGTGGCTCTCCAGCTGCATCATCTGCTCGAACCGTTTCCGATCGGTCATCTGCAGCGCCAAACACTTAAGCACCAGCAACGAATCGTACCGATAGTAATCGAACATGGCTTCCGGATCGTCCCGTGGTTTAGGTCCCGCGCCAAGCCGAAGTATTCCGCACTCGAGGGCATGTAGGTTGGCATTCTCCAATCCGGGACAGTCCGGTTTACATGCTGGCCAGTGGCAAGCTTGACACCGATACAAACCTAGCTGACAGTCGGAAAAACAACCTACACACGGAACGGTCATCGATCGTTGCTCGTACTCGGCCAGGTTCCATTTGGGTCCGATAACCAGTGGGGTTTCGATGAAAAGAATTGTTCCTTTTGGGATTTCCTCAGTGGCTAGATAGTAACGACCTACTTCCTCGTTGCGGGTGAGCTGAGTATCGTTCGTCGAGGAAAGGGGAATTTGTCTTAAGTGAATTTATGGTATAACATGTATCATGTTCGAGGACCGGGGAAAAGCGTACATTTAAGTTAGTTGCATTTGGGAAATATGAAATGGTGCTGAAACACATAGACGATATTCACATTGGTGTTTAATTACAGAGAGTCTCCGGATAAACATACAGTCCTACATTGCTTGAGGGAACACGAAAAGACGATAACAGATGAAACAAAAATCTAGGTCATTAAATGACAGTAGAGAAATACCTTGGCTTTTTCGGAGTGCTCCACAATCTGCAATTGGGAAGTGGAATCGGTCAGAATTGAAAATTGAGTTGGTTTTTCCGTCTTTGGATCAATTCCATGTAAGCAATCTTCTTCATTAATTTATTTTGTAAAAGTCCATCTCACTCGACCGACATCCCCTAAGGCTCAATGGAGCACTATTCAAACATTTTGCCAGATGATCAACTTGATGGCAAAACTAATAACGACCATTCGTCTTTTTGATGCAAACTATATCCTACTAATTCAACAAGTCTGTGAATGGTTTTTATTCCGGATAAAAAAAAATCTTTTAATATAATGTATATATCGCGTGATCTGATTAAACATTTCGGGGCCGTGACCGATATCGCCAAGGTCCGACCAGATGGGGTGTTATAAGCGACATATAACAGGCAAACAGGACTGCTTGTTTCGAGCTTTTAACGAAATAGTATCGTGTCTATGTACCTACAAAGGAATTAGAGATTGAGGGCGTAGTATCCGAAAATGGTCTTAATTGCGGAGATTTGCTGAAGTATGGGGTAGGCTCCTTCAAGAACCCCCTTGTTTAACAAAGAGCGTAAGTGTGGCGATCCCATTACGGGGATATCTTCTAATGTGCGGAAAATCATCTCTCCAAAACCTCCTCGTAAAGGCCCGAGAGTCACCCTTGATGGGTCACCAAATTTAAAAACTTAAGCAAGTGCTGTAACAAAACCAAAGCAGGCAGCTACTGGTCTCGGAAATCTTAGAACCGGACAGGAATACCCAGCGCATCCTGGGACATTAAAAATTCTAAATCACCCTATATTTTAGCCAAAGTTTGAACCTAGTGCTGGACAGATGAAATTCTTTGATATAGTGGATTGGTTTATCAAAACTTGCAATATCACTGATCCTCCTAAAATTATCGACAAATTTCGCGCTAAATCGTATTCAGAGTTGGCAGAACCCTCTCAGATTTAATTGAAACTTTCTGTACATGAAGACTTTGTCACAAAAAGCAACTTTGCATACTTTGTTTTTCCAAAAATGCTCTAGACTGTCTTTTGAAAAGGGTCATGCTTTTTTTACCAATTTTTTTTATCAAATTGCTAAAGTCTAAAAATGACAAATCCTACAAAAAAATGTTGTGGAAGTGATTTTCACAACATTAGTTAAATTTTTGAATAAAAATATTAAAAAAAATCTTCATCGACTCCTACACTGAAAAAATCCATTTGAAAAATTTAAAGTCGTTTTGCAAAAAAAAACATCTTTGATTTGGATGATTTTGTACCAAGATAGGTAATTATGTTCTCTACCTACCGTCAAAAATTATTGGACACTTTCATGGAAAAAAAGTTTTAAAAAAAACTTCCTTGTCCAAGCAAAGTTTTTCATTGTATTTTTATCGAAAACTGAACCAATGAAGTCATAATCATCTCAGAATCCAATTCCCCAACTGCTAGTTGCCTAACACATGCAAAAAGTATCAGTAACGAATTTGGTATATATTCATAACAAACTTGAATGAGGGCAAAGATAAGCCATTTAACATCATCGATATATGTGAGATTTAACTAATTACCACTTGGCCGTGTAGGAAGAAATATCTTGTCTATGTACCCGCCCGGGAAGTAGATATTGATGGTGTAGTCTTAAACAGGGGCCGTAATTGCGATGTATGGGGTTCGCTCCTTCAAGAACCCTTTGCTTCGGCCATTGAAAATTCTGGTTCGCAAGCAAATGCGTTCAGGAAAAATCAAGGAATATATGAAAATAACTTATTTTCCATCAGCCTCATTTCGAACCTTTCGCCGAATTTGCTCTTCCAAACTTTAATCTTTTGGACGGGCTAGTCTACCTGTTCGCCTTTTTGCGCCGCGATATTAAACGTGTTGTCTGGTCGTGCGCTAAGTATTCTAGTACCAGATCTCCGTTAAACGAATCCCTCGTTCCAGTCCAGTTCGAGATACTATACCAAATTCGTTACTGATACCTTTTGCATGTATCAGGCAACTAGCAGTTGGGAAATTGGATTCTGAGATGATTATCACTTTCATTGGTTTAGTTTTCGAATAAAATACAATGAAAAAAAAAATGTTTGGGCAAGAAAGTTTTTTTTTCAAATCACTTTTTTTCCATGAAAGTGCTTAACTTGAATTTTTGGCGGTAGGTAGGGAACATAATTACCTATCTTGGAACAAAATTTCATCCAAATCAAAGATGGGTTTTTGTTGAAAACCAACTTTAAATTTTTAAAATCGATTTTTTTCAGTGTAGAAGTCGATATACAATTTTTTGAATATTTTTATTCAAAAATTTAACTTATTTTATGAAAATCACTCCTACAACATTTTTTGTAGGATTTGTCATTTTTAGATTATAGCCATTTGAAAAAAAAATTGGTAAAAAATTGGACACTTTTCAAAAGCAAAGTGGATTTTTGTGTTCTCCAGTACAGAAATTTTTATTAAAATCTGAGAGGGTGCTGCCAACATTTATTCGAGTTGGCGCGAAACTCGTCAATATTGGGGCCCCTTTTCAATATTTCGGAAGAAAAGTCGTGTAAGATAATAACTCGCTTTTTTTACGTAAGTGCCAATACATTATTTAAAACTATTTGGTGGTATCCAACTGGGAAAACATATCGAATTGGTGAGTTAATCCCCCAGAGGCAGAATTCGAACCTGCAACCCTTGGGACTCCGGCCCAATGCACAAACCCTTATGCTATCCCTGGGATATGATGACGCCGCAGAAAGAACACATGATTATCGCATAGGCGACAGTGACCTTACCCTGCCTCTAAAGCGAGATCACACACAAGCGTAGCTGCCACCCCACACATATGATCTATTTCATCTCCACGCTAGATACCAAGGTTTTCATTGTAGTTATTATAGGCTATAGTTCTTTCTGGGACGTCATCACATCCCAGAGATAGCATAAGAGTTTGTTCATTGGGCCGGAGTCCCAAGGGTTGCAGGTTCGAATCCTGCTCAGAAACTATTTTTTCTCCATTTAGAAGAAATTGTTTAAAACCGTATTCTATTATCCATTACTAAATTAATTATGGAATTTGCAGTTCTATTTCGTCTAATCAGAATCCGAAACGAATTTAGTGACAGGACAAAGCTGTATCCGGATTAGGGATAGCTCCAAAAAACGAAAACCCATAGTGCATATTGCATTGGATTGCTATGGCAAATCAAGCTTTTATTTCAAAAATTCTCATTACCTTAATCAGAGCTCTTTTTCTTGCGGGACGTCATGCAGGACTAAGGGGTTTGATCAGAAATACAAATGTGTTTTGGAGCTATGGTGAATACGGTGCTAGCCTTGGCGCTAGCTTAGTCCTGTCACTAAGTTAGTGTCGGATTCAGATGAGATGAAGTCGAAATGCAAATTCCATTCCACTGTGCTTTGAATAATCTTTCGAAAACTGCTCGAAAATAGCGAAAATGTTCAGCTCACCTCAGTCAGAGCTGTCAATATAGTGCACCAATCGAACACTGACACGATGAAAAGTTTTAAACATAGGGCCATTACAGATTTGTTTCATTATCATTCGTGTTGAGTTATTTAGAGCGTACAGGCGTCTCCTCAAAGAGCTGGTCAATACCAAAAAGGAAATATTTGTAAGGTATACACGGTTGGAGGATGAATCAGCTTATGTCGTTATCTACTACTTGCAGAGGCAATTAGTTTTATTTTTAATAGTGAGAAAGTAGCAGGCACATCGAAAAACCAAATTTTAAAACACCTGCCCGAAGCAACCGCTAATTAATTACACGCATCGAGCCGCAAATCTTGAACAAAAAAAATATGATTTAAGTCGGTTTCTATTAGTCAACCATGCTGGATGGCCGAAGATTACATTTCAAAATCGGGAGAGAAGGTGAATATTATTATTCACAGTATTCAGCCGGCTCCGTGGACTGACTGTAATAATTAGTATTCCGGCGAGGCGCAATCTGTGCACATGCACATAATACATATATCTGTGATAAAGTGCGCCAAATAAAATTCATTACAAAGAACGGGCATAGCGTAGTTGGTAAATCGATTGTCTTGTACGCAGCTCACCTGGGTTCGATTCCCAGCCACGCACAAAGGTTTAGAGATTTTTTCTAAAACAGATTTCTCTAACGCGAAAAGACCCTAAGGTGAAAACCACTATAATCAGAATAAAAAAATCATTACACTCTAGTTGAGTCGCAGTCCGTCTTTTGTTTCGCCATTTTGTGTTTCGTTCGATTGTGTTGTTCGAATATCGGAAGGCAGGAATGGGTTCTACCGCTACGATCAATCAATGTAGTTTGTACAGCTCCGTGCCAGTAACGATGGCCAATTGCAACAAAAATCTCCCACACAAAGAAAATTTTCCTTGGAAAATAAATTAGTCATTATCAGCGCCATCAAATCATCAACGAAGAATTAAATTGTAAAACCTTTTCCTACCCAAACTATTATTTTTATATCCGATGTGTTGAAATTAGCATGCACACACGGGAAAGGTCGATTTTAAATTATCTGACTGAAGGTCATTCCTGATTGGTTCTTGCTAATTACATGCACCGAGCCGCAAATCTTGAACAGCCCGCCTATCTGGCTTCGAACTTAAACTGAACCGAGTACAGTACGAGGACGGTATCATCCGTGGGTTACATTCGTGCTGGCTGCACCACACATACGCAACGCACATGGATGCGGTAAAGAAGGAAATTTGATGGGGACACCAAACGTACCGAAACAGAAAGGACTGTTGCACCGACCGGAGCATCCGTCTAGTTTGCGGCATCCGTCTAGTTTGCGGTCGTAATGGAATACCGCGCCTCTGAAATATTAGAGTTGGCAGAAAACGCAGCCCGCGAAATAAAAAGAACCGGTCCGAGAGAAATCTCAAAGGTTAAAACAAATCAAAGGCAAAGCAAATAAATGGCCTACAAGATAGACATACAAACCAATTATTACTAATTCATTGTTAATAAACTATGTAAGATCTTCAATCAATTCATTATGCAGGGAAAAATTAAATTTTCTTCTTTTATGTTGTGATGGATCAAAAAACCGAAATAAATTATTGCATATTATTTGAAGTGCATACTCTCAATAGGTTTACTTAAATTTTCAACGTGACTGAGAACTATGAACTGAAATTGCAGCTCTTGATGTCACGCCACCTCTACAGTGTAAGCGTGCATACTTGAAACTTTATTTCGATATCGACTTTTTCGACAAGTGACCTCACAGTGAGCAACCTATTTCGAAAACGACGCTGCTTGGAGTTAATTATTTCGTTTTTCATTTTCCGGGATATGTTCCAGATCGAGCCGATACTTAGAAGATAGAAAATTACCTGTCAGAAGGGTCGCGCAAAAGGAATTTTTTGCATAAATATGTAATCAAGGTCCATCCAGACAGCTTAGGATTCTTTGGTGGTTATTTCCAGCGGTAGTAGATAGAATAATGAAATACGAAAAATATCCTGATATCATCGTTTTCGATTCATCGAAATAGAATTTGGCGTTTTTAAACGGATCATTACTGAACGGAACAATACAAAGGGTAATCCGAAAACAACATACCGTAACTTTTAAAGTAAGAGCTACGATTTTGTTGAAGGCTTACTTGTAGGGGGATTAATCTACGAAAACACAATATCAATTGAAATGGCATATTGCATCCATTAAGTTATAATTAAGATGTGAAAAATGCCAAATCTGGCAAGAACAGAAAGAATACATTATGACTGCACAGAAGTGACTAAACTCGTTTCTGTTAACATTCTTCCTGCTAGATATTTTGGGGTACCCTCCTCTTGGTACGAATTTTTTACTGCTCCATCTACTGTTGCAGATTCCCTGCCAAACCCAATATTTCTTGTGAAACTTAGACTTTACTATCGCTCAAAATTACTTTGTTACCTAATTTTGTTGCATAACAATACAGAAAACATGTCATGAAGCTGGTTGAAGTTTTCTACGTCCTAAGTTTTTTTATTACAATTATAGAGGTTTTAACCTTAAGGTCATTCGCCTCTTCGGGTTTGAAAAATCTCTTAAGAAAAATTTCTAACCCTATGTGCGGGGTCGAAACTCGAACCCAGCTGCGCTGCGTACAAGGCAATCGATTTACCAACTACGCTACGCCCACCCCCATCCTAAGTTTTGTCATTCATTATGAAGCAGGAAAATTTGATCAAATATTCACGAAAAAATGTTCGAACAAGTGTTTAGCCCTCACATTCATGTCTATCACTATGATACGGAACAGTCATTACCTTCAATCACTTTATTTTTTAATGGTGCTTCGAATTATGCACAAAAACTTTTGACATTTTTAGTAGCCTAGCAACAGAACAGAAAGAACTGGCCTTCTACAGAAATTTGCATTTTTTATTTGTATCTGCTGGAAATCGAGTATTAGACGATTTTGAATCACTGTAAACATAACTGGCAGATAAGCCAAGTTTTTTTAGAAGTATTCTAATTAGATATCCCAGACTTTCGTTTGGACCGCACTGAATAACTTTTCTAACAGGCACTTCTTTTGACGCCATTTTTGAAAGCACGTTTTGCATATCAATGAGTTATGTATTTTAGATACTACAGACATACGTCCATATCTGTGGGACTAATTTCATTTTTTAGCTGATTATTTCAAGCCATCTATGTGTTGTTAGGTATTCAGATTTCTTGCAAACAAGAGTAAGTACAAAAATGTTGTTGGAATATAGATTTCTTCATATTGTTCAATGAGTCGAAATTTAAACTGTTAAACATCTTGGAATAAGTCGATGATCGATTTCTCAAACACAAACAAGAAGCGCTAAAGTTCAATACAAGTGTTGCAATATTGCATCATCATCAACATCATCAATGTTGAAGACCAAACACCGACTGATTAGTGGTTACTACATGCCGTTCACAGAGCTCAACACAAAACATGCCCATGAAGTTCATTCGTTCTTGCATCCGCATTCATTCACAGTGCATCGCATTCACGTTCCTCTCTCAAATGCACACTGCAGAGAGCATCACGACCTACTTTCCTAATACGGTTCTAATAATAGCTATTCATGGAAACTGCGAAGTTGCACTAGAAGAAAAAAACTAAAGCTCTTTTTCAAAGAAGCAGCTCAAGCGAAAAGATTTCTGCCGCAAGAATCACGTTGATCAGGACGCCCCTCGCTAAAGCAGGCGCCTTTTCCATCAAAGCCTGTTGCGATATCTTATAGTCAACCGGTTTCACCTCGTATGGCTTAGCGCATTCGTTCTTATGCTGCAGCCTCCAGTGTTTCTTCTGATGCTCGGGACAGCAGTAGGCGGTCCGTTTACAGCCGGCACACTTCATGCTAGACGGTACTCCACAAAGGGCACACTTTGTTGGCTCGTGATTCATCTTTAAAAAAAAATAGAAGAAAAATCGTTTCCACACTTTTCCGATCCGTTAGGGTTATTTTTACAATTGGCGAAACCACGTTTGTCAGTTTTACACTGTGGTGAAAACACACTTCCGCTCTGATTGAGGTTTGGCTGAGAACTGGGACTGAATGATGGTTTCTGAAATGAACCCGTTAGGCTTGTGCGCATGCGAAGCCGTACCCTGCTCTTAGTTCATTAACCATTGACAAGTAGCGGTAATTTACAGCTTGCTGGTTTTTATCAAACTTCAATGAAGCTATCCATTTATCTCGCTTACAATACGTCATTGGTCTTCTTTGAGGTAACAGTCGTTTCCACGTCATTTGCTTTGTGAAATGGATTCGTTTTTAATTAGACACCAACGCGAACATTCCACTCTGATAAAAGTTTCTTGCAATCAAACTAGTGAGGACGACTTTTGCTTAAATAGAGGATCACTTAATAGTACGAACTAATGTGGTCTTTTCTTGAGGTGAACCAGTTTCTAACCCTTATTTTCAAAATTAATAGTTTGACGACAGTTACGGTTTCGTTGACAAACAAAAATTGTTTAAATTGGTCTTCATTACAGTCATAAAATAAGATCCTACAGTTTTCGGCATATCTCCACCCAGACGTCTGGAATAGAAGGATATAAAACATGACAGGATGTTACTGCGGGTAACTTCACGGGACGCGCTAGATTTAATAAATCCACTGAAAAAAAAGAAAAACAAACGAGAAGGGTACATAAATTATACCTGGCAGTCATCATCCATCACGTATTACCTCAAGGACCATTGAAGTGAGTGGCGGCGAAAGCAGGCTTTGCAGTTCCACCATTATTCTTCATACGACGATTAACCTGTCTGCTGTGGGTTTAATGAAAACATGGGCTTTCATGTTTAGTGGTTGCCTCTGTCAACAACGGATTGGGTGAAGTGCCTGTCAGTTTCCCGAAAAATATGCACTGATTAGCAATGGTACATTTTTGCTTTGCGTTTTCTTAGTATTTTTTTCATCGCCTGCTACGTAAGGTAACACAGGGTGTTGCCTGGAAAAAAATCATATCGGCCCATTTAAAGACCACAAAAAAAGAATAAAAAAAATTGATAAGTTCTTTTCCTTTCAAATTTCCGGTAACTAAAATGTGTACCAATTTGTTTTCGTATGCCGTACATATTATAAAATTCGAAAAATCTTTCAACATAAATCTGTATTTGTTGTACTATTCCCGTCAATGTGCCTCGTCCGCATGATGAGTGGGTGAAAGAGGTAAGGGAGCCACGTTGAATGAAGAAAGGGCCGGCATTTCATTGCGTTGTAGCCGAGAATGAAAGCGGGCGTTTATGAGCCTAAATTGACAAACGAGTAAATTAAAACCAAGTGGGATATTTCCTTAACAAACAAAATAAATTACCATCGAGCACGATAATGGACAATAATAGCAAATACTGAAATAATTGACCGTTTTCCGCCCTGATAATTAAACGAGCGGTTAAGAAAAACGATTAGCTGTTTTAAGCAAACACCGTAACAAACGGACAAATTCATAATTAGTGATTTTAAGACAACAAATAAAAAGGAAATAAACAGAACAAATAAAAATTCGCGTCATTTTAATTATAATGAGTCTACTAAAGCCACGTGCGCAAGATATTAATTTTTATATTTCCTGTAGATTCAAATTACACGTTCTGCATAGAATAAATGCCCATGAAAGAAAATTTTCGTAGAAGTCATACACATATGCACATCCCTTTCATATTGGTATCACGGATAGTGAACTATGCGTGTGTGGTAAGAGTTACCAATTACATCGAGCATGTTGTTTGGTCAGAAGATTCCTCAAGAGTCCGAGCAATGTCCATATTCGTGAATTCTTAGTCAGTCGGGATCTGCCGTACATGATACATTATTTTTTTTTAATCGTAAATATTACTCTCAGAGATCAAGCCTTCATATTTTCGGTATTTTGCATATACCAGCTATGGAGTTTCTGCAGCTCAAAGTGCGTAGGAATAAAATTTGGGGGGGGGGGGGGGGGAAGTATATGAATTTTTTTGTAAATATATGAAAAAATGTTCAAAAACATTCTGAGCAGGAAAAAAATGTTCTAAAACCAATTCAGGGAACGGGTTTGGGTAGTGAAGGTAGGAAAGCTAGCTGTTGGTATAGAATTAATGCTCTTCCCCCACGAGGACAATCTGGGCGGCAAACTTCAAACTGGCTAATTTACTGAGCCCTTCAGTTCCCTTGTGCCGTTCAGTACCACTTCCTCGTTGAGCTTCCGACTGGTTCGCGAACTACTCGGTCTAGTCCCCGACGATAGATCTAGCCTACTCCGACAAAAAATTCCCCGGCGAGAGAAGTTCGAACTAACCAGCCAGGTGCTGCGGTCAATTCGGCGATTCCGGTAGAGTAGGGTCTCGTTACTGGCGGTGAATCTGACTGTAAGCTGACGGAGAGGTCCCAGACGAAAGAAGTTCTCCCGATTCCGATTCTTATTTGGTGTCAGTACTACAACTTCTTGAGCCCTTTGGCTCCGTAACCGGTGCCATTTAGCACTGCAACTCCTTTAAGCCATGTAGTTCTCTTCTTGGGCCATTTAGCACTACTTCCTTGTGGTCCATTCAGTACTCGACTTGTTCGCGAACAACTGGTTCCAGTCCCCGACGATGGACCTGACCTACTCCGACAGAGAATTCCCCGGCGAGAGAAGTTCTCCCGAGATCGAGCTAATCAGCTAGGTGCCGAGGTCAGTTCGGCGATTCTGCTGAAGCAGGGTATCCGGTGCACTGGTGCGCCGATGACCCGCGACTAGTGGTGTTTCGTCGCTGTCTACTCAGTCTAGTCCCCAGCGGTGAATCTATCTTACGCTAACGGAGAGTTCCCTGGCGAAAAAAGATGGGTGGGTAATGTCTGCGACATAACCGGAGAGATGTAGAATACATAAGGAACACGTTCTTCAAATATGTTGATACTCATTAGGATTTTCGGACAAAAGCTGATTTGGGCGAGGAATATTTCAAATTATTCTTTACAAAAATGATGGTGGTCCTGAAAAGGACCGGTTTTGTTGGCGTTGTTGGCCTTGGTGAGGGAGATGGCTAACGATGAAATTAATTGTTAGCATGAGGAAGTCGCGTAGTACTGGCCAATGGAAGAACAGATAATAATTGATTCCTGAAAATCAATTTTTCTTTATTCATGTAAATTATACATACTTACAAATCTAACAGAAGATTCCTGATCATATTTCTGAATCATTAGTGCGAACATTGTGTAATTTGGTTAAGTACAATGAAAGTTACAAACTTTCCAAACTCGACCTTCTGTTCATTCAGAAATATTGAAATGGGGTGTCGTGGTCACAATAAAAAAAGATGGGTGGGTAATGTCTGTCACATAACCGGAGCGTCGTGATTTCAATTCGAGACGTTAATTTAAATCTAATAATATTCAACAGAATCACGTGAGAATGGGAAATTTTCAAATAATTCTCTATGGTAATAATGGTGGTTCTGAAAAGAACCTTTGGTATCGGCGTTGGTGTTGATGGTGATGCGCTGGATCGTTGGATATTTTTGGCATGATAGTTACGTGCCTGGCGAACTGTTTTGTAGCCTCGAACAAAACGACAAGACTGGCTTCTTCGGGTACCATTACGGCTGAACTTTATAAGCTTAGCTCGACTTTGAAATCCTTCACAATCTCACGAATCAGACACTGGTAGGGCCATTTTGTTTGCTACTAGCACGGAGCTGCACAAAAAATCATTTAATGCAGTTAGAAAGAAAGAGAATTTAAATTATCCTCTCGCTCGTTTTCGTGCACTGCTTTTCCATTCCTTTCTGCTGCTACTACCATCATAACTAAAACGAATGTGCGTGTTCCCCCACCATCTCATGGCCAGTGTTGCCACAATTGCATGTCGCTATAACAATTTGAATTATTTTATTGATCCTCTCTAGTATTGATAAAATATAGAACATGCAAAGTACACTAGTCGCATGCTTTTATTCGAACTTTTTGGCAGCCTCCGTTGATTAACTGCATAAATCGATTTGTTTGTGCAGCTCCTTGCTAGTAGCAAACTAAATAGCCTTTATCAGCGCTAACAAATAAAACAAAAGAATTTAAATTTGTGAAAATCTTCTCCTTCCTTCTTTTCAAATCTGCAACATTCTTTGAAAATATTGTTTGAATGTTGTTATTGAAAAACTGAACATGCAAGTTTGCTAGCACTGGCCACTAGATTGAAGGCGATGGAAAGACAGAATATTCGTTTTGGTTATGCTAGTATTGGTAGCCGAACGGAAAGGAAAGGCACAGGAATGGCACGAAAATGAGCGGGAGAGCGATAGTAGTGCTTTCTCGTGTTTTCATATATGAATATTGGTCGGTCGGTTTTTCTCATCATTCGTATTCGTTCAAGCACTAGCAAGCAGCCAGTCCACCGGAGGAAAGCAGTTGGCGATGATGACGGTCCGCAAAAGTGCCCCAGCTACTGGTGGCCCATCGCAACCAACTACCGATCAGGAACTGTCGCCATGCTAGTATTTCGCCCCAACTAAAGGGCAACGGAGCAACTAATCCGCTGGCTAACATTCCAGCGTCTGGTTCGTAAGGTTGTGTATTACTTCAAAGTCGAGCTACGCTTACAAAACTCAGCCGTAATGAAGCCACTGATGCCTACTTGGTCGGTTTGTGGGAGTGGGCGTAAATTACAATAAAAGCAACGGTTCTTTTCAGGACCAATCAATTGTGTTCTAGTGAGAGTTAAACTGAAACTTTTATTTTAAGGTGTGTAGCAAATTTTCAACAATCAACATAATACGTTGGGTGGAAAGAAGTAGCTTGCACACGGAACAAAAATTTAAATTATCCTCTCGCTCGTTTCGTGCACTGCTTTTCCATTCCTTTCTACTGTTATTATCAGTATTACCAAAACGAATGTGTTGTTGCATGTGTTTAAGAGAAACGTTGAAGTCGCATGCTTCTATTCAAGCTTTTTGGCAGCCCCCGTGAACTAACTGCATTAAATGATTTTTTGTGCAGCTCCGTGCTAGTAGCAAACAAAATGGCCCTACCAGTGTCTGATTCGTGAGATTGTGAAGGATTTCAAAGTCGAGCTAAGCTTATAAAGTTCAGCCGTAATGGTACCCGAAGAAGCCAGTCTTGTCGTTTTGTTCGAGGCTACAAAACAGTTCGCCAGGCACGTAACTATCATGCCAAAAATATCCAACGATCCAGCGCATCACCATCAACACCAACGCCGATACCAAAGGTTCTTTTCAGAACCACCATTATTACCATAGAGAATTATTTGAAAATTTCCCATTCTCACGTGATTCTGTTGAATATTATTAGATTTAAATTAACGTCTCGAATTGAAATCACGACGCTCCGGTTATGTGACAGACATTACCCACCCATCTTTTTTTATTGTGACCACGACACCCCATTTCAATATTTCTGAATGAACAGAAGGTCGAGTTTGGAAAGTTTGTAACTTTCATTGTACTTAACCAAATTACACAATGTTCGCACTAATGATTCAGAAATATCATCAGGAATCTTCTGTTAGATTTGTAAGTATGTATAATTTACATGAATAAAGAAAAATTGATTTTCAGGAATCAATTATTATCTGTTCTTCCATTGGCCAGTACTACGCGACTTCCTCATGCTAACAATTAATTTCATCGTTAGCCATCTCCCTCACCAAGGCCAACAACGCCAACAAAACCGGTCCTTTTCAGGACCACCATCATTTTTGTAAAGAATAATTTGAAATATTCCTCGCCCAAATCAGCTTTTGTCCGAAAATCCTAATGAGTATCAACATATTTGAAGAACGTGTTCCTTATGTATTCTACATCTCTCCGGTTATGTCGCAGACATTACCCACCCATCTTTTTGCATTCTCGAACAAACCGACCAAGTAGGCATCGTTGGCTTCTCGGGGCATCATTACGACTGAGCTTTGTAAGCGTAGCTCGACTTTGCAGTCCTGCACAATCTCACGACCCAGACGCTGGAACGATAGCCTACTCTGTTGCCCTTTAGTTGGGGCGAAATTCTTGCAGGGCGACAGTTCCTGATCGGGTTGCGATGAGTCACCAGTAGCTGGGGCACTTTTTCCGCCGTCGTCATCGCCGACTGCTTTTCTTCGGTGGACTGGCTGCTTGCTAGTGCTTGAACGAATACGAATGATGAGAAAAACCGACCGACAGATATTTATATAATCGCGCTAATACGCACTACTATCGCTTTCTCCCTCGTTCTCGTGCCGTGCATGAGCCTTTCCTTTCCGTCCGGCTTCTAATGGCCTAACCAAAGGAATATGCCGTCTTTCCCCCACCAAGTGCTCTCGTCAAGCAACCCAATGCGAATAACCATACGAACAAACATGTAGTGGACCTATATATAAACTTTTCATTATTTTATTGTTCGGTTGGTCTACCATAACGACGGCTCTGTGCGGGATGGGCTGAAAATTTTCACTTTTCCGAGTCGTTTTCGAAAGATTTTTCAAAACTCATTTTTTTGTTATTAGTACATGTTATACATACTTCAAATTTTAATACAGCATAGAGGAACAAATTTTCAACAAATTGGCCTAAAAATCAAATCATTCTGTTAAGTATGATAAAAGTTATTAACGTTCAAAATCTGACGCGGCGCCGCAGCCGATATTTTGAAACGGGACCCCTATATTGAAACCTTAAATGTATTCTACATTAAAAGTTTTCCCAATATCGATTCTTCTTTGGTTTTTGCTATTTTTCTATCGGAACAACCGGTGGGGTGCCGTGGTCGGTCTGGCGAATTCGCATGGAGCGTGACGTCCGGTTCGCTGGTATTTCGACGACTCATACTCGCTGCTCTGTTGCAGTCTACTCGACTAGTCCTCGGCGGTGGATCTAGCTTATACCTGCGGAGAGTTCCCTGACGGTGATTGCTCTCCCGAAACCGTTGTTAGATGTCCATTCCGCTGTAAGACGGTCATGATCTACATCAGCGGTTCTCAACCTTTTTCGTACCAAGGAACCCTTCGATATCACACGGGGTTGCTGCGGACCCCCACAGATAAACATCAATTTTGTATGCTATCAATATGTTATTTTCAATTTGTTAGGAAACAAGATTTGAAATTTCAATATGCACTCGGAAAATATATTTTTCTTCGCGGACTCCCAGCAATGACTTCGTGGCCCCCTAGGGGCCCGCGGACCCCAGGCTGAGAATCACTGATCTACATCATATCTCTGTTTACTGCGTTCCACGTCTTTACGTCGGTTGTCATTCTGTATGCTACATTATTCGGGTTGATGTCCGGTCCTCCCGTTTTAAGTAGCTCCCTGCACATCACTTCAAACTTCGGAAATTCAAAGACTCCCCTCGGACATTCAAAGACTTCAAACCTCGGACATTCAAAGACGCTCCGGTGTCTCCTCGACGTTCTCACACTCCAGGCACAGTGTTGACATTGCGTACCCACACCGATGAAGATACTCCTTAACCCATTCATGCCCATGTTGTTTGTGGACAACAACGTTTGTAAACAGCTATAACTTTTGATTGAGGAAAGATTCGCTCGCAAAAACAAGTAAGTCTAATAATTGTGACTATTGCCTTTCATTTGAATATTAACAGTTACAAGGATCAGCTCTAGAACTGAAGTTATTGCAAATATTCTGATTGGATTCCGCTGGAGCAGTGCTGCCAGGGACAGTTTATGTTGACGACCGCAAATGAATTTTTCATATATCTTCGTAATGGTGCAATATTTTTGAAAACTGATAAAACTTATCAATTTAGTCTGTCTTTGGCTACGTTTTCCATGTAATTCGACTATTGTAAATATTCTAGGAGAATTGTATTAAGCACGGGAATGTAAAAATCTTTACATTCCTATCTTTATGAAAAAATACTTTTCGTGTTTCTTGATCTCACCGTTTTCAAGGAAAAATAGTTTTGAAACCCTACATGCACCAGAAAAAAAGTTGGGCATGAAAGGGTTAAGCAGCCGTGGTTCGGTAGGAGCTGTTTTAGGTGGATCTCTCCGTGCTTTCTATTGACCCACGTCGACAGGTTTGGATGAGCCGGTAGGTCCACTTTCCTTTCTCCGTATTATCCCATTCCTGCTGCTACGTCACCATCGAATCGATACTCATCATCTTCCTCACGTTTCTGACGTTTCATTGATTGTAGCTCTTGATATCCTCTGTCAGGGTAATGCAGATGGGGATCATCTCGGCGTCAAGGCATACTGCCTCCGGTACGCAATCGCAACTCGTACGATCAGAAGTCGAAGCGTCCTGTTCAGCTTTTCGCGGTTTTACTTGGTTTTTAGCGCCGCACCCCAAGCAGGAGCCCCATTTGCTTCAATGCACGCTTCGATGCATTCACATGCCCTTCGATAGTGATCTGTATCCGCTGAACCGCTTTGCAGTTGCTGTCCAACAAAAAATCCGTCTTGTAGTGAGCTATTTGCAGCTTGACCCGTTCATCCAGCTCTCGATCGCATCGATTGTCTCCGTCACCGACACCTCCATTTCTTCAAGTGTCTCACCGTTAGTGACACATCGTCCACGAAACCAACGATTTTCACTTTCCTGGGCAGCCGCAGTGTTAAGACCCCACACTGATAGAATATATTCGTAAATCGCTAGAAATTAATTTCGTACAAACAACTTTCATAAAATATACGAATTTATCGTACATATGATGAATCGTTCGTAGTTCTATCGAAACACTTTTATTTTTTACGAAAACTTTCGTTCATCAAGCGGCCATTTCTTCGTACCACAATAAAATCGATTTGGCCACAACGATTCTTTTAAATAAAAAAAAACGATGTTGTCAAACATCGATCCCAAAGGATCGACTGAAAACAATAAGAGGCTGATAAATACGAAAATTTTTCTAAGATAAACGAAAAGATTTCGTGCGACCAACGAATTCGTTCGTAATATATACAAACGTTTATTAAAATAAACAAAACCTTTCATTTCATTCACGAAAATTAATGTCGTTATCAACGATAACATTCGTGCAGTGTACATTAAATGTGTAAAACTTACGAAAGCTTTCGTTCACCATACGGCCATTCTTGTTCATGAAATGAACGAAACTTACTATTTACAATGCACGAAAATACTTTGCTGCAGAAAACGACGAATGAATTCGTGCATTACATGATCGATTTCATTATATTTACGAATTGATAGTATCAGTGCAACGCATATCCCATTACAAAGTGTTGGACAGAGAATGGAGCCCTGAGTAACGCCCGCTGCGACTCGCAGTGCCTTCTGCCCTTTTGTTCGTCTGGTACAGCAGTGCACTACTCTGGAAGTAGCTCTTCAGGATCTGGCTAATTCTGTTATGCCACGCTGCGGCATTGGTCTATTCGAGGCTGGATGGCCCGGTTACTTCCCTGACTTTGGCAGCAACATCAGTTTCTGCACCTTCCTCATTTCGGAGATTACCAACGTCTAAGGATATGCCAGGATCGCAGCTTTCAGTACCACGGTTGGTATTTTATCCGGACCGGGGGTTTTCTTTGATTATAGTCACAAAGACGCGTCGAGCTCGTCGTTAGTCACTTGCCAGTCGACTGTGTTACCTCCTTCTTCTTCGCCGTACGGTGTCGGTGACCAGATAGTTGAATCGTGATTCGGGAAGAGACCCGAATTATTTTTAGCTTACCCGGGCATATTTCAGCTGGTGTCGACGCACCCTCGTCTTCGTCATGACGACTCAGTACGCGTCCCCCAGGGATTGGCGTTCATTTCTCAGCACAGCTACTTATGGCAATTGGCTTGCTAAGCTTGATCTTCCGTTTTAAAGAGTCCCTACCTTCTCGAAACGTCGCTTGCGCTCCTCTCTCACTCTCCGATCTTGCGCTCTGAGCCCGCCTTCTGGCTCTAAGACAAGCAGCGTGTAGCGTACTGAGCTACTCATTTAACCAGTAAGCTGCACGCCGTCTACTGCATGGCCCTAGTTTTCGTGACATTGTAACGTCACAATCCTTCTTGTTAGATGAGCCGCATCAACGTACTTGATCCCATTGTTCGCCGAAGTAACTCAACAAAGAGGTTTTCGTTAAAGGCTTTCGTCTTCCACTTTAGCTTGCCGCCCGTCCTTCTTCGTGATGCAGCAGGGTTCCATTGGCCGATGCGGTAGCGAATCGCCTGGTGGTCTCTATGGGGATACTTCTCTCAAACTCTCCAGTCCATGTTCGCCGTCAGTCAAGGACTACAGAATTTGGCGAAATTTTTCTCGGTACCGATATCCGTTTCGTGAACCATTAAGCTCCTAGCTTCGCCCCGATCTACTTGTTATAGTCCGCGGAGGTTGAGCTAGCCTCCACAACGTGCCGACAGGTAGGTGGCGAGTGTGCAGCGAATTTTCACTACAAGGAAATATTTTCACAAGATAACTTTCGCAAATGAAACTTTGGGAATTTCATTTAAAATATGAGGCATATTTTTGTTTAACATATTCATTTTTTTCAATTTTCTCCAAAATATTTCGGGGAGGTTTCGTCCCCAAACCCCCCCGCTACCATGCCACTGGCAGCACAGTTGTTCTTTTCGCATTCAGCGTGAGTTAACAATGTTTGCATGCTTCTCTTTTGTGCATCGATAAAACACTATTTTACAGCATTTCTGAACTCAATAAGCTGGTGGTCATTTTTAATGTGAAATCGTGTGCTGAATCCGAAAATGAAATCCAAAAAAATTATAATAGAACAGTTTTCAAGTTAGACTAAAAAAATGAATTTCACCTTCAAAATAAAAAGTACGTTTAGTAAAATCCATATATCTTTGGTCATAGAGCATCGATACGAAATATAATTATGTTATATTAAAGGAAAATGAATGTACTTTTGGTCGCCTGAACATTTTGTTTTAGTGTGACTAATGGTTCTGACGTTAGTTACGAGTTTGTTGATCTTTTTCCTTAATTTTTTTCTCATTTTTAAAGAAATGTTTAAATGTTTGGTCAAGATTTTGGGCAAGATAAAGAAAAATAATATTTTTAGTGCAAGCCTAAAAGCCAGTGAAAATAAACCCTTTTGAGTTCAAATCCGATGAAAATTGGCGAAAGTAATTCGACTTTTTGTGAAATGGGAATTTTTGAGTTGCTCGGGGTCAATTTATTAAACCGTCTCGATCCCAATTTTTTCTAGGGTTTGTTTCATAACATATGAGGGTTTCTCTGTAACTTTGTAAAATAAATAAAATGAAGAATTTTGAGAGAATTTAATCTGTGGTAATATTCGACCGCGTTTAACCAAATGATTCAAGTCTTCTGATCATAATAATTTCAGGTTCAGTAAAGTGATAAGTTAGCAAAAAATGGCATATAATCATACACATAATTAAGGGGGTGACCGTAGCGTAGTTGGTAAATCGATTGCCTTGTACGAGGCGCACCTGGGTTCGAGTCCCAACCCCGCACATAGGGTTAGAAATTTTTCATAAGAGATTTTTCTAACCCGAAGAGGCTAGAGTCTATAATATAGATATAATCGAAATAAAAAAAAGATATATTGTTTGCATGTGTCATACAGAATCGTTTATGTTCAAAATTCGGTGTAAACTGTACGCTCCAATATGTCCTTATATACATATCGTAAACTTATGAGCTTAAGCTTGAGCTTGTGCGACCACCCCTGGCTACTACTCCGTTATCGATCGGGACTAGCTAAAGTTGCACAGGGAATCAGTAGATAATTATGCTTGGGAGTAGCGAAATATCTTTCAATGTGCAACTCCTGGTAATCCTAAAGTGTTTTTGATCAATACCGGCGCACGCCTGGCCCGAACGTAGATCGCGGAAGGAAAGGGAAGGAATGGTTAGTCCAATACTTGCTTTTGCTAGAGGCCGTATATACTACTGCGCACTCCACAAGTATCAGGGGAGGAGGATATTTTTGTTAGTAAGAGTATAGAAGTTGGATATACTTCTTCTTTACCGACGCCAGAGAGGTGATTCCACTACAATTTCATGGAGCGACCAACTGCTTTACTTCCCCTTCCGAAGGAAGTATCGACCATAGATTTTTTCACCTCAGAAAAATCTCAAGGGCCTCGGCTGGAATTGAACCCAGGCCAATTGGAATGAATGGCGGTCACGCTTACCACTCAACCACCGGCGCCGTCCATATCGTAAACTTATGACGGCGCAAAATGTTAAATGCTTTCACTAGTTTTATAAGCAAGTGATTCATCCCTTTTCATCACGTTTTGTTGTACTAATATTTTATTTTACGTTATTAAAACGACGTGAAGATTGTATTTTGAAATTATACATATTGGATGCACATAGGCTCCTGCGACGTACCGTTTTTACTGGTCTAGCCCACAAAACTTCAATGTACTAGAATACATTCCGTAAGACATCTAAGTATGATTGCAAAATATTCTATGTTCTTCAATTTATTCAGACTTTGAGGTTTTAAACGTAAAATAAGTCGCGTAGTATCACATATATGTAGGTAAAGTTTGTATTAACAGTGTACAAAACATAGTTGAGCACTTATAGAGTTTCAAAATATGAGCTTTATGACTCGTGAGGATTTAGTTAATAAAGCATTTTGTATTAGAAGTGAGTTATTTTCTGCATGGCACATGTAAATATTACACGCAGTATTGCATACTAATCAAACGATGATCTATCCCTTCACTGCGCCTGAAATTATTATCATCAGAAGACTGGAATCATATGGATAAACAAGGTCAAATAGTACTCCAGATCAATTTTTCTAAAATTCTTCATTTTATTTGTTCTACACAGTTCTAACAGCGATTCCATATCATTTTTTGAAATCAGCCCTAGAAGAAAATATGTTTGAGACGGTTCAATAAGTTAAGCCTGGGAAACTCAAAAATTCTCATTCAACAACAAATTTGGTACAACTTTCACAATTTTCATCGGATGTAATCTGATGAGGGCTTATTTTCATTGGGCATTAGCAGTCTATAAGTATCACTGGAAATATAATTTTTAAAAGTGCTTAATTTTGCCCAAAATCTTGACCAAACGCTCTTTAAAAAATTAAGAAAAATTAAGAAAAAATTCAACAAACTCGTAACTAACGCCAGAACCATTAGTCACATCAAAACAAAAAGTTGGGACGACCGAAAGTACATGAATTTACCTTTAATTTACCATAATTATATTTCATGTTGATGCACTATAATCGAAGATATATGGATTTTACGAAACGTGCTTTTTTCTTTAAAGGTGAAATCTATTTTTTCATTCTAACTCGAAAACTGTTCTACTGTACTGGACCGTATTTTCGGATTCAGCGCACAATTTTACATCGAAGTCAGTGTTGGTGCAATGCAATGAATAATGTGCAAATCTAATTAAAACGCATTTTTTTCCAATTGTTCATGATGATATAAAGAATCGTAACTGAACTTATAGATCCTGAGATCAAGAGAGGCAAAACTATTTGAAACTTTTCGTGTTTGATTGAGCCACTTAGGTGTTTCAATTTGACGACTCTGCCTGAAATAACTTCCTAGTTGATGGAAATTTTCCCTTTTTTCGTGACTTTTTCAATTTTGATTTAGTAAATTAGTTTTATTGTACAATCTCGTTTTGGCGGAGTTATAAGCGTGCAAACCTTACACAGTTTCGTTACACAGGAGATATTTTTGATTTAAGAATGACACCTAGCCCAGATAGTGGAGTAAGACATTTTAAATATCAAAATCGTAAACAATGACATTGTACTTTCATCGAAAATTTACTTTCCACAAATTGCCGGCATACGCAAAGGACACGCACCCATTACGACATTCTTTGTGTGTCAATATTTCACCAGAATTTATTTATTTATATGCTGCGGGGGTTCCTTCCAAGAAATAAAAACAAATCAGAATCGATTTTCTTCTTTACAATACAGCGATGATCTGACGGGTTCGCCAATGTGACGCTTATAATATCTACCTGAAAAAATCGCTCTTACTGCTCGTTTTTCGCAAGCGATGCCAACACTGGTTACTTTAATATTATCTTCATATCTTTTGTACCGTGTAAGTCCCCGACACTTGCTTACGGATCGTCTCTATATCAGGGGAATAAAACGCGAACGATAACAATTAAAACAAACTATATTTTATCGAACACATTAAAAGCACGGTACAACTTTATACAGGACGTAAACAAAACTGAAACTGACAACCACAAAAACATTTCATTGATGCGCTTATCAGGCATCACACATTGACAGCTATGCTGCCGAGTTAGAGCCTAGCGCTGAACGGGGTACTAATTAATACACCGCGATAGGGTTGTCCTCAACATCTCCCCTCTTAATAAAGGTGGTACGGATCAAACCTGTTCGGCGGTCTTCGGGTTCGTGAAGAACGTCTAGGTAGATTTACCACGGATTCGACTTCGATGGCGGATTCGAATTCAGTTGATGTTGATGTTGTTGATGTCGATGACGTTGATGGGAAAGCCGAGACTTCCTGCTGTGGTGTAGACGACGCAAGTGCCGGCACTGAACTTAGCAAGGTATGCTCGGGACTGGAGACAGGTGATAATTCAGATCCGCTCGCAACAAGGGACGGTGCTGGCGTGTCAGAAGATTGATTTGGTAGATTCCAGGCACCCAACAGGATGTCGAGCGGTAACGAATACTGACGAGAGGTGGCTTGATTGGCAGGTTGCTTTGGTATCGAGTCGACAGCTAGGCGACTCCGGAGTTGGTTGATATGGGAACGCAGCATTCGGCGATCATCTACCCATACGTTATACATCACGTCTCCTATTTTTTCGATGATTGTTCCAGGAGCCCACTTCCAACCGTTACGGCCATAAAGCTTAGCGTAAACCGAATCGTTCCGGCTGAAGAACCTCGGTTTTGTGTGATCGTCCGACGGTGCCACTGGAGTTCGTACCGTTGGGGGACGTAGCAGCTCGAGACAGGTGCGTATTTTGCGACCAAACATGACCTCGGACGGCGACTTTTGGTCTGGCAGTGCCCGGTTGGGTGTACTTCGGTACGTTAACAGGAATATGTCTAACGCTTGCTGTATCGATCCTCTCCCCTCTCGAATTTTTGTAACAGCCCTTTTGAACGTGTCAACAAATCGTTCAGCTTGGCCATTTGATTGTGGATGAAACGGAGCAGTTGTGAGGTGTTCGATGCCGTTTGAGGCGCAGAAATCTGCAAATTCAGCGCTCGTGAATTGGGTTCCGTTGTCGCTGACTAGTGTAACAGGCATACCCAACCGAGCAAACAACCCACCGAGAATGCTGATGGTTTCCGCCGAGGTTATACGGGACGTTTGAATGATTTCTGGCCACTTGGAGAAGGAGTCGACGGCGATCAGGTAATATTCGCTTTCGATTGGACCGGCATAATCCACGTGGACGCGCTGCCACGGAGCGGTCTGCTTAGGCCACGGCACCGGTGAAGAGTGAGGAGGTGACCTGGCTACGGCCGCACAGTGTTGGCATGCCTTGACGAAGTTGACGATGTCAGCATCCAAACTGGGCCAATACACGTAGCTTCGAGCGAGGGCCTTCATACGCTGCATACCAGGATGGCCACAATGGAGCTGTTCGAGGCATCGCTTGCGATGGAGCGACGGGATGACGAGCCGTTCGGCAAACATGATGCACCCATCTACCACGGAGAGTGATTCCTGTCTGGCATGGAATTGCTGGATGTCGGATTCTGAATGTTCAGATTGCGGCCAACCGTGCTGAATGTGATGGTAGACTTTTCGGAGCAGTGGATCTGCTTGGGTGCTTTGTGCGACGGCTCTGAAATTGAGAGGCAAAGCTTTAACTGTATGAGATACTACCGACCTGAGGTCCTCTTCCAGGTTGATGCTGGCGATGATATAGTCCTCATCGGGTTTGACGTGCTGGTTGATCAACCTCGAGAGTAAGTCTGCGTCGCCGAACTTGTGGGTGGGCACGTACTCCATGTCAAAATCGTAGAGCAGTAGATTGAGCGCAAATCGTTGGAGGCGGTTGGCTGTGTAGACCGGTATTCCCTTTTTAGAACCAAAGATACGGAGCAAAGGCTGGTGGTCGGTTTTCAAACGAAAGTGCCGTCCGAAGAGCATTTTGTGAAACTTCGTGACGGCGAAGACGATAGCTAAACCTTCACGATCTGGTTGGCTGTAGCCTTGTTCAGCTTTTGTGAGTGCTCTGGATGCATGTTGGACGACTTTGATTGTGCCGTCGGGGAACTTGTGGCTAATCGTTGCCCCGAGCCCAACGGAAGAAGCGTCGGCAGAGACAATGATCTCCCGCTTCGGATCATAATGTGTGAGAAGTAGATCCGAGGAGAGTATTTGTTTGAAGTGCTCGAACGCTCTCTGGCACTCATCAGTCCACTGGAACTTCGCATCGTCCTTGAGAAGGTTGTCCAGCGGATATCGTAACTTGCGCATATTGGGAACAAACTTGCCGTAGTAGTTGATAGCCCCCAAAAATGATCGCACACCAGATACATCGGTTGGAGGCGGCAGCTTGGATATCACTTCGATTTTGGCCGGATCTGGACGTAATCTGCGACTGTCGACAATATGACCCACATACTGCACTTGCTGCTTGCGGAAGGTGCATTTATCGACTCGAATGGTGAACCCGAAATCCTGAATTCGTTTTAGAACAGCCCGCAAATTGCGATCGTGGTCTTCTTCAGTTTTTCCGCCGACGATGACGTCATCGAGGTAGCCACACGTGCACTGCAGACCGGCTAGCATTGTATCGATGAGCTGCTGGAAGGCACCAGGTGCGATCTTCACACCTGGCGGGAGGCGGTTGTAGGAGTAGAGGCCACGATGCGTATTGATGGTTAGCAACTTACGGTACTGTTCGTCGACTTCCACCTGCAAGAAAGCGTCGGACAAATCGATCTGGCTGAACACCTTACAGTTAGTCAGCTTGGCGAAGATATCGTCCGGTAGGGGAAGTGGATACTGATTTGGTTGGAGCGCAGCGTTAAGCCCCGTGGAATAGTCTCCACAAATTCGAATGGAACCATTGGCTTTACGGACGACAACGATCGGAGCAGCCCACTCCGAATATTCGACTGGGGTGATGATATTCAAATTTTCCAGTCGGTCGAGTTCCTGGTCAACGGCATCATACATCGCGTACGCAACCGGGCGCTTAGGGCAGAAGACGGGTCGAACACTTTTTTTCAGCTCCAACTTCACTTTAGTTTTGCTGCACAAACCGAGCTGATCGGTGAACACGTTTGGAAAAATCGATTGCAGTGCAGCGGGTGCCGCAGGAGAGCCTGACACGTGACAGCAGAAGGTGTCCATGGGCACGGACCAAAGGTTGAAACTCTCGACTAAATCGGAACCGAGTAGATGTAGTTGTTTCTCGGTAACACGGATCAGATCACGTCGTGTACTTTCTCCGATTGTAACGTTACACTCGAATTCCCCATCGAGTGGCAAAATGTTACCAGATGCTGTCTTCGCTTTGACTGTTGCTGGCAAAAGCGCAGGGCTACCGAGTTTCTGCCAACTCTCCCTGCTGATGACAGTGATGTCAGATGCAGTGTCAAGTTGCAGTCGAATATCCGTTCCAGATAGGCCAACAGATACAAATCTGCGTCGCTGCTCCACGCTGCATACGTCGACCACCACCACTTTGGCTGAGACGTCTCGCTTCTTACGTCTGCTTCCAGGTTTCCGAGACTTTGCACTGTCGCAGTATCGTTCACGATGTCCGACTTGGCCGCAATCGGAGCACTTATGGTTGTCGTAACTACAGTCTCGGACGAAATGTAATGCACCGCAAAGCCAACAAGGAGAACTTGGCTTCCTTCCGGTAGCACTCGAAGACAGTTGTGGTGACTCTCGGTCACGCTCGCCTAATCGCTTCCCACCAAACTTCTGTATCGCTTGCACTTGGTTGTATGGTGCTGCAGACTCAATCATCGCACTGTCGTGTTTGAGGTTGTACAGACGCTGACACTCCTCGGAGAGCTGCTCCAATGTAACGTCGTTATTGTCCTCAATTTTTGTAAGGAGACGGGTACGAATCTTGACGTCATTCTCCGATTTCAGACCACACACGTATACTAAGCATTTGAACTGTTCTTCCGTGAGCTTTCCCAGTTCAAATTCTACGCAAGCCTTGTTTACCCTACACGCGAACGCCACATGATCCTCAGTAGGATTCTTCGCGATTTGCAGACATCGGTATCGACGACTAATAACCGACTCTTTCGCTCCAAACAGGCTCTTGAGCTTGTCAACTGTCTGTGCGAAACTAAAATGCTTGGGAAACTTAAATGAAACTAAAATGAAGCTTACGTACCTCTCATGCTCTGCTAAACCCAACTTTCGCATTAGGAGACGAACTTTTGCCTCGTCATCCAGCCTAGCAGCATCCTTCTCGAAAAGATCGTCGTATCTAGAGTACTACACTGCGAAAGTGGCATTACTCTCGATCACGTACCGGAATTCCTTGATATTGCTTGCCAAGGAGTCAAGGATCTGTTCCGGGTTCGGTGGTACTTGCACGTTTATTGACGATGCAATAGTACGAAAAAACTGTTGTTGCTGCTCGTCGGACTGTTGCTGCCGCTGTACCAGCTGAGCCATAAGCTGTTGGTGTTGGAGCTGGCTTTGAGCAAACTGCTGTTGGCTTTGAGCAATCGTCTGTTGCATCATCTGCATTATTTGCATGAGCATATCATTACTGACCTGGGGTTGCGATTGGTGGGGCGGAATGTTTGTAAACAGCTGCTGCTGAGCTGCAGAAACGGGAATGAACGGCTGCTGTTGCTGGTGTGTAGTCACAACGGGAGCGAAAAATTGCTGCTGCTGGTGGGCCGCTGGTGCGGGATTAATCTGCTGATTCAACTGCTGCCGTTGATTTAACAGTCCTGGGGGGTCAACACCATTTTGTACGTTCAACTCACTACCGTCATCAGCCATCGCACTCCACTTTCTTTTCTTCCGCGCGGGTGACGAAATGTTGGGTTAGTTTTGTTTATCGGTGAATAAAAACTACCCACACTCGCGAATTCTCGTCGCCACTTTTGTACCGTGTAAGTCCCCGACACTTGCTTACGGATCGTCTCTATATCAGGGGAATAAAACGCGAACGATAACAATTAAAATAAACTATATTTTATCGAACACATTAAAAGCACGGTACAACTGTATACAGGCCGTAAACAAAACTGAAACTGACAACCACAAAAACATTTCATTGATGCGCTTATCAGGCATCACACATTGACAGCTATGCTGCCGAGTTAGAGCCTAGCGCTGAACGGGGTACTAATTAATACACCGCGATAGGGTTGTCCTCAACAATATCCATAGGCGGCTCCAGCCGGCTGACAAAGGGGGGGGGGCACATCTTTTTGACAAAATGGTTTGGAATTTTGAAAGCTTATTTTTAACAAGGTTCGTATTTAGAGTTTTGCGAATAGTTGAACAAATCACACCATCCTTGAATGCAATCACTGTTTTGTCCTCTTCAAAGAGTTCTCGGTGATTCTTTTAACGTTATTCCTATTGGTTAATCTGAACGGTTTTGCTATAGCAGAATTGTTAGCGATGCAAACTCAAAAAGCATTTTCAGTAGTATAATGTAAAATAGTGTCATTTTCCGTGCAAAATCGTCATAATTGAAGAAAAACGAAATATCATTTTGATATTAGCTTCGAATTCAATTGTTATTTTGATTTCATATTGTTATTGCCAAAAAAAGATATCAAGGTTTGTTCTCATCTGCTACACCTTCGGCCGAGTGCTGATCAAACTCGACGGATGTGTTTTCATCGACGATGAAACTTATGCTAAAACGAATTTCAAATTAATCCCGAGGGGCTCGAGTTTTATAGGGCTACTGCTTGCGGTTTTTGGCAGATTTCAGTTTGTTTTCGTGGATGAATTATCAGAAAAAAATTCTATGCTATATTGTTTTTTGTGCCCTCCTGTACAAAGACTGGTTTTTACCAACAAATTTTCACCCTAGTGAGAAATTTTGGTTTTTACCAAATTTTCCTCTTAGGGTGAAATATAGCATAGTGCTTTCGCATAGGCCTGCTAAGCCAAGACAAGTTTCGGCTTCACTTGTGTCTCATCGGCATAAACAGAACTTCTGCTCGAACGGGACATCACGTTTGATCAGTCGTTTGATTGGAACACATAGTGTGTTTTAGTTTTAAGGGATTTGTGTCAAGCCGGCGCTAATCTATTCCGACAATACGTTAGTGTCGGTTTCTGATGAGGCGAAGCCGAAACGCAACATAGTATAAGAAAAAAATGATTTGGCAAGGAAACTGTTTCTATGGCAAGAAAATCAACATCAGCTGTCCAATGATGATCCATTTACGTTATGGCCAGATCTAGCCAGCTGCTTTGACAGCAAACTGAATTCACAAAACACAGTTCCATCCAGTAAAGACATATTCGACGATAATGAAGTGGAAACTGAAGATGGTGGTGAAGATTTGACGGAATTAGCTTGCCAAAAACTGTGACTGAAGAAGATGTGCGACAGAGTTTCTTGATAAGCAGGTAAAAATACATGAACTTGAAAGTTCTTGGTTCTGTCAATTTGTTTGACATGTACTCACTTGGAATCGTTCTGAAACATTTGAGATTGTGATATCGGAAACATTCCCAACTGAAAATAATTTTTATTTCGCACTGAATTAGAAATGATTTTAAAATGGAGAATTTCAGAATCTGTATGAATTAAATTTACGAGTTTCAAACAAAAGTATGAGTTTAACAATGAAGCTATTAGCAGAATGTTCGGTAGTTGTATTAGAAACTACCACTTAATTTCGATTTTTTTGCTCAAAATGTTTGAAAAAATATGCAAATATTCTTTGAATTTAACCTCGGTATAATATTTTTCCTATGTTTTATCTGTTTGGACTCAATTAATTTTCTTTATGGAAAATCAGTAAAACGTTTTAGTACATGAAATGGCCTAATTCAGTGATAATTGATCAGACATTCGCAACAAGACTGGCTGGCAGTTTTTCACTTAATCGATTATGATGAATCATGTATCGTGAAATCGCTCAAGCTTTAAAATCAGTAGTCCAGTCTGCTCTAACTCGACCAGATAAAGATAACTGCGCAAAGCAACAGATTTAAGATTTTTGTTTTCTTGTACATTGTGCGAAAACAAAAATACAATGTTTTATATTGCTGCACTGTGAAACTACACCGTAGCGGTTGATGTTAAGTATTGACTTACACATACGTCTATTCGTGGGTACAAGGACAGTGACTAAAATTTCACACTTAACCGAGGTGATAAGATATTCGAAAGAACTTCTTTCTCGATGTTCTTAACCCCTTCATTCCCATGTTGTTTGTGGACAACAACGTCTTTAAACAGCTATAACTTTGGATTGAGGCAAGACTTGCTCACAAAAACAAATAAAGCTAATAAATGTGACTTTCATTTGAGTATTTACCAGAATCAGAATTGAAGTTATTGCAATAAGGCTGATTGGATTCAGATGGAGCAGTGCTGCCAGAGACAGTTTACCTTGACAACGGAAAATTAATTTTTCATATATCTTCGCTATGCTGCAATATTATTGAAAATTGATAATACTTATGAATTTAATCTGTCTTTAGCTACGTTTTCCACGCAATTGGACTATTGCGAATATTCTAGAAGAATTGTATTGAGCATTGGAAGGTAAAAATTTATCAGCTTATAGCACTGCGAGGGAAGCACCTATCTTTATGAAAAAAAGATTTTCGTGTTTCTTGACCCCGCCGTTTCCAAGGAAAAATAGTTTTGAAACCTTTTCTGGCACTAGAAAAAAGTTGGGCATGAAAGAATTGCCGGTGTATGAGTAATGGGAAAGCAACAAACCCTACCAACAATTACCAGATGTGACAATATCAAATTATAAGTCCAAGCTACGTACACCAGATCACGAGTAGCTTGGACTTATATTTTGATATTGTCAGATCTGGTAGTTGTTGGTAGGGCTTGTTGCTTTCCCATCAGTCAAACACCGTTAAGAACATCGGGAAAGAAGTTCATTCGAATATCACATTACGCAGACGGCATGTCAAGAATGCCGTGTACAATTTTTGACTTTTAGCTCCACCAGGCTCTACTGATTCCGTTTATGGCCCTTAGTAATTGTGCAAATTTTGGTACCGATCGGTTGTGTCTACGGACCCTCCAAAAATTTCAAAGTTTATATGGAAATTAGTATGGAAAATCGGTTAAGATTGAAAATAAATTCTTAAAAAATCATTTCATCAATCAATTCATGAGAACACTATATATTTCTAAAGGTATTCTTCTACTGAACACATTCGTGGAACATTATAAGTTTGTAAAAATTCGCTGAGAAAAGTTATTGACTAAAAAAGCAGCATGGTTTCAAAACAAGTGGATTTTATTATTAATCATAGCAACCCTGTTTGAATAGCTCCATCGTTATACAAGTGTAAACTAGGCTTACCAATCACCGCTCCCGTATAGAGTACTTGACAATCTGTAACTGTATTAGTGGGTTAAACGATTTGTTTTCCTCCACTTGTCATAGGTGGAGGAAAACAAATCGAAAATAGCTTTTCGGTCGGAATATTTTCATCATGGAACCTGACCAACCGGTATTGTGCATGTCCGGAATAAGTTTTACAGTGTCATAGAGTATTTCAAAACCATTATAAATACTTTAGGCGAGCTATTTCAAATATTCAAATTGGCTGACAGTTTTATATATGACAGCTGGAGTAAAACAAACCCCCAATTAGTGTGTGTGATATGATTTGCATAGAACTCTATAGCAGATGCAGCTATTCAAACAGGGTTGCTAAGATTAATAATAAAATCCACTTGTTTTGAAGCCATGCTGCTTCTTTAGTTAATAACTTTGCTCTGCGATTTTTTACAAACTTACAATGTTCCATGAATGTGTTTAGTAGAAGAATACCTTTAGAAATATGTAGTGTTCTCATGAATTGATTGATGAGATGATTTTTTAAGAATTTATTTTCAATTTTAACCGATTTTCCATACTAATTCCCATATAAACTTTGAAATTTTTGGAGGGTCCGTAGACACAACCAATCGGTACCAAAATTTGCAAAATTACTAAGGGCCAGAAGAGGAATCAGTAGAGCCTGGTGGAGCTAAAAGTCAAAAATTGAACCAGTGTAGTGTACATATGCTTCTAAAATACTACATTTGCAAAAATGTACATTTGCATATTGTGTATATTACTCTGTTGCATCAAATGATGATAGATAAAAGACCCACTAGATACCTAAGTAAACGCTTAGGACCTGCCATCTTCTCGGAAAAAAACTTCAGCATTGGAATATGGAAACTAAGGTTCCAAATACCGACCCTTTTTGACGTGAATCTATAACGCAGCATTGATACCCTTCTTGCCGGTAGAACCGGAGAAATATCGATACCTAACCCTTTGATGCCTAATTTTTCTCTAGCGCATATAGGATTTTTATACTATTTTTCCGCTAAACTGGTGAGGCCGACAAATACAGAAAACTTTTTTTGTACAAGATTGGCGTTTATCTTGCAGTGCAGAAGCTGCGCAACTTTTACCTTTCTGTGCTCGATAAAATTCTCCTAGATATTTTACAATAGTCCAATTGCTTGGAAAATGTAGCCAAAAATAGTCGAAATGGGTAGGTTTAATCAGTTTTCCACATTATTTCAAGATAACGAAGATTTATCAAAATTCCATTTTCACAGTTATCTTATACTGTTCCTGGAAGCACTACTTCATAGGAATTCAATCACACTAATTGCAATACTTTCAGTTTTACGTATAATACTATTCAAGCTTAAAAGAAGGGTGAGAGTCACAATTAGTCTTACTTGTTTTTGTGAAAAATTCTTCCCTGAATCAAAAGTTATGGATGTGTAAACAACATGGGTATGAAGGGGTTAAATATTTGTTTTAATCATGAAGAACTTCATAGTGAAATAGAACGTTCAAAACCATGATTTTTTGGATCAAATTTTGTATTTACTATATTACTCCCTAAGGAGAAAATTAGTTTAAAATTGGCTTTAAGATTTGGTATGCTTAATAAGTATTCTGATCACCAAAGCATGTTGATGGTGTCACTTACTTTGGAGCAACATTTCGCATTTTACCAGAAGATTGTTCTTCTACTTGGCGCACTTTTTGATTCAATTTGTTTTTGGCGACGTTACTTTCTTCGAATTTGAAGCTGGCGATTACTAGAAACTCTATATGCTCTTGCTCAGTTTGCTAGATTGGATTTCTTCTACCACATCTCGAACACAATTCACTGACTGTACAGAAACCTTATGCTAAAGAACGGTTTTCCTGATTCTCTTTTTTGAAATTCAAGGCTTCCTCCACTCGCCATTCGAAGCGATTCGTAGAAATCACGCGTAAAATTATGCACTAAATCGGTGTTCGTTCGTTTGTAGAGAAATTTTAGCAAATCGAAACCAGCGTCATGCCACGTACTAATTATGTCGGTACATAGCGAATAATGGGAACAAATCAGAACTTCGCTTATGTAACATTTTCAAAGAATCATATTTCCCATTCATTTAAATACTTGAAAATTTTAAACAAGATCGTTGTATTTGATGATGATGATGATGGTCCCACCTCATACCCCCACAAAGGTGTGAGCTGAACGAGTTATCTAGAAGATAATTAATATTTTAAATCATGACAAGACCAGTTAACAAAAAAACGGACTGGTTCAATTTACAGACATAGCCTTTCCTTCAAAAGAACGTAACCAGATATATTTCGAATATTCCATCAACAACCAGGGTCCATCAAGAAAATTTCCATTCCGGGAAGATACTTGATAGAATCGGGAATTGAACCCAATAGCTTCCATTTCTGATAATTCTCTGTAAGACTCCTCCCGCCTGACCAAGACATCGGTACTACCACCTGCTAAGGTGAGAAGTGACGAGCCTAGTGGCAGTGCAGAGTCTAATCGAGTTATATCATCCACATCAGGCCCCTTTATTGAAAGTTGCGTACCACTAACCCAAGACAACCCAGGGATATTCCTTTCCGGGAATACCCTGGATTGATCAAGAATTGAACCCGATATCTTGTTTTATCAGAAGAAATCACCAAGCCCCCCACTCAACGAACCAACTCCGTTATTGCCGCTATGGCAGCAATAACCGAGATTAACTCTATTGTCGAGCAAAGCCAGCAAAGCAACTCCATCATCAAATCAGACCCTGATCACAACAAAAGTCTAAAAGCTTCAATTCAACCCGATGAGCTCTTAGTACTGGTCACCATGTTCGATTTCAAGTTAGTCTCTATCTGTTTATCGCGCGCGTGGCTCAGACTTCTGTAGACATCTCATTATTTTTAAAAACTATAATAAACAATTAACAAAAATCCATCATCATCATAGCGAATATAATAACTTAGTGTGACTAAATGCAAATAATAGAAGAGAAAAAAAATACAATCTTCGTGGTATTACATAGTTATTCAAATAACTCCAAAATATGAAAATTCAACAAATCTGTCTACAAAGCAGATTTTACGTGTGAAATACATAGTGTTTTGAACTCCGCTAATGTTGCCGCACGTTTAATATATCTAGGCATCGAATTGAAAAAACTTATTCCTTTGTACAACAAGGAGTTCTGTGATCTACTAAATAAAAAGTTAGGTGTTCTTGCATCAGACGCGTTTCTAGTGTTGTACCTATGCACATCACATCCTCTTTCAATTCGATCACACAAATATCGAGGTAGCATTCCATTAATAATTTTAAAAATGAACACCATTGTTAAGTAATAAATTCTTTGCTTCACAGAGAGCCATTGTAATGCGCTTAGCATGAAACTAGAGGAAGTGTATCTGTTACATTTTAAAATTAATCGCATGATTCTATTTTGCAATCGCTGTAACCTCAATATTTGTGTTTGATTGGCAAGAAACAAAATGGACGGGCAGAAGTCAATATGTGGTGAAACAATAGATTTATATAATAAAATTTTACTACTAATTGTTAAATCATTCTTCAGACGACACAATATACCATACTTTTTAGCAATCTTTTTGATGACATTGTCGATGTGAGACTTAAAGGTTAACTTATCATCAATGATTATTCCAAGATATTTTAATTCACTAACGCGATCAATAGTCTCACCATTTATTTCAACGTTAACGTCAGGCCTAGTATTAGCCGAAGAGATAATCATATATTTAGTTTTAGCAACATTTAACTTTAATTGTTTAAATTTTAACCAACGAGCAAGGGAATGCAAATCTTCGTTCAAATGCGCCACGGCTTCATCTATATCCTTAGCTGCAATGAACAGAACAGTGTCGTCAGCAAACAAATTTAAGTCACAGAATCGTAAAACTCGCCTAATGTCATTTATATACATAATAAATAAAATAGGACCCAAGACACTACCTTGCGGCACTCCAAGAGGATTGTCGAGAGGACTAGATACAAAATCGTTAAAACTAGTTTTCTGAGTTCTATCACATAGATAGTTTTCAAACCACTTATGTGCTATCCCTCCGATACCAAATCGCTCTAAAGTTTTCAAAAGTAAAGGTCTCGAAATTGTCTCAAAAGCGCGTTTCAGATCCAAAAATACAGCAAATATAGTCTCTTTAACCTCGATTTTCTCTTTCCATTTTGCTAACACTAGATTCAAAGCGGTTTCGCAAGAGTGTCCCTCTCGGTATCCCGATTGCTCCGGAATTAGCAAATTATTATTATTCAAATAACTCATCAGCTGGCCCTTAACAACAAGTTCTAAAATTTTCTCTAATGTGTGCAACATGTTAATGGGACGGTACTCTTCGGCTTTATCCGTCCCAGTAACTTTGGGAATAGGAATCACAAGTGACTCCTTCCAAACTGTCGGCACGTGCCCAGTTTGTAGCGATTCATTTACAAGATCCAGCAGATCGTGTCCGATGACATGAAAGCAATCCTGTATCACTTTTGCATTGACATTATCGATACCAGCCGATTTTCCCAAAGAAAAACAAATATCTTTCAATTGTTCAAAAGTGATTGGGTGAAATCCGTCAAATCTACAGTTAGTATTAATCGGCTGTGTTATTTCCACAGGTTCACTGACCAGCTCAATACTTTGATTGATCAGTTGGACACTGTTAACGAAATAACTGTTCAATTTTTCAGCTATTATTTGTTCAGATTGTTCTTCTATCCCGTTAAAAGTTATGGACTGCGAGGAACTACGTTTAGGTTTAATTAAATTCTTTAGGATTTTCCATAACTCTTTGCTGTTGTTTTGATGTTGATCGATCTTCCTTTGAATATATTCACATTTGGTCTTCTTCAAGGCCCGTGAATAAATATTTCGCGCGTGTGTGTACCCATTCCAAAGACGTTCACTATTAGTTCTGCAAAATTTCTTGTACTTTTTATCCCTTTTACGTTTAAGACGCAAAAGATCTAAAGAGTACCAGCTGTTCGATTTATTTGAATTAACAAACTTTTGAGAAACTAAACTATTTGTACACTCTTTTAACACGTTAGTTAGAACAGCTGCCTTGTTATCCAAATTTCCATTCAATTCCGTAAAATCCATGCTTCTCGAAACCAGTTGAGACATAGCTTGTTTCGAATATCTTTTCCAGCACTTGATTTTAACTTTATCCTCTTCATGGTTAGGTTCATTCTCCAGTAAAATTGAAATTGTCTCATGGTCTGAAATTTTACAATCGGCCTCTACATACGAATGAACCCCATCAAAATTGGAATACACGTGATCTATCAATGTTCTACTGTGTCTGGAAATTCTTGTAAACTCACTAACCGTTTGCTTGAAATTGAAAAACTCTGCCAACTGCTTCAACTGATTCGAATTTTGATCATTGAGCCAATCAATATTGAAATCGCCCGAAATTACATTAAGTTTACTTAAGTCAACGAAATTCTCCCACCAGTTTTCTAAAATTTCTAAAAACCGTCGATCGCTTGAACTAGGAGAATGGTATACTACTGCAAAATTTCCCATCTGCATGCCTCTTTCAACTGATATACCCAAGAACCAATTATTATCAACTGCTTCGTTTAACCGAACGTTGAATTTAATCGATTCTTTGGCGTAAATAGCAACTCCACCGGTATGTCTGGAATGAGATAGGCAAAAAGCAACTTTATAACCCGGAATGCTATACTGATCAAATGCATCAGCATCAACAATATGTGTTTCTGATATTAAAACCAACAATGGACGTTTGTTTTCTACAAGATGTCGCATTGCGACAAAGTTTGTAGATAACCCAGCTATATTTAAATACAATGTTTCAGACAACCTCTCGTTTGTTAGTTGCTATTCACTTGACCAAACGTTGCTTTTTTTCAATTCTAGCAGTCTCCGATATACTGAACACTGCTTACTAAATGCCGCATGATTTACGTCCAAATTCATTTTACGTTCATTATTCTTTTTAATACAATTAACGCATTTAAAATCCGTTGACGAGCATTCAGATGTTCTATGTGCTCCATTACATCTGGAGCATGTTTCTTTATTCACGCATCCCGTGCTCTTATGACCATATTCTCCACAGTTGAAGCAGCGCAGCACGTTAAAGGCCTCAAAAACAGAACACCTATCCCAACCAATGTTTACCGCACGGGCTGACATCAGGCTGCTATAAGTGTCCTTATCAACTTCAATTATAACATTGTATTTGTTATATTTGAAGCGTGGATTTTGGAAATTGGCAACAACTTTAACATATTCAAACGGAATACCCTCATTCTGACTCTTCAATAAGTCAATGAAGACTTCTTCAGAGTATCGATCACTCATCCCCATTATTTTTATCTTCGGTTTACCGGGTATCGGTATAACAGCATTATACTTTTCACCCAGATTGCTTACAATGTTTTCTTTCACCGACTCAATATTATCCCGAGTTGCACACTCCACAATAATCGAGCCATCTTTACCGTTTTTAAAGTTGCTAATTTTGTGCACCTTTGGATCTAATTTATTTTTTAATTCATTCCTCGTGTCGTCACTCGATTGCAACGGCTCGACTGGTTTAATCACAATGACCGGGCGAGCCTTACGTTTCGTTTGACTTCTAGTTCTAATTTTATTCGTCCCTGTAGCTCCCGACAAAACATTCGCATAAGTAATTCTACTATTTTTATCAAAAACCTCGTCATTATTTCCATCATCGTCTATTTCAATTAACATCGGTTCATCTTCTTTATTCGTCAAAATTTTTCGTTTTCTACTGGGATTCCCGTCCGATTCAGAATGAACCTTCGTATTACTAAAATTCCTCTTTCTGTTCATTCCAACTAATTCAATTTCACGCTTAACATTTTCATTAAAACAACTTTTAAAATCTTCCAACTTTTTGGCAACACTGTTTTCCAAGCCAGCCAATTTACTCTCGAGAGAGTTGTTGAAAGACCTGATCAGTTTTTCTATTCCGTTTTCTACTGCGATGTTTATCTGTGCATCGATGTTTTTTCGGGCATCAGTGAGAGATTCAGAAATGGAAGCGAATTGTTCCATTTTCTTATCCAACTCAATGATTATCGAACTGACATCCTGCACACCAGAAGACTGGGTTGATAAACATTTTGCAAATTTGTAGCAAAGACTTGCATTATCAGCCACCCAATTTACCATGGCCTTTGTTAACCCGGAACATTTTTGATGGTATTTATCGCCGCAAAAAAGGCATAGTACAAGACCTTCGGCGAGACTCACCGTGCCCGTACACTTTGCACACAGGCCACTCATTATAGGCAAATTAAACAACAGCTGGAGAAGCGGGACAAAACAAAAAAATATAACACTGCGTCACCTCGCTGCTGGGAAACGTACAAAGCCAGCCGATGCAGCGAAATGAAATCCGAAAATCACAGAACAATAATAGTCTGTATGACTACACACTATACTTATCTGAATGATATTCCGATTAGCGATTAGCGCCCACAAAGTTTTCAACGAAAAGCAAAGTATTTCTCACAAATTTAAGCGATTGCTTCCTGCACTATGTACACACAAGTTACCATATTCACTTTCACAATTAATTATAATATATGTAATTATATTCGACCCATTAAACCTATAACACCATATTGCTGGTCGATATTTTGAAATGGGCACTTATATTGAAAGGTTTGATTAGGATAAAACTGTGCGGTAAAGCTAGTTTTCAGTTTGTAAGTTGGAGATTTCAACTACACTCTACAAAGGCATGTATAGAGAGTCTCAGAGCATACATAACTAAACAAATAATTCTCTTTCTGCTCAAATTATCACAGTTCCTCAAGGGCAAAGCAGTCACAACATTAACCGTACGTGAGCTCGCTAACTATTCAAATTTTGGCTCGTCATAATGTGTACCATAAAACTGCATGACGCTTCTAAATTCCCTGTCTACAAACACTTCTGATTATCCAGCGTGGATTGGGGGATCGGAGACGAATGACAACTTTAATGTCACAATTAGTGTTTACTTATATGTTCTGTAGATGGGCAATTACTGTACCCAAAATTGGGTCGGATTTTCAATACTGGTACTACCGGAATCACAATAATAATAGAGTCAATACTTTACTTATAGCTAAAAAAATCGAAATTGCATTTGTTATCAAATTTAATGGATTTGCTTACACTTGGTTAAATGAAGTGGTAAAATTAAAAAATTAATGTGATAATTTATAAAATATTTGGCATTGAAGTAGGGAAATACAAACCTGGAATCTTTTTACCACAACAGCTTCTGGTCGAATAGGAGGGGGGTACGTGCCCCCCGTGCCCCTCCCTGGAGTCGCCAGTGTTCATATCACATTTCGTCAGTTGACCGTGGTATCGACATTAAATCTAAAATTCATCAATAAAAAGTGATAGATCACTTCTGAAGCGTATCGTACATTGTCAATATTTTCCATTAGCGCTGAGTGACTATCATTACCGCCTAAGAACCTGGATATTGGTCCGTCAACACATAGATCGGGACCAACCAGGGGCGGACCTAGAAAAAAAATTCGGGAGGGGTCCGAAATTTCGATTTTAACCTGGAATTTCCTGACCTGTCGCACCGGCAGTTGGGAAAAATGTTGAATATTCACCATTCAACCGTCTCCAGAGTGTTGAAACGGTTCCAGGAGCGGTTGACGTTGGACCACGGCAAAGGAGCTGGAAGAAAACCGGGACCGGAGAATAAAAAGACGGAGGAAAAGGTGATGCGGATGATTAAAGCAAATCCCAACGTCTCAAGCCGTGATTTGGCTAAAAAGATCGGCATGTCGCAGAGCTACGTCCAGAATGCAAAAAAGAGAGCTGGACTACATACATACAAGGTACAGAACTTCCCAAACCGCGATGAGCGGCAACAATCGACGGCTAAAACTCGGGCACGGAAGCTCTACGAGAAGATGCTGACAAAATATGGCTGCTGTGTGATGGACGACGAAACGTATATAAAAGCCATTTTTAAGCAAATTCCGGGGTTGGAGTTTTTCACCGGCAAAGCTGTCGAAGTTCGCCTCCAAATATCTCATTTGGCAGGCCATCTGCTCTTGCGGACTGAGGAGTGAGCCTTTCGTGACAAAGGGCATAGTAAATAGCGAGATCTACAAATCTGAGTGCCTCGAGAAGCGCCTTTTGCCGTTCTTTCAGCAGCACGACGAAGCTCCGCTATTTTGGCCAGATTTGGCATCATGCCACTATTCTAAAAGTGTCCTGGAGTGGTATAAGGCTAATTCTGTCCATTTTGTTCCAAAGGACATGAATCCGCCAAACTGTCCGGAGCTGCGCCCCGTGGAGCAGTACTGGGCAATGATGAAGCGGGAACTTCGGAAGAGCAAGAAGACAGTCAAAGACGAGAAGGACATGTTAAGAAAAAGGAAAAAAAAAACTGAGAAACTGGTACCGGATTACACTGTAAAGACTTTGATGGAGGGCATCAACGTAAATGCGTTCAATTTTACACTCAAGGCTCCATCGATTAACTTTTCTTTTGATTTTTGAAGTAAATATATGTATAAAACTACCCTAAAATTTTGGTTTTTGGTTTGATTTTAAACATTATAAAAAAATTGGCATGACATTTTCGGTGTCGCAATAATTTCGTATTCGCCCTTTACCACTCAACTTGGACAACCATTATCTGAACAAACTAAATGATTTACTCGTACAAAGACTAGAAATAAACAATAGAACCTACTAGCAATGTTGCAAATATTCTTCGCCGAACTAGTTCATTCGTTCATCATCGATGCGATATTCGTCGCGTCATTCACCCATGCCTCGAATAACGCTGCGCCGTTCGTCACACGGAAGCACAGAATCAGCGAAAACGAATAATACAAACAAACAAAACATCCGAATCTGATGACTGCTGTTCGCTGCTTGTTCGCATCGTTGTTTGTTGAATTTAGCCATTCATGCAATGTTCATCTTCACCCATCGTTCGGATCGGCACACGAATGGCTTAGGTGATAATCACCACTAGCCATTCTTCGCTAAGGATTCTTCGTTCTTCATTCCTCCTGCATTGCGACCAAGAAAAACAAATTTCTTGTTCATTGATGGAAGGGTCAGAGCTTCATGACTGAAGTGGTGCAGAAATGCTTGCTATGTTCGGAATAGGATGACTTTTGCTATAAACAACAATTAGTAGTACATAATGATTATTTGCTGATGTTTTTATCAGATTTGAAACGGGAAGCTGCGTACAAGCAAAGCAAAACAAATCAATTACATTTGTAAATCTGCGGATGTCTCGCGGGCGAAAACCGAATCAATACAATTATGAATCTACATAGTAGACTATTGGTACTTCAAATAACTTTTTTTCTAATGATGAAATCAACACTGGGTGATAGTTTCCTTGAATCTACGTTTAATGATTTTCTTAGGACCATTTGGCACAAATAGCAATCGTAAGACGAAATACTCTTATATAATATAATTTCTATATCTATAGAAGTATAATCAAGCCACAAGTTTTTGACAAATCGATGCATTCCGATTTCAACCAAACTTAGCAAATATTAAACTTTTTGCCAAAACTGAACCGGTTAGTCTTATACCCTAGTATCAATTGAGGTTTTATCGTACTTTTATAGCCACTCATAACATTTAAATTGCACTTGTAGCGTGCTATAAAACTTAAATTGTTGCTTGTAAACATAAGTTTTTGTACCATGAAAGACTATTCTTTAGCTTAAATAGCAGCTAATATGGTTTTAATTTCAGCAAAATCTAGCATGTTTTCAATAAAGTTGTACAACAAAGCATTACAGAAAAAATGCTGAATATGTATATCTCACTTGACATGACATCAAGAAATAAAATTTGGATATATTCTATTAAGGGGCTACACCACTGTAGAGCACGCCAAACATATCATAAAAATCGACACAAAATTAATTAAAAAAGCTAAGCAATAAAAAAATCCTACGTACGTCGATGGAGAAATCAATTTTGAATATACTGTGAAAATTTCCAAGCGTTCAAAAATCATTTGTTCGAGATACATTTGCGGCCAGCTCAAAAAAAGTAGCTTCGAGAAAAACGCGGTTAAAGTTTTCAGTACACACGAGATATACATAAGAGGCATTGCGGTAGAATTGAAAATCTGAATATTTATGTATTGTTTTCGTCTTCCATGTTTTGGGATATGATTTTTAACATTCTAAAGCCATTTTTGACTAATAAATTTAAAATCGACTTTTTTTTTTATTCTACAGTGCTGTGCCACTTTAAAACCGTTTTTAGATAAATTTAGTAATTATTATTTAACATAAATGTAATCCCTGGACATATTAAACAATATTTTAGAGCGCATGAGATGTTTAAGGACACCAACCACTAAACTATTTTCATTTGAAAGTTATAAGAACTTCGTCATCTTCGAATAAAGTGCCTGAAAGTAAAAACTATTTTTTCCATAAAGAATATACGACTTTTTAGAAAAAAAGGGCCTGAAAATGCCAAAACAATTTTTTTTAAATGTTGCAATATTCATTCAAAATCCTATATAAAAAGTGTTCATAATTTATTCACGGAACAAACTAGAGTCTAGGGAATCAATATGTCAAGACATATCAATCCTGTAGGCCAGATTTTTAAAGGCAAAAGTTTTCTTCGAAAACTTTTGCCTTTAAACAAAATTTCTTTTATGGAGAAGCGCCTAAATAATATGAGAAATGGACGTTAAAAATATCAATATTTTCCAATATCGCTCAAGTGTTCTACAAGTCATGACATACTATGAAGTTGAACGGAAATAAGCTTTGCTTGCCATAATCAGTGCTACTGGAATATTAAACAGAAATATTTTTAATGAAAAAGTGTTCATAACAGTTTCATAAATAAATTCAAAATGTCTAGCGTGAAAATGCGTTCCACGTAATGCTTTTTTTTGAATCGACTAATTTTGATCAGAAATGTGTTGATTATCTTGAAGCTTGAGTAACTAAATTTGATCAAGTTGTTTATTTTAAGTGGGTGAATCTTAAATGTAAGATTGCTTGGAACTTGGTACTTCTAGTATATTTCGAAAATGTACGTAAATTTAATTGCTCCGACGATAGAGTAGGGGAACATGGGGAGACTTGACTAAGCGTAAGATTCTACATTTGGCTACAACGTATTCTATTCGGTTTTTAATTTTTTTTAAAATATTTTTATACTTGTTTCGATCCCTTAAGGTAATTATAAATGTTTGAAATGAAAAATCCTTTCATCATAGAAAATATTCTGCTCGGGGCCGCCGTACACTAATTACGTAAGGCTTTTTTAGAACTATTCAACCTTCCCCTCCCCCCAGATAAGAGTTCGTATGATTTTGGTGAACTCCCTCTCCCCCTACATAAGATTTTATCATGCTTTGTGTAATTAAAAATCATATTGTTAATTCAATAAATTATTCGATAGCGAAAACGATACTTATTGAATTATTAAAAGAGAACTCAGGACAAAATTTAACAACACACCAAAAAATTATAAATTTTATCATCGACGTAATTGCAAACATGACACAATTTAACAAACGTTAATTTAAATTTCACGAAATGACTAAACATTAAACTTCACCGTGTTCCATTTAATTTTACATGAAACATATTTTCCATGCGTAATGACATAAAATTACACTTACTGTCATTCAGAACAAACGCTGTATGTGGAGTAAAATTACATGATTTACGAAATTCAATGTCATGTAAAATTAAAATCAAACGTAAAACTAAGTCATTTTTGATGCTCGTATATGTCAGGATCAGGAGACGTAAATTTATACGATTTTTTCTAAGTGTGTGTATAATCATCTGCAGAAATTTCATTAGCATCTTAATCTCCCCCAGTAGAAATTTCAGAATAAATTTTGGGAGATATTTAGAAACTCCGATTTGTTCCACATACTTTTCCTCGCTATATTCCACTTCCTTTGAATCTATTTCTTTGTGATGTAGAACTCAAAAGATAACCTCTTCTGGTGTGAATTTGTTCGGAGTTCCAACTATAACGCTTATCGCACGCATAGTTCCGACATGGCCATCTTCGAATTTTCTTGAAGTAAAATACAGTTCACACTCTGGAACTATACGGCCAACAAGTTCTTTGACAATCACATGACAGAAAATTTTTCATATACCTTGCGGGTTTGAAGCGAAAGTTTGAAAAGAAGGATGTTGGCCTAACAACACGAAGGGTCTCAACACTTCTTAACTTGTAAAGCAGATTGTGACTCCAGTTCTCGATCAGAACAATGTACCACCAAGAGTCAAGAAATTTCTGTAACTGCTCCAAAACCATCGACAATTAAGCCGCCCCTTACGTTGGCAACAATAAATTCCATAACTAATTTAACAATCATATTTTGTCGCTGCAAAACACTTCAATTTAAGGTCTGCGTTTCCATGACCATGATGTACAGTATGTGCTCATTTTGTTTGATATATAAAATGTTCATGGCACAAATAAGAAATAGTTTCTTTTCTTATGAGAAGAATATTTTTCTTATCGATTTCATTTTTCATGCATGTTTTATGATATTACTTAAGAAAGGACAAACCCTCCCTCCCCCAGGTGAGAATTGGTAAGATATTTTGAAACACCCACTCCCTTCATATGTCCTTACGTAATTAGTGTATGACCCCTAATTAATAAATTTGCGTTAAATGATGTATTTTTTATCAAACTGTGGTACCTACTGTTAATGTTAACCACGTCACAAAAAATCTCATCTTAAACATCAATCTATCTTTATAGCACTAGTTAACAAAGTTAGCAGTTGGTTGAATTCGTGAGATGTGCACATGCAATGGAATCATTATAACTAATCCCTAGAAGGGAATGCATTAAAAAATCGAAATTCAACCATTTTATATTTTTTGTTGGTATCTAAGGATCTCGACAATATGGAGTAAAATAATTACAGCACGTTTTTTATGCCAAGTCTTTCCCGATGCGGGAACAAGAAGTAATATTTGAATTGTCCATATTACACCCACAACACACTGTTCATTCTACAGCTAATTTATTTTTAAACAACCGTGCTGATTAAGCGAATTCGTCGTGATACTAGCAAAACATGCGCAATAGGTTAAATTATTGTGATATAACACCATGAGCAGATTAAAATCAAAACTTCATCCAAAAGAATTTTATTTTGCTTATGCCGAGTTTTATCACCAAACATGGGTTCAATCTCCTTTGAATACTTGACACACAAGGCTTCTATTAAGATTGTACTATATTTAACAAATATTGCCTTGATTCGGCTGTTAATTTAACCCATAGTTTTGTACTGAAGAACCAGTAGCGCATTGGCTTGTTCCGAAAAGTACAACGCATCAGAATAAAAATATATTTCTTCGCGAGCCATCATTCTGCGAAGATAAAATTGAAGTCATCTTCGCCAATAGTTGTAAGGGATCATCCATAAATGACGTAGCATTATATGGGGGAGGGGGGAGTTTTGTATTTTGTGATGATGTGTGACGACAGGGGGGTAAGGGGTCATGTCATGCTACGTAGCTTTTTTAAAGGGGAATAACTAGCATCGTCTTTTATTTTTTTTTTATTTTACGGGTCAAGGGGGGGGGGGAGAATCACCGCCAAGCTACATAATTACCAGGGGGTATTTAGAGGTTTGTGACGAAATGCTACGATGGGGGAGGGGGGTGTTAAAAATCACTCAAAAAATGCTACGTCATTTATGAATCGTCCCTAAGCGATCATCGCTATGGTGAGGAATGGTTTGCTGATTCGTTTATTCGTCATTCGCTGCATAGCTTCCTCGTGCAGTTCATTCGGTCGTTCGATGAGTAGCAAGGCAAGAACGTATGGATAAGGCATTCGGGTAAACACGGATTGGCAGTCGGCTTCATTCGTGGATGAATATCAACAGCAAGTTGAATATAACAGCGAAGAACGATGTGGGACGAATGCAGGTGATTCATATTCACCGTGCTTCGTCGCAATGAAGATTCTGAAGCAACATTGCCTACTAGGGTTTCACACACACGATGCCGATAGCACTTAGAACAAGACTGTGTGTACGATGTTCCGGCAGATGGGATTTATAGTATTTTATTACTCTTTCAACGCTTCTGATGGATATGTTGATCTAAAGGACTTCTTCTAACATAACCACATACTCTCTATTCAATCAAAAAGTTCTTCAAGTTTATTTAATATTATATCTTTGATCAGAAGATCATCTCGGGAAATAAAAACTTTAATGTTTCTTTCAGCAATCGTTTTCTTCATAATAGAAAGAAACCCCCACCAGCAAACGGAGGTGGCGATTTAAGTCCTACCTCTTGGTTTGATCCACTGCTATGCCATTATCCTGATGGTGCATAGTTAGAACTTATGCTTTTCATTTCAGTAGAAACCATCGAGGAAATATATATCATTTACACCCCCATCGTAGGAACACGAACCGCCATCGTAAAATGCGACCATTCATGACACTACAAAACAATTTTCAATCGTTAAATGAGTGAATTAACGTCAGCTGTCGGAAGCAAACCATATATAGGGGAAACACCGTGTTGACAAAAGTGCTACCAGCATTTGTTTCACTTCCGTTGTACTTGTCCCGCGCGTTCACCATACTTTACGCTCACTGTGGGTACTACCCACTGGCGGGGCTTCTGACCGATAGTGGTAGTAAAAGTTTTATTCCTTTCTACTTCATTCTTGTAAAATTGAATTCCGACACGCAATTGGGAAGCAATTTTCGTTCGAAAATAAAAATGATCGTAATTGCTTTTAATGATATGTTTTAACGGACTTTGCGTTTACATTGAAGTGGATGGCGGCGGAGGTGCCGGGTGCTTTGTAATAGTGGAAGGATTTTTACACACTACACATTTATTATTTTCCTTCTAACTTCGACATTTCAAAATAGAAAATTTTAAAAGGACCAGCAAGTATACCATGATTCGAACAAGACATCTTTTAAGGAAATTATTTTCTGTCAGTGAAACATTTCTGTTATAACTAACCCGAGAACCAAGCCAACAATGAATACTTTTCACGCATGCTGTTTCACCATCATTTTTTCACAGACTACTGAGAACCGTGCCCTTGAGCTTTCCGGTTGACACATCATTAGTCAAATCGAATTGCGACAGCATGACGGTTTACCTTTGTCACTTGCTGAGCAAGTTGTTGGTATTTGTTTTACTGCTTCGTTTGAGTGCTTATAATAGAAGAATCGGTGCACGCGAGTTCCGGATTTACCTTTAGATACATACTAGAATCAAGAAATACGAATCTAGTTCATCAACCGTAGGTTCACCTTTTCAAACTTATCTATCCATATTCCTAAAATAAACTAATTAATTTCCGAAAGTGACACCCGTGGTGGTCGGCGGGGCTGGTGGGTAGGAAGGTGGTTGTTTCATCATCATATCATTACAGTACAGTTGCTTGCAAATCGCTTTCAGCACCCCACAGAGCAGCTGAAAACGAACTTAATCACGATAAAGATGATACTCATCAGCAGACAGAAACGTGATTATATCGTTCCGTCATACAAAACATACTCATTCACGGCTTGGACGGACCACAACGGCCAACGACCAAACGGCTGGAGCTGTCACTCGTGGGAAAGTTGTACGACCTATAGCAGGCAATGCGATTTCGCACGCTTGGCTAATTCGGTTGTGCTTATCAGAGCAAAAGGATAATGAGAGACCTTGTTGCCCTGTGGGCTGTGAGATTAAGCAGGAAAACACATTGAATGATTTGAGGCGTTCTCGTGTTAAATACCTGCTGCGGGGCGGAAAACAGACTACCATGGTATGATGGTTGTGACTTCGCAAGCACCGACAGATCGTACCGAAATTTATCTTCATTTACAATCAGGATTAATGCCAACACACTTATTCATTCTCTGTGCGAGATGCTTTCCGGATGGCTTGTGGCATGGACACAATGAGCTACTGCCTATTTCTCTGTTCGATTCCGGCCGTGTTGTCTTTAGTTTTAGTGGGGGTGGTAAAAGTTCAACGATTACACTCCGGATGCTTCTTCTACTAAAGCTCCAGTGATAATAGCCATAATAACGATGATGATAATGATACCGTAACTGTTTATGGTATAGTTTAGAGCTTATCGCTTCTGCAATATGAATAGAACTGATCTCGGGGCCATGTGTTTTATACCGGGGAGTGTGCTAGGAGTTGTCCCGGTTTGGTTTCCAGTATTATAAACATTTCCACCACTATTCTGTCCTTCAGTAGAAACCATAAATTAGTTGCTTGTCTGAGTTTTATGGCAGGAAATGCAAAAAGGAATGATTGCGATGAAAGTTCTATGACCTTGACATTCTGCTGTTTCATTGTCACTCATCGTTTTTCATAACTTATACTTTGTCAGTAACAAAACCTTCTGTCTTCTGCCATTGAATTTGACAAACAAAACTGTGATATATTTTCGTATGATTTTGAGATTAGAAATAAATAATATATATTTAATTGAGCTGGATTTGGTTCTTCTCGAAATGAAATAAAAACTAACATCAATCCCATTGATTAATTTCGAATAAAGTGACATGATTCTATGCCTTGTTCACGCGACAATTGATTTATAAATTGAACGTTTCCGATCTCATGGTTGTGTAGCCACCCTCCACCCATTTTCAAAACCAATTGATAAATCTTCCCTTTCGAGTTTTGCGTTACTAATTTTCGATTTCCAGGGCCTTCACAGTCGCACAGCACCCAAGCAATTCACGTACGAGTAGCTCGTTAACAGTGATTGTCTTCGATTGCAACAGACTTCTACTGAAATTTTGGAACAATATTCCAATTGTAGCAAACAAGAAGCCAAAGCATTTTCTGGTGATGTAGAACAGGAAAATTCAAGGTCCATCATGCTTGAACACATGTGTAAATAATTCCATTGAACAGTGGAAATTGCAAGTAGAAAACTAACTTACTCCACAGGTCTGATTTTGTGACAAATGCCCAACAAATCTAGTTCGAATAGACGACGATTACTCCGAACCAACTCCTGTACGGTTGGGTAAAAGTTTGCAATAATGAAATTGTGGTTGCATATACAATTGCATATATAAACCACATCACCATTTAGATTCCGGTATGTTCTCTTACCAGCTAAGGTCGGGTTGTTGTCAACTAGAAACAATGATGGTGCGTAACTGCAATTTTGCACAAGTGGGACCGTACTTTTGCTGTTGGCGACTCTCACCACGGCGTTCCATTTGCCGATATTTTCAAAATGTATGTCCAACAAAAACTAAGAACTTATTCAGTTTACTATCTGGCAGATTTTCAAAAAAAATTGGGTGAATTTTTGAGTTACTCTTTTTATTGGACCAAACTTTCGGATCTAGAACGTTTTTTCACCGAATTTTCATGCGATCCACCTAGTGATAGATCAACCGATGAATTGTCAATTAATTTAAGTAGGCTATACGTTGATATTATTGCACGAAACTTTGAGAAGATGGAGGAAGCCTACATCAGACTAAAAAGAGAAGCCAAGCGTGTCGGACTTGCCATCAACACGTCGAAGACAAAGTACATGATAGGAAGAGGTTACGAGAAGAGAATGAGAACCGCCCGCTTCGAGTTTACATCGGTGGCGACGAAATCGAGGTGGTTGAAGAGTTCGTGTACTTGGGCTCACTGGTGACCGCCGACAATGATACCAGCAGAGAGATTCGTAGACGCATCGTGGCAGGAAATCGTGCTTACTTTGGCCTCCGCAAGACACTTCGGTCGAACAGAGTTCGCCGTCGCACGAAGTTGACCATCTACAAGACGCTGATTAGACCGGTAGTTCTCTACGGGCACGAGACCTGGACCATGCTCGTGGAGGACCAACGCGCACTTGGTGTCTTCGAACGGAAAGTGCTGCGTACCATCTACGGTGGAGTGCAGATGGAAGACGGCACATGGAGACGGCGAATGAACCATGAGTTGCATCAGCTGTTGGGGGAGCCGCACATCTGTCATACCGCGAAAATCGGACAACTACGGTGGGCCGGGCACGTAGCCAGAATGTCGGACAGTAGCCCGGTGAAAACGGTTCTCAATTGCAATCCGACCGGTACAAGAAGACGTGGCGCGCAGCGAGCACGATGGATCGACCAGGTGGAAGACGATTTGCGGACCCTTCGCAGACTGCGTGTCTGGCGACGCGCGGCCATGGAGCGAGTGGAATGGAGGAATCTTTTGTATACGGCACAGGCCACTTCGGCCTTAATCTGTTAATAAATAAAAAAATATGTAGTGTTTACACTATCGATGGCAAATTTGACGCCGGAACCAGCCGCTGGCAAGCCAGCTACTAAAAATGTGTACACTCTTGCTGGTAGATTGGACAATGGGAATGTATGTAAATTATTCATAATAACAGAAAAACTGCGAAAAAATGCGATATTTTGATATTGTCTTGCTAATTCAGTGTTTCTTAACAAATTCAAATACATTTGAGTAATCAAATGATTAGATAGAAAGATGAACAAATATTTTATTGCGTCTATCACCTACGTTTCGAAGGTCTATGCCTTCATCTTCAGGGCAAAAACATCCTAAAGATGAAGGTGTACCTTCGAAACGTAGGTGATGGGCGCAATAACATATTATTGTCAGAATCCCGTGACCATCTCTCATTACTGTAATCAAATGATGAAAAATGAGCGAAAATAATAAATTTTCTTTTGCCCCATCCTGGATTTATCTACCAGCATCATTTACTAGCATTAAATTCAGAAACAACAAAAAATTTAACGCTGGCAATTAGCAGCAAGCAATGTCAAGCGTTTTCATTGCGCTGGTACCCCGTTGCCAGCATGCTGCATTTAGCAGATTGGGGCCATTCATAAATTACGTAACGCGATAATTTCCCGAGATTGTCACCCTCCTCTCCCCATGTAACAAATTGTACCTCCCCTATTACGTAACAAATTGCTTAAAAATATTTTTTCTTCAGTAAAAACATGTAACGTGACGTTCTAGCTTACTCCCCTTCCCCCATATGTCTCAATATATCACAATTTGTCAAACCCCCCTCCCCTCCGTAGAACATTACGTAATTTATGAATGGTTCCCTAATGTAAACGGGCCAATTTTTTCACGCATTGCAAAATTTTGTCGATAAAGGAACCATCTAAAAAGTGATTTTTTCGACTATAATTTGATGAGGCATATCAATAATATTTTATATGTATGTGGATACACATTCGAAATTGACAAACATATTTCTTATTCAAAACAAAACAAAATGACGTATGTATGAGAGATATTTTTTTAATACCGGAAACAACTTTGTGGAAGATTCCAAGATAGTAGAAGAATGTCGAAAACAGTTGTCGTAAAAAAACTAATTTTAAGGAATACACTATATAAAATGTTCCACAACTTGAAAACTATTAAAGTTGGATATGTGGTGGCTACAGTAATTTATTTTGAAGTAACATTTGCTACAACTTTGCTGAAGACTCAAAGTTTCTATCTTAATTAACTTGTAAAATAAATTTCGTAAAGCACTTATAGTTGAATTAATCACTGAACGATATATTTCTATAGATGCACAATTTCAAAGGAAAGAAAATCTTCGAACAAACTACACTTCTACAGTTTTTAAACGCAAATAATTTTGGGCATGGAAACGACGTTTTAAATCACGGTGCTTCGTAATCGTTTGTAGTGTACGTATCAGGGACATTGCGCGCCGTCTTGGAACGAATTTATTGAACGTTTTGAGAAAAAGCGCCACAAATTTTTTTGCCTGAATCGTGTCGTTCAAGGCGAATCGATTCGGGTGGTCATATTTCCGAAACTATTCGGAGCAGAGTGATGATATTTTTTAATATTGCATTTCAAATTCTTATGTTCAACAAAAATTAGATATTATAAAATTGTAAATAGAGTTTTCACTTTTTAACGACCTTCAATTAGCTAGAGATTAGTAAGGAAAGTTATGAGAATTTTAGAACCAAAATACTCAACTGAGAGCAAGGATGTGAAACACACAGATCGGAAAACTAGAAGTGGCAGGGTCATTAAAAACAGGCTTAAAATCTTGAGGACTAATTGTTTGTCTTCTGATTCTCCTGCTATTTCTCTATTCATTTCTAAGTTGTGTCATAAGATCTTCAACTAATCTGAAATATGTGTTAATATCCGCAAATTTGATGTTTGCGATGTAATTTTGGTAGGTTTAGGAAGACATAACTATTTTGTCAGGTGTTTTTCCCTATAAATAGTTTTTCCATTTTAGTGTAGAACGGAAACAAATCTAATATGACATCCTGCTTGGAAATGAAAATATTTGTAGTCCTGAGGAAATTTGCAAAATATTTGTATTGTGAGATAACTATAACTAATTTATGTTCAAACCCTGCTTTCCCCTAAAGTTGGAGCTATATTCATTCGAAACCTTGCACTATGGAGAGTCATGTGACATAAAATCGAAAACTACCAATTAAGAAAATCGTTGGGTATCTCAAACTGGGTAATATGAGTGTTTAAAGATGAAAGGTTTGAAAATAGACGTGCGTTTCCTAAATTTTTCCTATTTCTATTGAATTTTGAAAACTAAGAATTGGTACCTGTTTTAGGATGATATTATTGAAAACGCATAATTGTATTGACATATAAATATATAAAGTAGTATAAAAATGGAAAATAATGGATACATGTGACTATTACATTTCATTTGTGCGCTAACTGTTACAACAGTTATCCTTAGAACTAAATTTGTTGTAATTTTTCTGATTTGATTCCATTGGAGCAGTGCTGCCAGAGACGTTTTCAGTTATCGGTGAAAAATTATATTTTTATTGGTTGTTTTACAATATTTTTGAAAATATTAAAATATTTTCAATTTAGACTGTTTTCGGTTACCTTTTCGTCCAATTGAAGATTGAAAACTTTGCAGGAGATGTGTATTGCAGGTCGGTAGATAAAAATTGAGCAGCTTCTAGCACTGTTAAAGAAGCACCTATCATGATCAAAACAGGTTCGCGTTTCTTTACTCCAACACTTTTAAAGAAAAATGTTTTTGGAACCCCGTATGCGCTACAGAAAAGTTGGGCATAAAACAGTCAATTTCGTCCGTGTTGTTCATATTATTTGGTTTATTAATTTCATTTATTTTATTTATTTATTTTTTGTTACATTTCCATTTATTCATTTCATATATTTTATCATTTCATGATTTTATTGATTTTTCAGTCCATATATTTTATTCAGTTTCTTCATTTTAATAGTTTTTTTTTAATTCTCTTCAGTCATTCTTTCTATTTATTTCATCCAAATAGTTTGAAAGAATTTATTTTTTTCTATTAATTTCATAACTTTTTTAAATTTCAGCTGAACTACTTTGATTTATTTATTTCAGTAATTTGATTTACATTAATCATTCAACCCATTTCATGAATTTGATAACTTTTTGCCTTTCTCAATAGAAAGGTATTGTAATTGCTCTGAAAACCGACTTTTTAACGGTTTCATTTTTTTTGTTACATATTTCGCATTTTTTTTTGTTTTATTGATTTTCTATAATTTATTCAGTTTATTCAAGTATATATTCCTTGTTTTGCTGCGAGTCTTGTTTTTACTTTTTTTCAAGGTTTTTAGGAACGTGTCCAACGGTGGAAATGAAAAAAACGGTGAAAATTCACCGTTTTTGTTGGAAACATTGAGAAAAGATATGTCCTCCAGCAGGAATCGAATCTGCGATATCCCAGTCTTTAGTTGGGTGCGTTGACCAGTGCGCCATCGAGGAACTGTGTTAAGATTCCCAACGGTATCGTGATCACCGCCACAGCTTCCAATACCTACCAATGACCTATCGACCCTCAATGTATCCTATAGAAAATCATCACCTCGTCCTCTCCTCGAACGGGCCAACTCTATTTCGTTATCAATTTTTAGGTCCAGTGAACTGCGCTCAGGGTTGAGATATTATTATCACAGTTTGCATTCCCCTAAGGTAGCTCAGTCATTCAGACCAGTTTATTCGAGGTTTTATTCGTGCAAGACTCAAAACTATGTTCATCTGGTTGGATGCCAACTTTATGTGAGTTATGCAAACTAATGAAAGATGGATTAAATCGGTTTTTCAGTAGATCATCGATTAATAGCAAGTTGATTATTTTCACATAGTTGCTTATTGTAATCGATTCATACCATGAGATAATTTATCAGTTGAAATAATCGATTAGGGGTGACCGGGGCTGGTTATCCGAAGGGGCAGGTTGGCCGAGTGTCTTTTATGAAAAGGCTATTATGCACAGTAGCGACATTTATAGTGATTTTGGCGGGGTATTAGGTCACCCATGTACCGACGTAATTTCAGGTGTTTTGGTGGTGTCGTTTGTACAGGAGCACTTAAAAGTATAGCAGAGAGCACTTCGAGTACTTCGGTTTAGAATTTTGTTACTGACAAGGGACCATCAATAAATTACAAATAGTAACATATGGGAGCAGGTGAGAGAGTTAGGACGAGACGTAGCATATTTTTACTGAATACTATATAGTCTCCAGCCAGGAGATGAGTCGAGAATGTTGAAAGATTGAAATTCATTCGCGAAATACGGCACGCTCTTGTAAAATGCTACATTTTTAATGTCACCCTGTTCGTGTCCTGTACCTCCTTTTATCATTTTATTTCGATTTTGGTCACATGTGATCCTGAAAATATACACACATTTATTATATATTTTTGGAAAGGGCATACCAATACCTTTTGAACTTGTTATTGTTTGTATAGAAAGTGTTTGTATAGAAAAATGTTTTTAGAGAAGATGTCTAAAATAATTCTTTGAAAAATATATGAATATTGTTTTCGTGCCTAGCGACCTCAAATGAGCCTAGAAAATACTTTTTCTCATAAACTTATTTTTTTTATTGTAAACTAGTGTCATCAGTGAGCCCGAAATGTGAAACTCAAATTTTATAGCCAAAAGATAACTCGCCGTCAAACCAGTCATTTCTTCAATTCGGAGATCTCCGTCCTAGTACGGCCTTAAGTGCTTCTTAAGACGGTTCGTATGTCGTTCTAGTCATACTTGTGAGCAGACGCACCAAGCTGTTCATCTGTTGGTAGCTTCGTTTCATGCTTCTGTCTGCATTCCGCAGTAGTAAGAACGTACTGTAGTTTCAGTGCTCCTCGAGTGGTGTATACCGACCAGAGCCTAAAATTCTCATACCTATTCAATGAACGACGAAATTCAGAAAATTCATCTTCGTCCTTTCCTTGCCTCTTTCGTGCATGAAAAAATAAAACAATAAAGGCGATGTCCCCTCCTCTCTCGATTCTACGAAAACGAGTAGCAGCAGCAGCGACTTTCGTTTTCTTATGACAATCCGAATTTCAATTTCGTTTTGATGCGTGGTCAGTAATTTGCGATTATCATTCATTAAATGAAATTAATGCAATGTGCATCTAATAATGCAACTAGAACATAGTTAAAATGAGAAATATGCACACCGATCAGGCTTCCGTCTTACAATACCATCATTAGCTCGTAAATCTACGGAATCGAGCATCGACAAATAAATATCATTGCTAGTGTATTTTCGTTTCCCCAGCAGTAAGGTCAATATCGAAGTTACCAATATCATTATGAATCTCAAAGCGAAAACGAGCATACGGAGAGAATAATGAAACCGCTCTGCTACATGCTTGCTTTGTCCTAGCCCGCTGTCTCATTTTCGATTTCGCAAAGTGCTAGTGGTATGGAAAGAAGCTTCGGTCTTTCGTCAGTTTCGCCTGATTTTGGCAAATCGTCGCTGTTGTGCTATCTTATGACAAGCGCCATTTTGCACATTTCGAGAAAAACGATTTTTAAAGTTTGAGATTGAATATCTTTAAACTTATAAATGGTATAAACAATTCAAAGAAAACAAATGATGCTTCTATCTATTCTGCATTAATCTCTCAAATATTACGAAAATCGGTTAACTACATTGCGAGTTTTCTTTAAAAATGTAAACAAAAGTCAGTCTCACACGTGTCATAGGTGTGTATTGATGACAAAATTTGTATGGCGTGTCATAATCGTGCATGGAAAATTTTCCATAGAAAAAAATCATCAATTATTAACTTTTATTCATATCTTTGGCTTCATTTGGTCTATAAACAATCGGTGAGATGCATTTTGAAGGAAATGAGTCAGGGAATCTAGAAAACATAGTTATTTTTGGTTACAGTGTTGCCAAATATGCTATATTTCCAGTTTAAAACATAAATTGCATTTTTGTCACAGTTCGTGCATTTTTGTTTCGAAAATGATTATGCCATTGTATTTATCAGATAGTTTTACATATAAAAACATATTATACATAAAGATAATTTGAGCGAATCCTCAGACACAGTAATTTGAAGCAAAAAATTAAAAATTTCTCAGCACGTTTCTCGCTATATTTCAGTAACCAAGCAGAATATCAAAATTCTGTAAACGCCACTTTGTAGAAATTTTTTAGACAAGTATTGTGGCATATCTAACTCAGTTTACCCCAAAATGGCGTTTGTCATAAGATAGCACAACAGCGACGAAATGAAAAAAACATTTTCCGACTTTGATATCGACGATGATTTTTAATGTCGGAGAAGAATATTATGTTGATTAAATCGTGGACGATCTATGGCCTTTCTAGGCGTTCGTGTCGCCGATATTAAGCTTAATATCTCACTGCAACTGAAACAGTGCACGTCGATGTTGCTGTAATTGAAGAACGGGTAATGTGTAGTGGTACACATGCTTATCGCTTGCCCAACGACACGACCTGATACTCGTGTTTCAACAGAGTGTTTCAAATATGACTACCTTCCAGCGATTTGGATAACTGCTACAATTAAATTTTAACTTTGATCAGTCAGTTTATTCTAGAACCCTTCGTGAAGCCGCCCGCACAGAAAATATTCGTGTTAATATTGCTATAACTCTAGGAATATCTAGGAAATTTTGGAAGTAAACTGGAGCGTATTTTTCTACTTCTGTTTACTCCGGTGAAACTAAGGCAAGGAGCGAGTTCCGGAACATAACATATGTCATAATGGACTGCAGATGATGACTTGTTTGGGTGTACCAGAAAATGTCTATCTTCGAGACAAAAATTCACAGTCCGCTGCCGAGTCGGTGAACCTTTTTGCAGATCACTTCCGAGACGTATTTACCAGCCCTCCTGTCTATCCATCGCGACAGTAGGGGAGGGTGGGGAGTTATGAACATAGTTTTGTTTTCGGGCATAACTACCATAAATATTGATCGATTTTCAGCGTTAGACCTGTTATTTGTTAGGGACCTTAATACATCCACGGGTTGAAGCACTTCAAAAAAATCAGTGTCTTGTTTGAGATATGACAGAATGCGTAAAATGCGTGGATTTTTTAGTTTGGTGGGGAGTTGTGAACCATCGGAAAAGTAGAATTTATTTTTGTGATTTAGGTTTATTAGGGCTATAGAAGATACATTTTAAGATATTTCCAAACAAAAGATGGGATGGAAATGAGATCTGATTCGCAATGAGTCGGTGGCAACTTGACTCGCGCCAAGCCACCTGAATTCGCGGTTGTGGCACAGGGAAATTAAAATTGTGGCAGAATCCTGTTCTTCGCATAAATTTGAACATTTTCATATCCTAACATGTATGATTCGTCCCTGATTATCGAATTATGATACTGTTGTATTTAAAAAAAATACTATAACCCACTGAAATATACGGTTCACAACTCCCCATTTTGCATATCTTCGAAAAATGCATATCTCTAATTTAGTTTGAAATCAGCTACATAAAGGGACTCCACATACCACAAATACAATTTAGTAAAAAAAACTTTTTGTTTGGTATATTTAGTCGCTAGTTACCTGTACATGAAGAACATGGGTCATGGCAGTAGGAACATTTAACAGTCGTTACCACATTTTTATCATCTGTAGCTTATCGGGTATTGACGATGTTCACAACTCCCCATGGTTCACAACTTAAAATTTATTAGCGGTTTACGGGGTTGTAAAAACTTTCATTTGAGACCAAAATTATTTCAAGTGGTCTAGCCATCTCCGAGAAACAGATGTAATTGTTATTTTAAATTTGAATACTTCCACCGGGGCCTCCAGAACCGTCGTTGGTGGCCAACGACGGTTCTGGAGGCCTTGATGTTACTCATCACCCTGTAATTCAGAAACTACATGTCGGATTTACACAAAATGCAATAGCAGCCGATGGCAGCGTTGTACCTTTCATTCAAAACTTAGTTTGTGAAAATCGGTTGATAAAATTCCGAGAAACCGATGTGAACAAATTAAAACAAGATTTTCTATATAACCGTATTCTTCTACTTGTAACTCCGGAACCAGATGTCGGATCAAAACAACATTCAATAGCAGCTGATGGGAATGTTATACCTTTCATTTGAATCATAGTTTGTAAAAATCGGTTCAGCCACCTCCGAGAAACTGATGTAGACGAGGAAAACTTTGGATGACAGTGCTTCGCTTATTCAAAAAAAAACCGTTCCTAGGCGTCGCGAAAGATCCCTCTTACGTCCGCCATTTTAAGTTTTTTTATTCAAAAATCGTTTTTGTGAACTACGAGCATGTAACCATATACATTTAAAATATAATTGATATGGCCCATCATGATCCTATTAAATAAAGTTCGTGAAACAGTACTATTTCCTTAGATGGTAATTAGGGTGGTCCCCTTAAGTTTGATGTCACAGTTTTTGCATAATAACTGTAAATGAAACACCGCGCTCTCGTTCGCTCCGTAGCATGAGTTTATGACGAGGTAATTGTATAATTAGCCATGTTATCGTCCCGAGTTCGCTGCTTACTCCCCGTTGACATGTTGATTATGGTTTGTTGTCAGGAGCATTCACAAAGAGAAAATTAATGATGTAAGAATTGCACATGCTGTGGAACCTAGTCGCTAATGAATATGCTGTTTCAGTTGTAAGTGTATGTGAAACGGTCTATGAAAACATTTAATAATATCCCTATGTAACAGTCTCCTAACGAGTTGTTTACTTTAAATTTTGTCAAACGCTGTTGCCAATTCTAGGCACACATGAGAAAGTCCAGGTTAGTCTACTGACATTAATAATCTTTCGAAAGCAAACCAAATTACCCAAGATATTTTAAATTACAAAAGCCCTTTCCGTGGGTAACCAGGTCAACTCTACAAAAAGCCCTGTCACCGCTATTTCAATCTCAGAATAACGACCTTCAGATGAACATAAGAGACCGTCCGACCCAATTCACCCAATAAATCATTCTTATCGGGAGCACCTTTCCTTCCCGCCAGTCCCTACGGGAGGGCGTTTGGTAGGTTCAACAGAAGCCAACCAGCAAGCAATCTTTGTAATCGTTTGTAGGCCTCCGCCTCCACAGCATACAGCATACTTTCATTTGGTTGCTCACACTCTGCCACTTACTTGCCTATACCCATGCCTTCGTGAGTAGCAGCCTACATAGGGAGAAAATATAATGTTTATCTTTTTCCACTAAGCCTGGTGGAGGAAAATCCGATTTGTCTTGAGGTAGATTGCGTCGATTTTTCAGTTGAATGGATCCAGTTAAATGGTGGCTTCGTGACGAGATTATTGTCAATTTGTTAGACTTTGAGGGGGTACTGTACCACGTTTTGAATCTGCGAGCCCGCTATCTGGGACAATGAAATCATTGCTACAAGAGGTAAGAAGACAAATGGCTAACACTCAGATAACATAAAGCATAAAACTTCTACACAACTTTGAATTCAGTCAAAGTTAAAGTTAACCGCTTGATGTCTAATTTGACCTTCGAATGATGCTCTTTTTGTTTATTGGTATACTTTTATCGATGGAATGAGATTTACAGGATGATAAATTGGCCCCTCCAGCTTTTTGCCGTGTCTTGTCCGAGACTGAGAGTGAGAGCGCTTCAATCGACGTCGAGGACGAACTCTGGAGATGGATGCGAAAGATTAAAACTGTCTGGCACGGGGTTGTGTGTTTCTATTTTGGTATTATATCGACCTTTAAAAATGTACAAAAAACTTTTCTGTACATTTTTAAACGTTTAATTTTTTGTCGTTTGTCCGTGAATTAATCGAACTTTCTGCATAACTCTTCAGAAACTTGAACACTTAAGAACTGTTTTTGCGTTATACTATAATAAAGGAAAACAGAATAGTTTGTGTCGAACATTTCACCCAGTTACGTTCATATTTATTTTATTCGGGTCATCGTTTGAAGATTGTGCTTCATTAACAACATGAATTACAATTCGCAGCTTAAAATTTGATTGGTAGTTTTTTTATTGTTTTATTTGGATAGTGAAACTGGTTCCAAAAAATATAAAGAGTGGAATGACATGTATGCTTGCTTGGAGTGGAATAATTTGTAATTTATAATTAATTAATTAATATCAACAGACACAGTGTGGTCCTAATGATAATTTCTTAGTCTATTTAAAAAGTCAAATTGTAATCTGCTACGTGGAATGTGAAGATCGAACTCGGATGACACTCTGTTGAAGGTCCGCTGCAAACCAATGATGGCACCGTTTACTCCATAGTTAGTCCGGCGAAGAGGTAATCGGAGGAATAAATTATTGCGAAGGGCGCGAGGGCGAACGTTCATGTTTATCGCACTGAGAAGCAGTCAATTCGATCTTGCAAAATATCCGAAATCGTCATAGCACGGAATAGATCCCGTCGCACTTGCAATGTATCGAGTCCAATAAGCAAACTCCGGCTTTCATAACTTGGCAGCTGGTGAGGGTTGCTCCAAGGCAATCGACGAAGGGCAAACCGAACAAATCTGCGCTGTACTGTCTCAATTCGATGGACACCGTTGAGATAATGAGGGTTCCACACAACTCAACAATATTCCAGAGTTGATCGAACGAGTGAGCAGTAGAGAGATTTCAAGCAGTAAATATCTGAAAAGTGCTTAGATATTCTCATTATGAACCCCAAACAGCGTGATGCCTTTGCGACAATATAGCTGATATGCTGTTTAAACGTCAGTTGCTCATCGAGAAAAACTCCGAGATCTTTGACGCAATTCGGTCTGTCAATTGTGGATTCAGCTAGACAGTAATCGAATCGAATTGGCGTTTTTTCCTCGAGAACGTAATGACCGTACATTTCTTGGGGTTTAGGGTCATTCGGTTGATCTCGCATCATTCCGCAAAGGTTTCCAGTTGGCGTTGAAGGAAAGCTGCATCATCAGTATTCCGGATTCTATGGTATAACTTGAGGTCGTCGGCGAAAGACAACCGTGGTCCTTCTAAACAAAAGTTAACGTCGTTGAAATACAGAAGAAAAATCAATGGACCGAGATGGCTGCCTTGCGGAATACCAGATGAAGCAAAGAACTCTTCGGATACACAATCACCTATCTTGACTGCTAGACGACGATCACTGAGATACGATTGCATCCAACGGAGAATATTAGTACCAAAGCCAAGTCTATCCAATTTTGCCACTGCAATAGCGTGATTTATCTTGTCAAAAGCAGCTGAAAGGTCCGTGTAGTTAACGTCAGTTTGAAGGCCGTCCGACATAGTATCTGTAACATATGTTGTGAACGACAGAAGATTCGTAGATGTTGAACGTTTCGGCATAAATCCATGCTGAGTCTGAGTGGCTGGAGATGGGTTCCAACACAGCCATTTCAAACAGCTTAGGAACTGCGCTTAGCGTTGTAATACCACGGTAATTGTCAACTACCTTTTTATCACCTTTTTTGTGAACTGGAAACATGAAGGAGGATTTCCAGAGTTCGGGAAATACTCCGGTTGTTAGCGACAATTGAAACAGATGAAAAAGAGGTTCAATCAGACCGGCAGAGCATTTTTTTAGAATAATAGTTGGTATACCATCTGGGCCTGCCGAGGTTGAAGCCTTCATTTTGCTAATCGCCAGTTGTACCATATTATTGTCGATATTGATAGAGTTCAAAGACTGGTATGATTGAGGTACATTGAGAGCCGTGCGTGAAGCCTGGGTCGGTGGCAGTTTCTCGTTGGAGAAAACACTCGCGAACTTTTCAGAGAATAGTTGGCAGATCTCCTGTAAACTAGAGCTCATACGTCCTCCATAGCTCATCGTTGAAGGCAACCCGGATTCCTTTCTTTGCTCGTTTACATGCATGTTTTAGGTTCGGACTTCAACTTACGTTGCACGTTTCGCAAGTAATCGGCATGGCAACGCTTCGATGTCTTTTTATAGACTTGGTTAACATGAACGTAGTGTTGTCGCAGCACGTAGCCCCCAAACTTGGAGTACTTCTTCAGAGCGGCTCTTTTAGTCGCTTTCAACCGTCTCAGCTCGGCAGTGTGCCACGCTGGGTGCTTAGATTGAAGGCCACTTCTTTTGGGTACATAGCGATCGATAGCATAGCTCATAACATTGGAGAAGGTCTGCACTGCAACGTTGACATCATCATTGTCGAGAATTTCAGTCCAGTGGATATTCGACAGGAAGTCAATAATGCCATTATAGTTGGCTTTTCTAAAATTATAGCTGACGGTGTCAGAAGCATTGCAGTCATGCTTCACTCGAATCGCTTCAAGCAATATATGCAGGGGAGGGTGGTGTCTAACAGTCTTTACCAGGGGGAATGGTGCTGCGGTAACTTTTGGCGCGTAGTCAGATTTGCTCGAAAAACAGAGATCAAGGATTCTGTTGTTCTCGTTCACCACATTATTCGTTTGGCGCAGCAGATTTAGACTGTAGCAGTCAAGTAAACTGGTGATACCAGCATGAAAAGAAGACAGTTCGGGATCAGCGAACATAAATCCGTCAGAAGCAGAGCGCCATATTAATCCGGAGAAATTGAAATCACCAACAATCAGGATCTCATCAACCGGGCTTGCTTGAGCGGAAATCCGTTCCAGTGACTCAGTATGTGAATCAATCAATGACGAATCGCGAGTGCGGTCCGGTGGAAGATAAACCACGCAAAGAAAAAGTGCGTAGCCAGCCAGTTTGATTCGCACCCACACCTGCTCGACACAGACCCCCAAAGTATCGTCAATCAGTTGCGCTTTCAATCGACGATGGATAGCCACAAGTACCCCGCCGCCGGTAGCCTTGAGACTGTTGCGTGAGCTGCGATCAGTTCGGAAAACATCGTAGTTGGCACCAAATGCTTGCACTGACAGAGTGCTATCGCTAAGCCACGTCTCTGCGAGGGCGATTATGTCGAAGCATTCATCCGAACTTGCAACCAAATAATCTTCGATTACTGAATTCATACCACCGGCATTCTGGTAATATATTTGTAGGTTTGAATGCCGCGATTGATTGCCGTTGGTATCGGTTTGGAAGACCCCTTCACCACTCCTGCGCACAGGACCGGGACGACTGGTGAACGCTGGCTACAATGGCTCGACTGTGGCAGGGGGATCAAGGGCTTCCATAGTGCTAGCTGCAGTACGTCCCAGGGTGCGATGAGTCATACCAGCATAGCAGACATCAGCAGACTGTAAGTGAAATTTACATTGAGGGCGTGCAGCATATTGTATTGCTTCGAAAGGACATATACCCTTCTTGGCTTTACCTGACACAGAAGAAGTCGCCGATTCGCCAGGTAAATCTAAATCGCTCGCCGGGATACAAGAAGTTGGACAGATGAGTTTATCCGGAACAGCTTGGCGCTACTGTCCACCACCAGATGGATTCTTCTCCGCCGCAATCCTGATGATAGGTCGTTGGATTTTTGAATTGGTCACAAATTCACGAAAGTAGATGTTCTCCGGCCAAGAGTCTTTGGACAAAGCCTTATCCCTGTATGATTTGTTAACGCCAACTTTGAAAGTAATGAAGCTCAAAGATGAGAGATCCTTGTCCTTAGGAACTAGACGAACTATTCTCGGTTGCAGATTCTCCCCCAGACAATCTTTCACAAGGGTAGAAACTTCATCATCCGTCGTGCTGGGATCGAATGCTGACAAGTAAACCCATAACAGCTCCTCAGGTGGTGAAATTGTTTTTATTGTTTCAATCGCAGCTTTGGATCCACGAATATTTGGAATTTTTGTTTTGAGCGAATCATCTTCCCGTTTGCGCTTAGGCGTGTTTGAAACTGGATTATATTCAGCAATAGGTTTCCAAGGCGTTATAGTTGGGGATAGCGGTTTTGAGTCAACTTTAACCGAGAGAGCTTTGACGACATCTTTCAAATCAGCTATGTCGTTCTTTATAGACTTCAGAGAATTGTCGTCAGGCACTATGTCGCAACAACGCGAAGCCATTCTACGAAAATTATCATTCGAGAATAAGTCAGCACAGCCGTCGCACATCCAGAATAGATTCCGAGGGTGGGTTCCCAGGACGTCACGAACATCATAATCCATCTTGACGCATATCATGTGGAACGAATTTCCGCAGTATCCACTACATGTGATTCGATCAGAATCATTAACCACTTTCGAGCAGTTCTTACAAGCCATGCTGTTGATGTAGAAATAACGCCTAGCGGGTATGCAATATGCGCAGGAAAACGCTAACGGGTAACGTGCGTCAATGGAAGCGAACTTGCACGCAACGTGCGACAACTCAACTACCCACCAGTAGATGTCGCTTTTGGCGAAAAAATTGAGCGTAACGTCTGTGCAGTGATAATGTCAAGTGAAAACAAAAATCACAACCAAAAACAATCACTTTCACGAATCACACCGGCAGATATAATCGTGCTTGAAGTCACGAAATTTCAATGCACACGTACTACCGAATAAAACGATATACAGATAAAACGAGAATAAAAATAATCGCGAGTGTAAAACACTAAAAAATAATAAAAAAAAAAAACTATCAGCTCTACTGAATAACATTTAGAAATATTTCATTGTTTTTTTTCGTGTGAGTTGCTGACAATCGACTCCCCGACTAAAATTATACCCATCCTTCTCAACCGGGTACATCGTGTTCATTTTCCGGGTCAAAAATACAAAGTGTTTGAATTTATTACAGATTTTCGACCGTGACAGAAATGTCGAAATAAATAGTTTGAAGCAGGCACATGATATCGCTGACTATGGGCCTCTATCGATGGAGTACAGAGTATATGTACCAGCTAATCGGGTTGAAATGAACGGGGTCGTCTTCGATTCGAGTTTTAATTTCGCGGATCTGCTGCCACATGGAGTTGGCTGTTTAAAAGACTCCCTGATTCAGCCAGTAAAGATGTTGGACTGCAAACTTTCACCGGTTCTGCTCTATCCAACTAGCTCCTCTTTGAAAAGGTTCGTATATCTGTTCGCCTTGTTGTACCGCGGCTCATGAGCTGTACTAATTGCAAATAACTGGGATATACAGCCTATCATTGTAGGAACAAGGTTTGAAGCGTAAAATGCGGTAGGAAAAATGTGTATGACCCTGCGGAAGGGATGTCCAAAAGTGATTACTGGGGGGGGGGCAATCTACATGATCACCCAACATGTCTTGCGAAGAGAAACTGAAGTATTCTCTTCAGGGACGCTCTAAGGAATATTTTGCAGAAATGCCACCGGTCTCTACTAATATCCATACTAACTTGTCTACTGACGAATGCGACTCTTGTGAACCCCAGGAGGGAACATCTTCGGCCGTGCCTAGAAGCAATAGAAAAAGGAGGAAGAATTTTTCACCTAAACTTTCTTAAGGCCAGAAGGTGTCTTTTCAAGGAACTCTAAAAGTAACAGCTCGAGGAAGTACTGATGCAAATCCGAGGCGAGCAGTTACTGGTCTCAGAAATCTGAGCTCAGAAAAGGACTTCCGAGCACTTCCTGGAACTCCAGAAACTCTAAGTGTCCCCATATCCCAACCAGAGAGAGAAACCAGCGCTGGATTAATATTTCCATATTAAATTTGCAAAAGGGTGAATAAGATTTATAAACAAACTTTTATTTTGATGGTTTTTCTTAATTTACTATAATTTCAAAGCAGAAAACAATTGAAATTACTTCTACGAAGGGTAAAAATTTACATTAAAGCATATTTTTAATGAAATTCCACTCTGCAGCAGACTAATGAGCGAAACAAGTTTGTTTACAAAAAACACTTTCGCCCTTTTGACGAATTAAGATTGATTTCTCTGATATTGTGGACCGTATTTTTACAGCTTAAAATATTTGACCCTCTTAAAAGCATCCTGATAAGCTTCCTATCCGCAGTAAAAATATTCTGAATGCTGTTGACAGCGATTGTACCCATCGATGACTAATTCATCGAACTAGGTCACGGATTGGATCACTGTTCTACAGTACAATTCCAGATGCATTTTCCCGAAAACTTTAGTAAATTATTTGAAATGCGATGCGTTTGCATCATGCGAAAAATAGTTTTCTTTTGACAGGCCCATGCGCAGAAAATGCACCAGGAGAATGTTTTTATTTATTTTACGTTTCTTATAAGTGAAAGGTACAGAAACCCTTAAATTTTATAATTTTTTTTCGAACCCTGGAGAGTCCAGTCTTCGGTACTAATCGATTAAGCGCAGACGATTGGGCAAATGTCCGTTATTGTGAAGAAATCTTTAACAGGCATCGCTACTTGCTGGCTCGTGGTAGTGTCGGATTGAATTATACTAGTTAAGCCTACCGATTAAACCTAAAACTCTTGTATCTCGCAATCCTCATTCATCCGGTGCAACCGTGATGCATTACTTTAGTGGTATTTGTGCTCTTTCTCTTTTTATCGTACGAGTATTTTCATTGCTGCTTTTCCTAGCTTGTCCAACCATCGCGGTATATCTGATGTGCTCAGGACTGCTGCAAATATCGCCACCTGATGAGACTCGAACCGATCCGGTAGTGTCGACCATAATAATTTACATCTCATTACAACGACCATCGCAGGATTTCTTATCCTTCTTGGCGTTACAGGTTTAGCCTATTTATCTGCTAATTGGTGCTGAGAATACCTTGGCGGCGGTATTTCTCCCGATATCGATGCCCATTTTCGCAAGCCATTTAGTTGTCAGCCACTCCGACGGAGAGAGCCTACTGACCGACTTTTGCTGTGTAATTGCTCTGTCGAAACGTGAACCGATCCAGAGAAACCGACCAACTTAACTTACACTCCATTCCAGCCAGGGCCGTCGAGAGCGGCGGCGGGCCCCAAGGCTAGTGTTACTGACGGGCCCTTCTCAACTTACTTATTTGAATCTTGATTAGAGGACTTGTATATATTCATTCATATATCAAACTATGTTGCTGTTGCTAAAATTGCTATGGTTACGAGTTTTTCAATTAGCGGGTTCCGGGGTACTCTTTTGCCCTGTTAAAAATGTACACAATGGTTAACAACCTTATTAGAGGTATATGGAGATAATCCGTGTATTCGCACCACGTTTGTGTCATCGCCTTTATATATACAGAGGTACTGACTTCATGTTGCCGCATTCAATGATATATTTAATTTTGCGCAATAAACGCTTCTACTTGATTATTAGTCTGAAAAATAATCAGTACACTATGTCCAACTATGAAATTGTAAGGTATAGACATTGATTATCTTTACCTCCATTTGCAAATTTGATATTTTTAACTTCTCCAACAGGTGATTTTAAGGGACACCTCGAAAAGTAAACAGGAATACAGTTTGACCACAGTACGGCCATTTTCCGCTTTGATCGTCATTCATTTTTATTCACGTTCGACACAGTAGGTTGAAGTAGGGGAGACTGGGGCTAGTTGGCGGGGTTTTTTGGTTTCAATTTTTATCGCCGATTTTTTTAAAGTGTTTGATGCATTGTCTCCATTTTTAGAGACAAAAATATGTGACGCGGAAAACCCGCTAACTTACCCCGGCCCCGGGGTAAGTTGGCGGTATGTGGGTATACGCCAAAAACTAAGCAATCAAATGGAGATTCAATTACTTCAAGGGTCCTTTTGGAACGTGCTATTAACCGACATTTGCTATTATATTTCAGTTTCAATACCCAGCAAATTTTGACTTTGACGCGTACTCCCTATACAAAAGAAAATTTTCGAAATTTTTTATGCAATTGGCCGGAATAAATGTCTCCTACATTGGCGAGATACACAAGAAAAAGACTTTCTTACTTTGGAGTGAATTCCAGAAAAAAAAAAATTTCATGATTTTATTGCACTGTAAATAGTACCGCCAACTTATCCCACGTGCAGCACCGCCAACTTGCCTCAACCGCATATTTTATTAAAAATTATTTAAAAAATTACTTTTGTTTGTGGATAGATGTAATATCTATACGGATGCTCTTTTCACGCGCTATCGAAAAATATAATCATTCGGGAAATAGATTTAAAATCACTCTAAATAACGCAAAGCATTTAAAATTTAGAACATTTACGTGGTATACTCGAAAACACAATATCACCCACAACTTCCACCAAACAAATCGTTTTGCAACAAAAACACATTGGATAACGGGTTTTACCTAACTTGAGGTACACAAGAAGAGCCAGCGCTATATGTCTAATTGAAACAGAGAAAAAGGGATTCCGCCAACTTACCTCAACCGCCAACTAGCCTCGGGCTCCCCTACGATATTTTGCTTCTGTGGTTTAGACAAAATGATACACGGGTAGATTTATCTGTTGGTAGCGGTGGAGCAGTTTTTAGCTTTTGTTGTTAGCAAGAATAAGGTAGCAAATTCAGCTCGTAATTCTCGTTTAACCCTACAACGGTTTCGTAACTTTTTCTATACGTAAACGGTTTTGTGGGGTACATTCGTACCCCAGAATTAAAACCGCTCTAATATGCCTATTAGAGCGGTTTTAATTCTGGTCTAATAGTTTTTATTGAATTTATAATTAAATTAGTCTAGTCTAGTCTAGTCTACACATACACAGCCAATACATGTAGGGATCCTGGAAAATTGCAGAAGTTCGTCCACAATTTTCCTTGTCATTATTAATGTTTGTGGCATATATTGAATATGACACAAGCATTAAAGCGGCCAGGCCAACTGTGCAGCGTACAAAATAAAGATGATCCAAAATTATACGGCAATCAAATTATTCATTCAATGAATAATAAAATCAACGGATTATTTTGAACCTTGAATAAGGAAGAAACGTGGACAACCGTACACAACCGTTTCAATTTGATGGGGGTTTGATAAATCGTTGGGAGTGGCTTTGCTAAGAAAGTTAATGTCACTCCTTTGGTCCTAGGTTCCTGGGATGGGACAGAAGCATTAAGCCCTGCCCTGGCTAATGAGCCAGGGTTATAGCGCCCTTACTCGCTCTCTGAAACAATAGAGAAAATTTGCGAAATCGGTTAATTAGTAGTAATATAAACAAAAAACGCATAAAAATACAAACCAACAGACAACTCACCTTCGACAAAAATCCATAAGGACTTCTATGTCCTGATAGGCAGTGCAGGATCATGAAAACAGAAACCTTCCACATTCGTTGAACATTGACGGAAAACTCAAATAACTTTACGTATATTTCACAATAGGCCAAACCTATACTAAAAATCGACTGAGAAGTCATTGCTATTTCTAGTTGGCTCAAAATAACAATAGTGATTCCTCAAACAAACACACAAACACGAAGGATAAAAACGATAAGAAACCATAACCAGTAACGTTAGGAAAATCCTCCGGAACTTCCCAAAACCGCGGCGAACGACTTGGGACTGTGTACCACATTAAATATATTGAATACAGTCATAGTAGTACTTACTGGTTATTTCGGTGGCACGGCATCCTGCCCATAAACAACTTACAGTATGTTGCGGAATGATCCTTACACCAACTCTAGCTCATAACAAATCATCTGGAGCACCGCGTGTAGGTCTTCTTTCGCCGGCCAGTCCTCAGAAAAACCACGATATTCCTCGGTGTAGGTGAAAGGTTATCCTCGAACAACCAATTCATCTCTTTTCACGATTCCAGTAATCAACTCCTAGCTGGTACTGAATTTGGCATACATCCTTCCACAGGAATATGGTTAACAGGTGGATTTCTCTGATTCATAGTTTTTCATAAATCTTTCCGGATTCATAGTTTTTCATAAATCTTTCCGGCGGAGGTACGCAGGATGTATTGAGTGCCTCTTGCTTCTTTGCTTGCTTTGACGTAAAGGTTAGGTTCCGCTCCGATGGCAATATTGATTGAAAGGTGAATCGTGAAGGGATTGTGGGAAAAGGGTTGTTCGTTTCCTTGTGAATGATTGATGGCACGTAATAGCAGGGTTTGCTGGTCAATGATGTCTCCCGTATTAAGGTAATGGGGAAGGGTTTGGCTGAGCGCGGGACTCCAGAGCTTGGGGGAGTGTCTAGGTCCATGTTAAAATGTTGTCTTGATTTCCACTCGGGAATGTGGCCTCCGAGTGGAAAAGGGATGTTCTGGTCTGCGAACGGGTAAAAAGTTCGAAATCCTTTCAAGTGTTTCTGGAGATAATTCCGTTGTGGAAAGACGTAGTCCGGATCTTGTAAGATGATTCTTCTTGAGAAATCGTCGAGGAAATTCTCTTGCGGAAGAATGTAGTTTGAGAATTTTCACTAGTGTTGCTACGTACTAAACTGGATACAGTTTGTTTGTAACCAAGGAGGTTACGGCGACGAGCCATGTCGTTAGGAAAATTTTCTTCAACAAACCTTCGCTTCTCGTATTTTCGGTGGGAACGTTGGAATACACGAAAAGCACTCTTTATCACCAAAATTGGGACGAATTCTTCATGAAAAAATGTGTTTTTGGGAATTATACAGCAATCTTCACCAATATAATGAATATTTCTCGTAGTCGAAAAAAACTGCCAAAAAACACCAATTGAATTTATAATTAAATTAGATAGTTTTATTCAAAAATAAGCCAATCAAAGCAGCCTTTTCAAAAATAATCGTGCTTTTCAAATTTTTTATGCACATTTTCATTTTTATACAATTTGTCCTAAAAATACGTCAACATCCCTTTTTAACCTTAATATTGCTATAACTTCGGAAGCTTCTAACCGATTTTTACTATCTATACGGCGTTGTAAATATTATTAAATTGCCTTTTGAACAAATAGTAAATAATTCAAAAACCGACCAAAAAGTGCATTTATTCCGATGCTTGTTTGAACACCAAATACAAATACAATACAAATAGTAAATATACAGCAATATGCAGTAACGAAGTTAAAATAGGCGATGAAGGAACAGACCAGTGCATTGTACGTTGGGCTACAGAAGATGAGGAATTGAGTGGTGCGTAGTACATATTATATACAAATCATATTTTGACATCAAAACCAAAAAATACGATTACGATCCAAGCGCCTTTTCTAGTTACTTTGCTATAGTAGCATTATTAAATCAAATAACAGATTTAATTGTTCAGCAGTGTTGAAGCCTATACAATTTCACGCAAGTTACTATGTATCGATATTTTGCTTATAAAAAAGATATAATAAATTTTCCGAATTATATACACATGATAAAACACTAACGTAAACGGTTTTGTGGGGTACATTTGTACCCCAGACAAATTTTAAGCAGGCACTGTTAGGTTATTTAAGTGAAACAAATAGGTTGCACCAGCTTTAATGGAAGTTTAATAATCAAATTGATTTATGATAAAGTTTGCTTGCAGTTAAAATAAACCGTAACGGAATAACAGGGATTGCAAATAGCTCTGGGGTACAAATGTACCCCACAAAACCGTTGTAGGATTAAAAATATAGAACAACCGAGAAAATTTTCTAATCATAGCTTTTATGAAGGTTTTTTTGGAAAGGAATGTGACGTTTTAATGTAGAAGTCGGTTTTAATACGCTGTTGGAATATGCAGTAATAGACAAAAAATGACACAGAACGCAGTAATAAGGAATTAAACGCAAATAAAACAACTGCGAGTACAGCGGGCAAACGACTGCTAGTACTGGTGACTGAATTGAACTGATTTGATTTCCTTATTTGGCACATAGCAATTGGCTTCTTATGGATATCACAAACATCTCTAGCGACGCCCAAAATTAGTGTTCCATCTTAACACAAAGCATTTTTGGCGAAAAATTATTTTAACGTGCTATAAAAATACAAATATACAAATAAAAATTTATTTCAATTACACGTTAATTAAGGTCAGTCTACCTTCTCATCCCTCCCGGAGTCCAAGCTAAAATCGTTCCGCCATAGATCCCCTGCAAAAACTAGCCCCACTGTGGATAAATTGTGTTGCTATTGTTTTTTTTGGAAATGTTCTTTGAGACCAGCTATTCGAGAAGTGAAACAATTACTAAAAGTGAAAAAGGTGCTCAATGTGGCAGGAGCTAATATCCTACAATTGCACCATATAAAACATTAATCACAGTCATTCGTTACGCGAAACAACATACAACACGCCAACGAATGCGGCAACGTTAACTAAAGCATCCCCGTATAAATAGACAACGGCTCTAAACAGGTGCGCTTACACGATTTATCTCTGCCCACTCCTGACATGGCGATAAAAAAAAGTTTATATTAAGGTACGGAGAAATTGATTTAATAACATTGAGGAACATTTTCCAGGGTAATTCTAATCCTTTTCCTGTGGTGAGAATGCCTGTGAACAAACTAATTCCTTTTTACAAAACCATTTTATGCATATTAACCGAACATGGAACATCTCATCAGACAACACCGGTTATGCACCCAGGGCAGATTCCTATGCGCAAATTCTCCAAAAAACACTGCACCACCTAAAACATTGTACAGAAGTAGCTAAGAAAAGTCCGCCTACTATAACCGCTAACAGCACATCGTTATCTTATGCCAAACCACAAAAAGCTTCAAAACCAAGATTTGTGGATCTTACAGAAACAAATATTCACTCAATAAAATACTCCCAGTGTCTGCAATCCAACAACCGGTTCCACCAGTAAAGAAACGAACGCAGAAGAGGGCGGATACGTCCGTGTGCTTGCATTTCTGTTTGGCGCTGTTCTCTTCGAAAATACATTGAATTGGCTTCTGAACGTTTTGTAAAGTATTCTGCCAATTCAAACAAAAAACTCGGTTTTGTTGACCTAGTACATAAAGTAGACAACTCCTCTAAGAACGTTTGTTTTAACAAATGTTAAATATATCGTCGGTTGTCACGGTAAAGATGGACACGTCTATCGATACCAGGACACATGTTAGTGAACTCGGGTGATTCGTAGTTATACTGCCTAAGCTCGACCCTCCTTAACAGAAGACAAAGATTAAGCCCGTACGATATTAAGCCTGTTCTAATGACCCTGCCACTTCTAGTTTTCCGATCTGTTTACTTCACATCCTTGCTCTCACTTGAGTACTATGGCTCTAATTTTCAAGAATTTCCCTACCCAGTAATCTCTAGCTAATTGAATGTCGTTAAAATGTAAAAAGAAAATGTGACTAACATAGTCGAAATAAAAAAGGAAAAAAGTTAAATATAAAATAAAGCTCTGGTATCCACAATTTCGAATTCTCAAGTTATTAGATTAAAATGTCTTTCAAATTTTTCTCCGCTTTCATCATATGACAATTTAATAGGGTGAATAATTACAAAGAAATTACAATTCTTATTTTTCTTGCTCTTCTATGAATACCAGACGTTTTCACCCATCTTCCGGATAAAAATTCGGGCCCCCAAACGCGACCCGGGCCCCAGGGCAATTGCCCCGGCTGACCCCCCCTCTCATCGGGCCTGATTCCAGCCCCCCTCGCAATGTTTCTTCCGTGGTTTGTTCAACGACTTGTTCCTAGAGTGACCGAACTAAAAGAGCATTTTATGTGTTGAAACGGTTCATAGTACATTTCCTGAACAAGAAGTTAATAATTTTTTAAAAGTAATTCAAAACCATCATGGGAGGGGTTTGAACCCCTAAAACCCTCCCCTTGCGCACGGGCTTGTTTTCAGAAATCGACATCAACTTTCGCGATTTTAATACATATTATTCGTTTGAATCGAGAAGACTCTTTCGGAGCACAGTTTTGGAGATCTCGGACAGTTTTGAAATCCTTCCCGCACCGAGGTTATTTTTAGATTATTTAACTCTCACGGCACGTCATGGGGCTCCCTATATGATGGTTATCGATCTACCTCCACGGGCTTTGCTATATCTTCAATATGACCATCTTGAACACGGCTGAAATCACACGGATTTCGGCTCTCTCGACATCGCTGCGGTTAGATTGCATGTGAAATCCCCAAGGTAGCAGCCATCTGCCAATCGTAATTACTATTGATAACAGATAAAGAGCACTGAAAACAATCAATGTTTCGTATGACCTCACACGGAATATTGATTGGAAGAGCTAGAGGTCCGCGATATCCGGCAAAATCAAACCCATATCACAGCTTTTTCCGGAGGAAAAGTACGGGTTCTTGGCTGGTTTGATTCCGCGTCGTTATGGACGCTATGCATTTTCGGCTATGATGGCATTAACTCGCACACAGTTAAACCGTGTAAAACTTCCACCCATTCCCTTGTTGTGTGCAAAGTTTATCATGCGCTCTTCATCACGCTGTGTAATTTTAAAGCTTGCATCATAGGGACGATATAACCATGATGTTGCTCGTTTGGCATTCGAGCGACGAATGATTTAAACGAGCACGCGGCATTTCTATTTGGAAACTCCCTTCATTTGATTGAGTCACTTACGTGCGAGCTCGTGCAAATATCATCCTTGCCGCAGATCCATAGCATCTACCGCCTAGGGACCATTCATAAATTGCTTAATGCAAAAATTGACTCACTCTCCCAACATGGAACAAATTATCACTAATTTCTCTATCCTTTCTCCCATATCACGTAACAAATTCTTCAAAAAAATATTTTCTTCGGTTAAAAATGTTACTAATGTCATAACATGCCTCAAATTGTTTTACCCGCTCCTCTCTAAAAGCGTTACTTAATTTGTGCATGCTCGTCCGGACAAAACAGTCAACAAGTTGCTCGTTTGGCATGTGAGCGATGACTGATAAAAACAACAACACGCGAAACCTGTATAAAGAACCTTCCCGTACGTGAAGAAAGGCTTATAAAGATGCTTCCTTTTGACAGCGCGTTTTTTGTTTATGTAATTATTGTCTTGTCATTTTTGGGATGTCATTATCGCTACAACTTTCTTGGTGTTCACTGTTCGATGTTTTAGTTTGTTTTATACCATTGCGGCTCGCTATTATGTATACTATTTTACCGGCATTTGTAACAATTGCAATTGTGTTTGAAAAAACTGAAAAAAAATTGTTCACTTTTATATGAAAAACGTCCAAAAACATAATAAAGTGAGCTTATCCTATTCACAGGGTTCTAGAGTGCCACAGATCAAATCTTCTTACCTTTATTATGCGTAGTCTGGACATCGAAAAAAGTACCAGATCATCCATTTTGGTTTCACCTTTCTTTCTTTTACGTAGTTGAAGTTGATGTAAAAAAGATAAAAATCCTCAATAACTTCGAAACGAAAGAGTATTTTAACATATTATGTGATTTAAGCCTGCACATTTGTCTGGAGCATTATTTGCACGAAAAGTCTCAATGGAAAAAGTTATATTAAAAAAATAAATTCAAGGGGGTTGCTATAGAAAACACTTTATTAATATACTTCCTTTAGTCCTGTAAGTTGAAGATCTTCGACAAAATTCTTCATTGCAAGCATTTCTAAAACTTTGTCGAAGACACCAGCTTTCTAGCTCGTCAGTGCAAAAAGTTTTTTTTTGTTCGATGATGGTAACCAATACCTAATTGTAATTTTAATCGGATTGTTGGAAATATTCATACGAACAATTCCTCTAAAGACACCACGTGAATATATTCCATGGTTTGGACTCTATCGAATTAAGTTCACCTTTTTTGCGTTTCCGACAACTGTGCATTATTGGTAGTATTGATTGTTGGTTTGGAGGTACTAGGCACAACCTTTGTGAGTTTTTGTTGCTGCGCGCGCCGCAGAGATTGGTTTAGCATGTAACGACTGTGTGATGGGTTTGAATATAGTAGATAGACTTTCCTTTGAATTTTTTTTGTAAACGTAAGATTATGGCGGTTGCAAAATGGACACGTAGGTATCTGCTTTGGTTATATAATCAGCATAATCGGTCTAAGTGTAACCCCAAGGATTGATTTACATTGAATAGACCCTCATCAGCAGAAGACAAAAGTTAAGCCCGTAAGATATTAAGCCTGTTCTAATGACCCTGTCACTTCTAGTTTTCCGATCTGTATTCTTCACATCCTTGCTCTCACTTGAGTACTATGGCTCTAATTTTCATAACTTTCCCTACCCAGTAATCTCTAGCTAATTGAATGTCGTTAAAATGTAAAAAATAAAAAGTAAAAATAGAATAGACAGGTAGGAGGAAATAGGCTTCGTTGGACACAATCCACCAGTCAAACATGCTTTGTAACAGCTGGAAACAAGTTCTTTTAGTCTTAATTCGAAGAAGTTTTTCTACCTAAATAAAGATTACCAAATCGTACAAAAGTGTTTTTCAAAACTTTTTCTAAACTTCAAAAAAGAACTTTCGGAAGCTTAAAAAAGCTTGACAGAGCTCTAAAAGGCTCTCCATGCTTCAGATCTGCTTGAAAAAAGCTTTCCAAAGCATTTAAAAATTTGAAAAATGTTGTCCAAAACTGGGATTAGCTATCCAAAGCTAGAAAAAGTTTTCAATAGCTTCAAAAAGCTTTTAAAAGCTTAAAAACGCCTTCTAACATATTTGAAAGCTTTTCAAGCTTTCTCAAGCTTAAAAATTTCAAGTCCCGAAGCTTGAAATTTAAGCTTACCAAGCCATGAAAATTAAGCTTCCTAGCGTTTAAAAGTTGGACTCTCCGAAGCTTAAAAATTAAGCATTCATTGTCTTGAAAAAGCTTTCATAAAGAAGCTTTAAAAAGCGTTCAAACGGTTTGGAACAGGATTGAAAAGCTTTCAAAAATCTTGAAACGCTTTCAGAATGCTTGAAAAGAAAAATTCAAAAAACCAGAAAAGGCGTTCAAAAAACTCGAGAAAGCTTCAAACAAACATGGAAAAGGCCTAAAAAATTCAAAGAAGGCTGAAAATGCTTGAATAAGCTTTTAAGAAGTGCAATTTTTTTTAGAAATGCTGAACAGGCTTGCAAAACACTAGAAAAAAGCTTGATGACGCATAAAAATTGGTTAAAAAAGAGTTTTAAAACTGTTTTTTAAGTCAAGAAAAAAATCAAAAACCTTGAAAGGCCTTTGGAACAGCTCTTAAAATACTTGAAAGAGATCTCAAAAAACTTTTAAAACTTTCAGAGAACTTGAGAAAACTTTAAATAATGAAAACTTTTAAAAATTTGAGAAACTTGAAACGGGTAACCCAAAAAAAAATGCTTTGAAAAATAATAATAATTATTCTAAAAAGTTGAAAATGCTTTTAAAAGCATCTTTTTATAATCAGCTTTTTCAAAAAACCTTGAAAAAACCTTGAAAAAACCTTAAAAAACTTGAAAGGCCATGAAAAAATTTGAGAAGCTCTCAAACAGCTTTAGACAGTTATGCAAAGTTCTCCTTAGCTTTCCAAATAAAGCTTTCCAAAGATTAAAAATGATGCTTTCTAAAGCTTTAAAATTGTGTTATTCGAAACCTAATTCAAGCTTTCAAAGCTCAAAATTTTGAAAAACCTTAAAAAAGTCTTCATAAGACATGATAAACCTTTCAAAAGGCTTGAAAAAGCTTTTAGAAAGCTATTAAAAGGCTTGATATTTCCAAAATATAGAAAAGGTTCTCAATAAACAAGAAAATGCTTGAAAAAAGCTTATACAAACATCTCCAAGCATGTTCACCAACCAGGCCCCTTTGGCCTATGGTCCCATTCCACACTTTTCTAAGCTTCCGTCGCGTCTTAGAATTTCACTCACAGATCTGTTCCATATTACATCGGGTGTTCCTCAAGGAAGTCATCTCGGGCCTATTCATTTCGTGTTGTTTGTAAACGACCTCTGAAGTGAAAGTCGTGTACACAGATAATCTGAAAATGGCTCGTGTTATAACAACTTTGGTAGACTATTGCTCATTGGAGTGTGAACAAACAGAAATTCAGAACAATGACTTTTCCACGAGTACCCTTCCAGATTGTGTCCGAGTATTTGATGTGTTCAGCTCTTGTAGAACGAGTCGCATTAGTCAAGGATCTAGGTGTCAATCTTGACCGAAAGCTACTGTTTACCGCACAATTCTCTTCCGTTATTACTAAATCCTGCGCCGTACTTGAACTCATCAACCACAACACTCGTAATTTCATTGTTGTTTATTGTCCAAAACCTCTATATTTACATCACACTGGTACGCAATGTTCTGGACTACGAAGTTAGCATTTGGGCACCGATTCAATATAAAATGTATCGAAGGCGTACAGAAGAATTTCGTCAGGTTTGCGCTTGGTCAGTTACCCTGGTAAAACTGATTTTAACTATTTCCATATGAAGACAGTTGCGCTTTCATCAATCTCCCTATGCTGTGAAATAGTCGCATTTTTCGCGACAACTTTTCATATTCGACCTGCTTACAGACAATATACATTCGCCTGCGCTTTTAGCAAAGCTTGATTTCGACGTTCCGGGAAGATTTTTCATGAGAAATGATTTTTCCGGGTGCCCAACTCTTCACACTTACTACGGCCAAAATAATCCATAGGATGTTTACTGCCAGCTCCTCAGTAGCGTTTTTCTTCTGTTAGTAATACTTCGAATAAATTAAAAATAGGTTTAAGTTAGATTACAGTTGTTTAAGTTTATGCGATGTCTCATTATTAAACGAAGACGATAGATAATTTAAAGAATTGAGAACGAGATTCCGTTAGATTATTACGCAGGATTCCTTCACATTCCTTAGTAGAATTCCCTCAGAACACTAAAATGGATGGGAACGCTGAGAAGAACGCAATCAATTCTTAGCAGTGTTGTGTCAGAATGTTTCAACAAGACAACATTAAACACAAAGGAAGATTCTTTCGGAATCTTGAGAAAGATTTCTGTTCTGAGAACAGTCCCACTTCATCAAAACGGACGCCAAATAACGTCACCTGAACCAATTTTGAGTGGTCATAGGATTCGAGCCCGTCTTTCGTTATGGGTACTGAATGCAATTACTCGAATCCCAGTAGTGAAGAGTCCTTAAAACAATCAACCCAATACTCCAGTATCATATACCACACCGTCGATCTTAACGTCACGAGACGGCACGTCGATGCGGTGCTATTTAGTCGCTTAAACACTCGTTGTAAACACACTACCCGATCAAACGGAAAGCCCATAAGAACCCCATGGTCATGGTCCAATTTCACCCCCACTGCATGGTGCTTTGATAGTGTTTTAAATGGGGTCAACCCATGAAAACACCATCGCCATGGTCCGGTAAATCCCATATAAAAACCATATTTCGGTGTATTTATGGGTTATTGAGATCTTTTGATGGTATTTTGATGGTCGTGAAAATTGGCACGGACCATATTTACGGTCTTCTCAAGGGGTTGTATGGTGTCTGAACCCATTAGTATTTGCTCGGGTAAATTGCCTGCTTCTGGCCAAACACAAAACGCCAAGCCTGCTTGGATTATTTTTTGACATTTTATGCAATAACATCTTGAATGAAATCACTTTATCATTTGGATATTATGCAGCGATTGCGCATCGATTCTTACACTTTTATCGACTAATCCTTTGGTGAAAATCCAACACCATTAGTCAAAGTAAATGGTTCGTTATACATTAAAATTCAACATAATTTCTGATAATTGAACTTTTTTAAAGAGGATACACCCGTTAAATATAGAACAAGCTAAATTTGATAAACATTTGAAGTGATTGCTAAGTCTGCAATAGGCTACAACACGTTTCACAACCAGCCCTGATTGATGAGCTGAACAAAGATCATCTACCCTAGCTGGAAATACTATTTTCCATAAACGGATTAAGTTGGCCGATATCTGCGATTATGTGACATATATAACATTCCTCTCACGAACTCTATTGGTAGAATGCATTTCAAATTCCTATCGAATATGTAGCTGCGTTCCAAGTCATTGAATTGCAACGAGTAGTAGCAGAAGAAATCTTTTGAGCTAGGAAATGCAGTTATCACAGAAGACCATCTCCCTGTAGCAGTATAGCTACTATGCAGAAAATATCGACGGGGACAAACCAGAATGTCGTCTTTGAAGCTTTTCGTTATCCTCTTTCTGCGGCGTATAATATTGGATTGGGAAGCCAGCACGCAGCCAATTTGAGAACCGGGCGAAGAGAGTTTTTGATTCTCTTCTTAAAGAAAACGAGCCAGTTGCTGGTTTACATCTATTTCAGCAATGGTCATGCTAACTATTTGTTATTGAATTCAATTGGGCATTTTTTTTATTACATTAAACGAAAATGTGTTGGATCAATTTTTTTTTTTAAATTGAACTAATTTTAATTTTAATAAAAAATGCCTAAAATTTCAATAATTTTGTTTTTATTTCAATAACATACTTGTACTTATTTTTTGAAGATTTTTTTATAACTTAATAAACGTGGGGAATAGCATGAGCATAAGCATAAGCATAGCATAGGAGCTCGCCCGTGGTTGCTATTCCATTGTTGACCAAATCCAATTGAGGTTGCAAAATGTTCATTGTAACAACATGCTTGAGAATAACATGATGAGCCACATTGTGCAATCTGTATTGATTCCTACATCGTCGCTGTTGTGCTATCTTATGACAAGCGCCATTTAACACATTTCGAGAAAAACGATTTTTAAAGTTTGAGATTGAATTTCTTGAAGCTTAGAAATTGCACAAACAATTCAAAGAAGGCAATTGATGCTTCTATCTATTCTGTATTAATCTCTCCAATATTACGAAGATCGGTTGACTATGTTGCGAGTTTTCACTATAAATGTAAACAAAAGTCACACTTACACATGTCATAGGTGTGTATTGATGACAAAATTTGTTTAGCGTGTCACAATCGTGCATGGAAAATTTTCCATAGAAAAAAATCAGCAATTATTAACTTTTATTCATATCTCTGGCTTCATTCGGTCTATGAACAATCGATGAGATGCATTTTGAAGGAAATAAGTGAGCAAATCTAGAAAAAATAGTTATTTTTGGTTACAGTGTTGCCTAATATGCTACATTTCCAGTTTAAAACTTAAATTGCATTTTTCTCACAATTCGTGCATTTTTGTTTTGAAAATGAGTATGCCATTGTGTTTCTCAGATAGTTTTACATATAAAAACATCTTTTACATCAAGATAATTTGAGCCAATCCCTAGACACAGTCATTTGAAGTAAAAAATTAAAAATTTCTCAGCACGTTTCTCGCTATATCTCAGTAACCAAGCAGGTTGTGAAAATTCTGTAAACGCCACTTTGTAGAGATTTTTCAGACAAGTAATGTGGCATATCTAACTCAGTTTACCCCAAAATGGCGTTTGTCATAAGATAGCACAACAGCGACGTCATGCTGATAAATACCGACGCCGGTCACGCCCGAATGCAGATCTTTTGAGAATGTAAGGAATCCGATACATGTCGCTGCTAGAGAGCGAGGAATCCTCTGCATCTCCACCTGTATCACAGGAAGCGGGGAGTTGTTAGTAAGTGTACCAATAGCGTTATCTTGTAATAATTGCTATGGGTAGCCGGCTGCCGAGAATTTGGGAAATTTTTTATTTCTCATATTAATACGATTGGCGAAATAAGTAACTTGAGCTGTGGGGGGTAAAAACACTTATTTTACAAAATTGTGTATTTTTTCACGTTGGATAAACTCGTTGAAAACTTGCAAATTCCATAAAATCACCAATAAACGATTTAAAACAAACTATTTTGATGGGTATATTATAGAAAATTCAGAACTGTTCATTCAAATCAACAGATAAGCATATCAGCAAAGAGTGACGCTCAGTTCCACATAACGGACACGTCAATGACAACACTGCTTCAGAGCGAATAGTTTTTTCTTGGTTCATCTAGTTGGAAGCTGCCATTAGACGCGGGAAACCATCGAACATGTCTGTCAGCTAGGAAAAGTATGAGCTCTCTACTCTACAAAGCTTAAATAACATCATTATGGTAAAAGTTTGAGGTAGAGTCTAATGGTTCATTTCACCGATGAAGTCGCTTTGATTCTAAAAGTAATTTGAGTCTGAATCACTTCCAATTGTTCTATTTGTGCCGCTTAAATCACAGTATCTGGAGCATTCTGTCAATGTTTGGCGTAAGTCAAAGCTGCCTTATGTTTTTTTTGGCTTTATTATATTGGGTTTAGTATTATGGAATATGAAATGACGAAAAAACAATTTAGATTAAAATCCGAACCCAGTTCGGCGGCGTATCACTCTATATTATCGACTATACTACACCGTCACCCAACGTTACTATTTGTTTACCTACGATCCTTTTACATTGATGCTTGTTTCAGCATTACTTACAGGTACGCGAGCGTATAATGAATGTGTAACTTCCTGCGATGCAATCATAACCCGCTATAGTTAACTTCTGTTCCAGAGAGAAGGGAACAAGGAATGTGAAAATAATGACTCGTATATATGTAACCAGGTATGCACCATCATTGGCTGGTTAGGTCGGTCGGGTATGTGTGGGACACAGTCTGTCTTTGTTACAATACCGTCTGAAAATATTTCCCTCGGATAAACTTTAGACAGAAGTCGATGTGGTCAAGCTGATTAAATAATCGATAAATCCGGCAGATTGACCTTTAATGAGAAAATAATTGATCCCAAAATGATTGAATCTTCTTTTGCAGGTAGTTTGACCAACACAATCTTAGTGTGTCCAGGAGACTCTTGAATCGAGTGGTATAACTATGTGGAGGGGTTTCCATTGAAATGCTGTCCGCCATAGAGTATCTATAATTCAATTTAACCCTTAAATGTGCAATGTTGTTTTACAACATAACGAAAACCATCTCAAAATTATCTCAGTAACATATTCAAGGTTCGGGACAAACTCTAAAGGATTAGAAAGAATTGATTTGCGCCTTTAAGGGTTAGTATTTCGAAATATTCTGTTGATAGACTTCCAACAGCACAAAAACATCGTTCGACTAAACTGGGGTCAGTTTTTATTTCTAGAACCTTTGCACAACAATGTTCTACAAACAAAAACCAAACTGTTCTGATCACCGAACACCCGGCCTTATACTTCGCGTGGAGTAGATAATAGATTATAGACTCTACCATAGTCCGTGTAGTGGGTTCATTCATTCTGACATGCCGGTAGAGGTGCCTGCCTGTGTGTGAACTTTTGCGGTTTAGCTAACCACTTTTTGTCGATTGGAAAACCGAAGAAATAAGCTATACAGGGTGGCAGATAATTCCCGTCCAACCTGATAGGGGCTAATAGAAGAAAGGGTTTATTTGTTTGATTTTTAATTCCGTTGTTAAGTGAATATGTACTGCCGGATCCGTTGGTATTGGTTTTGTACGCTCCTGAGAGATTTCTTCGTCGTCTTAATTTCCTGTTCCTGGAACCACGGAATACACAATATGGCCAGCATTACTTGCTTCGATTCCTTCCGTCTAACGTGTTTTGTCAACGACTACGGAAACTTTTCGGTGTTGTTCGTGATAATTAATGTAGTCGGTACTATAGGGGAATTGATGGTAAGCCCAACACCTCACTTCTTTTTCCAGATATCGAATTTTAAATCATACAATAATGACAGGATAGTATTAGTACGAATATTTTGAGCATTTCGAGTCATATTGATGCCAAATAGGGTAATCAAACGTCAATTAAATAACCAAACACGCAAAAACAAAGTTGATGCGAGCAAGCCCGGGGACAACTTGACAGCTCCCATATATTGAACTCATAAGCAAATTTTGTGGTGGTTTGGTGATGTCACGGCGGCTCGAATGGAGCAAAATTTGAAAAAGGCGCATCCCATTTGCTATTTTTTATATCTAAAAAATAAACAATTTAAGCATTTCTATCATCAAATTTATTTCACTGTTCATATTAGAAACTGTCCTTATTCCCCCATACTTAAACAGAAACATAAATTCCATTTGGAGTTTAAAAAATCCAAAAGAAAATAAATTGATTTTCGGAAATACAAGAAGATAACTTTCAAAATCAAGTTACTACCGCTTATATTGGAATTTCCGAAAATCTTTCGAAACTAATCAACATCTCCTAAGTCATGAAATCCTCCGGTAGAGCCGAGTAACATGCCAGAATATTTCTGAAGGGATCCATACCAAAACCATCGCAACATCTTCCGGACAGAAATATTGCAAAAGATTAACAAAACTCTGGCAGGAGTCGAACAAAATTATGTATTCCTGGCAGCATTCTTGCTGAAACCGAGCTTGAAACAAGATGTCGCAGGTTCACGAATTGTTAAGCTTGGTGATTTACTTTCATTGGCCAAAATGTTTTTCATTTATATTTCATTTATAGCACCAATCATTTACCGATTGCAAGGAAAGGAAGAAAACCGGTTGCTAAAAACAACGACTTCCAGCTAAATTTATAATAAGATTTATGTAACTTTGCTGATGGTTTCTAATCAGGGATAAATTTATTCTCTAATAATAGTTTTCTTTTGGAATATGCTTTTTCTAAAAGTTGTTCTAGCTGCATTGTCGGCGTTCATAACCAGCCCGGGGACAACTTGACAGCTCCCATATATTGAACTCATAAGCAAATTTTGTGGTGAATTGGTGATGTCATGGCGGCTCAAATGGAACAAAATTTAAAAAAGGCGCATCCCATCTATTATTTTCTTTATCTGTAAAAAATGAACAATTTAAGCATTTCTATCACCAAATTTATTTCGCTGTTCAAATTAGAAACTGTCCATACCTTAACAGAAACATAGATTCCATTTTGGATCTAAATAATCCAAGAAAAATAAATCGATTTTCAGAAATACAAGAAGATGGATTTCAAAAAAATGAAATGAATTCTGAAGGGATCCGTACCAAAACAAAATCTTTTGGACAGAATTATTGCAAAAGTCGAACAAAACTCTGGCAAGAGTCGAACATAATTGTATATTCCTGGAAGCATTCTTGCTAAAATCGGGCACTACCGGTTTGCTGCCAGAATTCTGGTAAAAGCGCACAAATTTTGCTAACTGTGTAGAAAATCTTACATATTTCGTTTATATTCCCAAACAATATTCTAGAATTCTTGACGTTCTTAATTAATTTGAAACAAGATGTCATATGTTTACGAATTGTTAGGCTTGGTAATTTACTTTCATTGGCCAAAATGATTTTCATTCATATTTCTCGGGCAAAAAGCACAAATGATTTACCGATTACACACTTCACACAACAATAAAACCAAAAAAAAACAACGACTTCCAGTTAAATTTATAATAAGATTTATGTACCTTGCTGACAGTTTCCAGTTAGGGATGAATTTATTCTCTAATAATTGTTTTCTTTATTCACATTTTGGAATACGCTTTTTCTAAATGTTGTTCTTGCTGCATTGACGGCGTTCATAACACACGTAACGAAACACGCTTTTCTAGTGAAACTATTTCGTTTCGTTGTTCGCGGTACTCGTACGGAGAAGGCATACTAGCGCCACCATCAAATTAGTGGTACATATATGAAACAAGCACTATCTGTCAAGTTGTCCTCGGGCTGTTCATAACACACGTAACAAAACACGCTTTTCTCTTGAAACTTTTTCGTGTCGTTGTTCGTGGTACTCGTACAGAGAAGGCATACTAGCGCCACCATCAAATCGGCGGTACATATATGAAACAAGCACTATCTGTCAAGTTGTCCCTGGGTTGATGCGAGCTTGGATGATATTTTTAGTTCATACATTTTAAGATTTTTAAAGCTCAATTACTTTGAAAATAGTCAGTTGTTTTGCCGTACATTCTAATCTACTCTCCACATCATTATTGTGTGTGTGTGTGTGTGTGTGTGTGTGTGTGTGTGTGTGTGTGTGTGTGTGTGTGTGTGTGTGTGTGTTGTGTTCCCATCAGTCTTTTTTAACCCTTGTGCACAACTCAAAGACACTTTAGAAGATGGTTGGGGAAATGTGAGATGGTAATGAGCCAAAAGACTACTTCTGGCTGAGTAAGTTTGCGAGAGCTTTAAGATGACGGTTTATCTGTGTGTTGTTGTCTCTGCAATCTGGCGGATTTTGATACTTTGGCTGCGGGCAATTCTACCACCAGTAAGTTTAGCAAAATAATATTTATTTATTTCGATTTCAAGCCACTAACTTTCATACAGCAATTGCTTAGAAACGGCATATTTGAAGGTAATTTAAAAAAACTCCGATTGTCGGCAAACGACGCTCAAATTAAGAACGATAACGTAGTGTGTGTGTTTTTTTTTATAGTAAGGTTTTTTTTTACAATGGAGAAGACCTTTATGTCCTAGCCCAGTACACGTGCTATTGGTAGGGTCCAATCTACCGCACGGGGTGCACTGGGGGCGTGTCGGACTCGAATGGTGACCAGCCATTAATACCGACTAAACTCCATTGGGCTCCGCCATCATTCCTCCCAGGAACTACCTCTCGGTATTACTTCTGGGGGGATGGCTGTACTAAATGTACTCATTCACTCTCACTCACGCGTTCATACATCCTGTATGAGGCTTACTTGGGTGCTCTCTCAATCGCACTTTGATTCACTCTCAAACACTCCCACATGAGGCTGACTTTTGTGCTCACTTTTTTCGTTCCTTGCGAGGCTGACTTGTGTGCTCACCTTACTCATTCCTTGCTAGGCTTACTTTTGTGCTCGCCCTACCCATACCATGTGAGGCTGACTTGGGTGCTCACCCTATCACCTGATTCACTCTCAATCGTGCCACTCTATTGTACCTTTGTCACTCCCCCTGGCATCCCATGTGGGACATTTTTCTTAGGCCCCACTTCTGACATACCATGCGAGGCTGACTTGTGTGCTCACCTTTTTCATTCCTTGCTAGGCTGACTTTTGTGCTAGCCTCAACCAACCTGTGAGGCTGACTTTTATGCTCACCCTTAACATGCAGTGTGAGACTGACTTGGATGCTCACCCTTTCACTCCTCTGCCACGCCATGAGGCATCGATAGCTAAGTTCCAACATACTACGCTACGACCCTCCCGTCTTGGCATGAGGCAGTCCACTTATACGCCTATACACTCACTCTTCTGTCTTGCTTCGGGGTGGCTGGGTTTACCCCTTACGCGGTTGCCATTCGCTGCGCCAACCTGCCTCGGCATGAACAGACCATTCACTCTCTTATTTTGCGCTTGGCCTTTTTCGCTCCAGCTAACCAATCACTAGTTAGCCGTGCCCGTCGTCTGTTGCTCGGTTCGCCAGATTACCTGTAGCCTACAGGCAATCTGGATGGTAGCAGCCGAGACTGCGTTCCACTTCTCCACCGATTGACACATCCGCTGAATAAGGGTATCAGGGGTTGTGTCCCAGCCACAGACGTCAAGCATTGCTCTTCTTATCACGATCTACTTGGATAGTCCCCAACGTCGAACTTACTCCGACCGACAGTTCCCTGACGGAGGAAATTCCCCCGACACCGATGCCCGTTTCCTTGAGCTTTTTAGCTTCCAGCTTTATCGAGATCAACTCGGATATTATCCTACTCCACTCCTGAAATCTCCCCGGCAGCGGGATTTCTCTCGGTACCGATGTTTGTTTCGTGAGCCAATTAGCTTCCCTTTTCATCATGATTCGGTCGGGTAGTTTACGACGGCGAATCTACCCTACCGTGAGTTCCCAGGCGGTAGATTGCCCCCGATATCGATGTACCTTTCTGTGAGGACCTAGCCTACTCAACGAGCCAGCCAGTAGGTGCTGAGGTCCGTCCAGCGATTCCGGGTGGAGCGTAGCTTCCGGTTCACTGCCGCCCCAACGACCAACTGCTAGCTATTCGACACGGTCTACTCGGTCTAATCCTCGGCGGTGGATTCAGCCTACTCACGAGCTTCCCGGTAGGGTGTCGAGGTCAGTCCGGCAATTCCGGTGAAGCTTGACGTCCGGTTCACAGGGGCCTCGACGACCCAAACTAGGTGCTACGTCACGTACTACTAAACTGGTCTCTGGCGATGGACCTAGTCTACACTGTCGGAGAGTTCGCCGGCGGCGGAATTTCTCTCGAAACCCTATTTGTGGCTTCTTGTTGATCTCTTCGCCACTTCCTCTGCAGCTCGAAAAGTATACTCGTACTCGCCGACTTTTCACAGCCGTAGTCAACGTGGTTACCGGTCGTCGATTATCACTCCCAATTGCTTCAGTGCCCGCTTCGATGCAATCACATGCCCTCCGACGTCGATCTGCATCCGCTGAACCGCTTTGCAGTTGCTGATCAACAACATCTCCGTCTTGTGGTGAGCTATTTGCAGCTTGACATCGTTCATCCAGCTCTCAATCGCGTCTCTTGTTTTCGTCACCGACACCTCCAGTTCTTCAAGTGTCTTATCCATCACCGTTAGTAACACGTCATCCCCGAAACCCACGATTTTCACTCTTCTGAGCAGCTGCTGCATTAAGACTCCATCGTACATCCCGTTCCAAAGAGTTGGACCGAGAATGGAGCCCTGAGGAACGCCCGCTGTGACTCGCATTGACTTCTCGTACAGCAGCTCTCTGCTCTGGAAATAGCTCTCTCCAGGATCTGGCATGGATATTCGGGAACCCTGATTCTGTGTAGTGCTGCAGCGATGACTTTCCAGCTGGCGCTGTTTAATGTATTTTTCACATCTATCGTGATCACAGCGCAGTATCGATCTCCTCTTCGCTTCTGTTTCGATACCTTCTCAGCACTCTCGAGCACTGTCCGAATTGCACACACTGTCGATACTCCTTATCGGAATCCGAACTGCATATTGGACAGTCCGCGCTCACCTTCCGTGAATTTCGTCAACCTGTTAATGTTGATCCTTTCCAGGAGTTTTCCGAGTGTATCCAACAGACATATGGGCCTGTACGAGGCCGGATCGCCAGGCCTTTTGCAGCAACACCAGCTTCTGGACCTTCCACATTCGGGGAAGTTGCCTTCATTTAGGCACTTCTGCAGCACCATCCGGATATGCCAGGATCGCAGCTTTCAGTACCATGTTTGGTACTCCATCCGGACCGGGGGCTTTCTTTGATTTCAGTCGCTTCGATGCTTCTGCGAGCTCGTCGTTAGTCACTTGCCGATCGTCCGTGTTTGTTTCTTTTTCTTCGCTGTACGGTGTCGGTGGCCATATAGTTGGATCGTGTTTCGAGAAAAGACCCTCAACGATTAGCTTGCTCGGGCCCATTTCGACTGGCGTCGTCGGACCTTTCATTTTCGCCATCACGACTCGGTATGCGCAGCCCCAGGGATTGGCTTCTACTTCTTGGCACAGCTCCTTGTGGCAATCTTGCTAAGTCTGATCTCCCGTTTTAAAGTGGCCCTAGCTTCCCGAAACGCTGTCTTGCGCTCTTCCGTATCTGACACTTTCGCTCACCGGTCATCCTTCTCCATACTGCAGCAGGGTTCCGTTGACCGATACGGTAGCGAATCACCTGGTGGTGTATACGTTTCGCATACTCTCCAATCCATGTTCGCCGTCAGTGCAGGACTACAGAATGTGACGTCGATGATAGACTCCCTCCCGTCTCTCCGAAATGTGCTAACAGAACCTTCATTGCACAATCGGACGTTTAAATTCGCTAGCGCTTTCTGCAGGATACACCCTCTTGTGTTTTTTACTCTACTGCCCCACTCCCCAGCCCAGGCGTTGAAGTCACCACCAATGACTACCGTCTTCCGGCTGATCAACTGCTCGGTTTACTGCTCCAGCATTAGGCTTAATGGCTCCACTGTCCATCTTGACGGAGCGTAACAGCTGCACATGAAGACGCCATTGTGTGATCGTTCTATTACTTCTTGAATAGGGAATCTGCCGATAACCTGTATCGTAGCTCTATCTATCCACCACCCAGTTACCGTTATCAGAGGGGACTTGAGACGGTTCTACAATCAAAGCGACATCACACATTGTTTTGTCGTAGACTGCCACAACAATTGCTGTGCGGTGTCATAGTGACTAAGATTTATCTGGGTTATCTCCATTATCGTTGGCCTGCAATCGCCTTCTTTTAGGCAGAGAATTTAAGGCCACCCGTCTGATGGTCGTTTCCGTCCGCTGTGATGCAAAGCAAGCACTTCGGCCTCTGCGTGCAGTCTCTCGCGCGATGGCCCGTCTCCCCGCAGTTCCAGCACATCCCCGATCTATCCGGGCCTTTGCAAGCACCTGCAAAATGTCCAAAGCCCAAACACTTGAAGCATTTCTTCGCTTGTGTATTCACTCGTGGGGCGGCTCTCAATGGGCATCCCGACCATCCGACCGTAACTTTGCCTACCTCCAGAGCCTTATCGGCAGCCGTTACCGGTAAACGAATCATCGCTGTCTGCGTTCCTCCGTATCCCTTCTTAAGCCGGATCGTCATGTGCACCTCGCTCAGGTTACACTGCTGCTTCAGTACGCCTCTCAGCTCGTCTTCCGTTGTGATTTCATCAAGGTCCTTGCACACAATCACCTTCTCCGAGTGTTGGGCTTTAGCTTCTTTCTCGTCACCTATCGATTTGGTAATAGTCTCCTGCAAGGTCGAGCTACTAGTCGTGGGATCCTTCTTCAACTCAAATAGCATCTCGCTTTATTGGGTACGTCTGATTCTTACCACGTTTTCCCCCAAATCTTTCAGTTTCGGGTTCTCTCTGACCTTCTTGAGTAGCGCTGCATACGTCGTCGCGCTATTGGCTTTGACGAGCACGGATTCTCTCTTTGGTACCTTCTGACGAGCCGAAGGTTTTACTTTTCTCTTCTGCTCTACTTTTTGCTTTTCCTTCAGCTTTTGCTATTTTCGTGTTTCTTTTTCCGACCTATAAGACAACGGTACTCCAGCTTTCTCCCTGTTGGGTGACGACCTTTCCATCGGCAACAACAGCGTCTTCGAGTGTCTGGCCGCCTGGTCTTCCGTCTCCTGGCGAGGTTCTTGTCCTCTTTGGAGTCGCGGAAACTGGCGTGTTCTCCACTCCAATCTGCCTCCCCTTCCCCTGCTTCGGGAGGGATAGGAAGATAATAGCCTTACCCGAGTTCAATGCTCGCTCAGCTACATCAGCCCTCTGCGTTGCCATATCGTGCTCATTCACGGCAGACAATAACGCCTTCCTGATTTCAAGAGCCATCTCCTTAATGTCCTTATGGACATGATTTCTCGCATCCACAAATTTGTGCATCCTCTACCAGGCACTTCGCTGCCACTACTCTTGCCTTCTGTCAGGTGAAAACCATCCCGCGCTACTGTGGCTGTTGTTGCTGCTGTTGCTGCTACTTCCCCTTCTCTTGTTCCCGCTGAATAACCTCAGTTGCTCCTGGTGGTGGTGACCTAACCAAACCACCTCTGGCGAAGGGATCCGCCGTGCCTGCTCCGTATGTGTGGGTTCAATGCTATTCTCCATTTTGTTGGGTCCCAACTTCGAGCCGCTATCGTCACTCCTTGCACATAGTCGCCTCTCGTGATCCTATGATTATCTCTTACCAAAATCTTAGCAGCAGGGAGGTCATGCAAGGGTTGACACTATCCTTCATGGGGAGTAGTGTTCAGAACCGGATCGACGTAAAATCGGGAATGCTTCAACGGCACCTAGTACCACCAACTAAACGATGATGAGTTTCGAACGTACCCGGAGACCTGCCAGGGTTTTGTTGAGACGGAGGCAGCCATGCTGTTAGCCCACTCGCCATTTCAAGTCGGTGTCATCCTTCCTTACTCAGGGAGTAGAACAGAACGCCTGTAAACCCAAAGTCGCCGTCCAATTGTCCTGTCCCTTGACGTTCGCCATGGCCAGCCGTTTGGCACTCCGGTTGGGCTAGAGTGCTTTTATTGTTAGATAATTGGAATCTTGGGATCTTAGTAGAAGCGGCACAGACTCGCTTCGTCGGAGCTGCTTTCGGAGTTGTGGCCTTGTTTAGAGTTTTAGCAGAGTCCAATCCAAACCCCACCATATTTTAGCAAAACTCCCCAACTCGCAGTATGGCCGGGGGGGGGTTCGTTAAGCCTCTGGACTCCTGACCTTCCTGTCCCTGCTGCCACCCCTTTTTTGAGAGCAGTAATAAAGTTTTCAAGAAAACCCTGAGCAGGGAAAATGTACAAAAACCCTAATGTTTCAGGGAACGGGATTGGACTCCCATCACCCGACCACGCTAAAAAACCACTGCTCTTGCCCAGAACCTGATTCCTCCCCGGCACTACCTTCCGGCATTACTTCGGGGAGGGGTTTTTATGTGCATAGCACACACTCTAACTCAACTACTTACTAGTTCATTTCTTCCGCAGGGTTACAGCGCCACTCCTCGACGCACCACCAATTCTCCACCATCCACACATACTGGCAATTTCTGCATGGCATTCGGAAAGCTGACTGTGAGTCGAGAGTTAGTGCTCCTGCCCTTCGAAGACAATCTGGGCGGCAAACTTCAGATTATCTAGTTCACCGAGCCCTTGGACTCCCTTATGCCATTCAGCACCACGACTCGGCTCCCTTTTGCCAGTTAGAACCGCAACTCCCTTCTCGTACAATTCAGCGCCATTTACTCGTTGGGCTCCCGACTTTTTCGCGAACTACTCGGTTTAGTCCCCGACGGTGGACTTAGCCTACTCCGACGGAGAGTTCCCCGGCGAAAGAAGTTCTCCCGAAGCCGAGCCAGCCAGCCTGGTGTCGAGGTCAATTCGGCGATTTCGGTGGAGCAGGGCGTCCGGTTCGCTGGTGTCTAGTCTAGTCTAGTCTAGACGACCCGCGACTGATGGTGTCTAGTCGCGGTCTACTCAGTCTAGTCCCTGGCGGTGAATCTGGCTTACGCCGACGGAAACAATAAGCAATCGTAATACCTTAGAGGTTATAAATCTACATAAATGGACATCAAATTACTTCGCAATAACTAAGATTTTTTGAAGTTATTGTCCGCTATCGACAATTCCGGAGCTTGAGCATATTCCAGAATTAAAGTCATTGCTGAATTATTTACAAACGGGCAATTTCTTTTATTCCAACCATCGTTCATAGTCGTCCATGGAGCGGTGCTAGGTATTGTTTTCACAAAAACCATTATTTTCGTTATTTATACGTTACATTGCAAGAAATTAGATCCATTGATGCTCATATTCCATTCCATGAGTTGATAGCTCGAAAAATTTTGAATCGAAAAAAGAGAGGCAAACAGAAAAATAACGCTGCTTCAGCAAAGTTTTCTGTGAATCTCATCACAAATTATCAGTCACCCTGTATAACAGCTGTACGATTTACAGCACGGAATTTTGCTTTGCCGTAGACAGGACCCCTCTTGTGTGTGGTTTATGTTTAAGCCAATCTTTACGAGGAGGAGGAGGAGGAGGTTGTTTTTGTCTGTACTTGTCATTATTCATACAGTGATGCAATGCTGCCGGTACTCCAGGTGATAAAATTCAATTTCCCCTACAGTGGGTAGACGAGAGTGCGATGGAATCGACCACGAACTAGTTCCAATCGATGTAATCATAAGGGTTGCTATTGACTGGTTGCGGAATGCTTTTAAAACTACAAGCGTTTATGACAGATCAACATGCATTATGCAGGCCATTTCGGAATCAAACATTTAAATAAGCTATCGGAAGCATCGATCTCACCATAAAAGCAGCTTTCCAGATCAGTGGATGGGTTAAATTAAATTGGTTTGAATTTACACCGGTTTTATTATTGTTTTGCTCTTTTATTTGATTGTTTTGTATACAGTCAACGGATGATGATTATATACAAAATTGCTCACTGAAGTTTAAAATACCTTCGTACGGATTTTTTATGATCTAATAATGTAAATATCCTTTAACAACTTTTAGGGCAGGAAACCTATCGTTAGTTTAGATCAAATACTCTTAGTTTTTCTATCATTAAAAAATACACGCGTTATTTTATCAGTGTAGTCCTGGCAGTACATTTCGTTGCGAAACTTAACATTCTATTTCGACAGAGTTAACAGATAAGTCATAACTTGCCGGACAATTACCTACAGGACACACTTGTGAAATCAGCCCCTTACCAGTCTAAGTGCAAACAGCCAACGACCGGTACCAATATCGGACGAGGTCACACAAACCCATAACAATCAACCATTTCCGTGCGATGCTCACTAATGGCAGGGTGATTGGTCAAAAACTAATTTCTACCATCACCGCTCAGCCACATGAAAAACCATTATTGAATACACCTTCCAATTCTTACTTACCTGCTTCTCTTTCCCCATTAGAGTGGAAATCTAATTTCCTCTGTTTTTTTTTGCTTCTTCGACAAACTGCTTTCCTATCCAACTCCGGGCAACCTTTCACAACCGAATAACCGTTCTTAACCGTCCCCTGTCTGATCCACGATCTAGACGCGTAAGACGACGACTGACGCAAACCTGACAGACAGACGTTTGTGCAAATAGATGCCGTCGACGATCTAGCTATAATAGCTGCACTGGAACGTGAGTGGCATTTTAGCCTCCGCTTCGAGTAAGATTGGTAGACCTTTCTTGTGTCAGTGTCCAATCTAGCACGTACCACTTTCGATTTCCAGAGAACTGAGAAGAAGATGAAGGTAGGAGCACAAAATGGGCAACATCAAAGCGGAACTGGATGAACAGGCTGGGGCTGTTTCGTTTGCAGAATTGGTCCCCAACTCCACATAACGCGCCAACAATCCGGAATGGATCGGCCAGTGTTGTTCCAATCTGTTTGGGCTGTTTACGGATAAATAACCAGCGAACGACTGGCTAAGTTTGGTTGGATAATATTTACCAACTGGTTCGGAGAATTATTTTCTTGGTGATTTCTGTTAGGCCGGGGGCGTTTATCGTTTTCATGCTACTAGATACAGTATAATTTGGACATCTTTTAGCTATCAAGTAAGATATGCCTTAACATAGACGATTTCTGTCGTTTATCGGTCAGAGATGATTCTAGTGGATCCGGTTCAAGTAACAGCATCTTCACGAAATGCTCAAATCAACCTTCCCGCCCCAATATCTTGACATTTTATAGGCCAACTATGGAAAATTGAGATGAAATTGAAGTTCCAATAATTTATATTTATTTTATAAACCAGCGTTTATCAACCTTTTTCGTACCACGGACCCCATAGAAATTACCTTGGCTTGCTGCGGACCCCGTCGGATAAATATCGATTTTGTATGCTATCAATATGTTATTTTCAGTTTGTAAGAAAACAAGACTTGAAATTTCAATCTGCACTCGGAAATCATATTGGCGCGGACTCCCAGCAACGACTTCACGGCCCCCTAGGGGTCCGCGGACCCCACATTGAGAATCACTGTTATAAACAAACACTAAAGTATGTTATATATGCTAAGAATGCAAACACACTGGGAGGAAATGTTAGTAACATAACTGGAGTGACACCTAATACTGTCAATTTTCTGGTGTCTACTGTTAGGTTAGTATCGCTATTACCTTCGGACAAACCCAACCTAGAGACCACGTGGCATCCGGCGTCAGACTTTCTAATTTTGTATATTAAATTAGTAAATCATTTCTAATTTCTCTTCTTATCTCTTCGTAATAAACTTGCTTGCATCTATTTCTAGTAGTTAGAATAACAATAAACGATGTGCGCATGAAATTTTTAGTATGTCTGTCAAACTTTTCAGTGACAGTAAATGTTTATTTTGGGCAGCTCAAAATTATTTCATATTCTCTTCGCGAATACAATCGATACAATTTTAGTTGCAGCCTCGGCTTCCTTACTAGTTTTAATTATTATTTTTTTGAGATTGTTTGGTGTTTTTCGTTTTACATTTGACGGATTTCACGCTAAATCGTATTCAGAGATGGCAGCACCCTCTCAGATTTTAATGAAACTTTCTGTACATAAAGACTTTGTGACAAAAAGCCACTTTGCATACTTTGTTTTTCCAAAAATGATCTAGACAGCCTTTGCAAAGGGCCAAACCTTTTTTACCATACCATAGAGTAGAGTGGGGTTAAGTTAGTGTGACCATACGTCCTGGTTTCCCAGGACATGTCCTGGTTTTTCAGTGACTGTCCTGGTGTCCTGGGAAGTCAAAAGAAATGCTTGATTTGTCCTGGTTTTTGTCCTGCAAGCCTAAATTATTTTTCTTAACTGAGCCTTCGTCTTATTTTCTCTAGTTCAGATTGCAGTTACGACCGATCGCAACCATAATTTCAGCGTAAACTCAACCTCAAGCAAAATACGACAAAGTTCTATACACTCGAATGCCTCAATTGTACCATCCGATGTCTTTTTTAGTCTCTCAAGTTTCTTCTCTTACGCGGAAATCGAAAAGATAAAGAACGAAGAGTTCGTGCATAGCATATGAATGACTTGTACTGCCGTGAAAAGCATAACAATCCCATATGTATAGGAAGACTCTTGTGCGTATTACGGGAGTGTAATCCGTTATTAAGGTAATTTCACAGCCGAACAAATCGAAATGGTTCCCGTTGTGAACCAATCTCTGGCCGCTATCAATGTCGATGAAACAATAATAACTAGAGATTCTTTCCGGATTAAATTGTCTTTCAATCCAAGATCCTAAGAATTCCTTTTGGTGCCTCTGAGAAGACAAATTGCAGACGTATTGGTGACTTTACTTCTGTTAAGTTCTCTTTCCGGTGGCATTTTTTCGCCTTACTGCAAATCCGCGAACATTTTTCCAATCTAACAAAGGGAAATGACGAAACAACAACTATCGTGGAATAATTTCACTGAGTGCTCTCTCTAGCTGGTGATTATGGACCCACTTCAGGGTCAATGCTAGCAGTACTTAATCCACTATTAACATAGCTTCACTGGACGCTGAACAGCGACTAACCTGCCGAGTCTAGCATCCTAGATAACAGGAAGTATGGAAGGTCGCGCTCAAACTGATATTATTTGCACCAACCTATTCGCTATGTTTCATATAACAATTGATAAAATTGAGTAATTTGCAATCAACGGCAGCTTTGCAGCTGTTTCGATCCCAGTTCTCAGATCAAGAGATAATGATTGTCATTGGAGATTGGAAGCTACTTCTTTTTAAATCAAGAATGGCGCAGGGAAGCTACTTGACACCGTTGATGTTTCTACTTTACTTCAATGACTTGTTTTTAGTACGGATATCCCCTTACCGGTCCTGCATAGATGATTTAAGAATATTTCATATCATCCGCTAAATTAATGATTACCGATTTTTTCAATAACATCATGTTACCTTCGCTGATGGTTATGTAACAAGAACTGCGTGTGTGTGAATCTGAAAAATGAGCTCGGCGATCGAATTCTCATGAAAGACTTTGGCTGAGCTGTGCCTGCCAGACTCCAGAACAGAGGTTTTGCTGCCGAGTCTCTGGCTACCAGCACCTAGAAGTTTTTTGCTGCCGAAAACCTGGGGAGAAGACACAATCGATTAAGAGGTGATGGAGGGCATTAGTCCCCTTTGGACTGTCCTGGTTTTTCACTCCCTTGATATGGTCACCCTAGGTTAAGTAGGTTAGTTTTCTTTGGCGAGCTCGTGCGATGGTATTTTTTCACTGATTTTGACAAACAAGCACTCTTGTGAAAGGTTATACATCTGGTAACGTTTAGGCAATAATGGTTTCATGCCTGGCTAAATATTTTTCAAGCTATATCCAATAAGGCGAAGGTACTTTTTTCGATGTTTTTAAAATCTGGGGGTACGACAAGTCACTATATTCAAGGCTAAATTAAACAATGTATATGCGTAGAAAACTACCGGTTGCCAAAAAAAGTCTATTTAATCCACCTATCAGTGAGATGAGACATTTCTTACACATTTCACTGTTGTATTATTGATTAGTTTGCTGAATACACGCAAAGTTGGCAAGCAACTAGATGTGAGATAAGCACAGTTTCGAGTCCTGCGCGAATAGCACTTCGAATAAACAGCGATATTAAAAAGTAATACAATTAATAGAGTAAATTGAATAGTGTCTAATTAATGTTCTAGATGAAATGAATGACTGAACTAAATTAGTCAAATTATTAAAATGAATAAAATGTGTGAACCCGAAAAACAATATACAATTGCATAACACGAAAAAAGTGAATGAAATAAATTAAATGAATGATACGAATAAGATGCATGAGGTAATAAACTGATGAAATGAATACAGTAGATGAAATGAGGTCAAATAAACAAAATGAATCAAAAGAATGCTAAATGAATAAAATCATTAAAATGAAGTGATCATATATTTAAAATAAGTCAAATTTTTAAAATGAAAAAAAAATAAACAAAAAGAATATAATCCATGCAATGAATGATCTGGAAAAAATGAGTATATAGAATAAAATTCAAAAAAGTTAGTTAAATAAAGTAATTAATAAGACGAATTTCACGGAAAAATTAACGCAAAACTCGTTTTTTAATATCAAAATTCTAGTGAAAGTTTATCTTCTTTTGCAAGATTTATGTTATACTAATTATGACGCAAAAAATATCAGTTGAATTTCATATGAGTGTCATAAGATATTTAACTAATCTGAAATATTTGTTAGTATTCAAGCTAATTTAATCTTGCGATTAAAGAAAACAAACCGATTTTTGTCTTCTGTTTCCCTTTGAATAGTTTTCCATTTTAGTGTAGAACAGACCCCCTTGCGGAAACAAATTAAATATTACATTCTACTTGAAAAAGATGATTATTGGCGTCCCTATTATGAGAACACTATAACTAATTTATGGTCAAACCCTACTTTCCTCTAAAGATGAGGGGCTATTCCTTCGAAACGTTGCACTAAGAAGAGTCATATGACCAAAAACCGAAAACTACATCAACTCCAATTTATTTCAATTTTATAATGAGCGTTTGTATATACTATAATGACGGAAATCCTTGGGTATTTCAAATTGGGTAATATTGCTGTTTGAAGACTAAAATGTTGAAGAGAGAGAACCCACGTGCACTTTTCGTATCTCTACTGAATTTTGAGTGGAACATATGCTCAAATTTATCATTAGAAAATTGAGAACACCTTGAACCATTGGCTTGATATTATTGAAAATGCAGATTCATTGTATTGAAATGCACTTTTATGAAAAATAACGGATCAAATTCTAAATATATCCACAAATTAGATCAGGGAAAAAATGGCGCCCGAAGACTCCTGAACTATCGAACTGTACTTGCATCCCAGTAAAAGGATGCTTTTAACTTATAGCGATGGTTTTAATTGCCAAAATTTGCCTTATGCTGAGAACGCTTCAATTGAAGCTTCAATGCCAGAATTAGTACAGGCATTGGACAATTCAATAGACATTTCGTTTGAGTGCTCGTGCACGTAAATTAGGGGGATTACAATCACATTTTATGCATTGGACAAATAGTTGACCTTACTAAATTTATGTCATACATATTACTGTGTAACTACAACTGATACTGAGTTGTACTGAAAACCCCTATATACATTTTTCATGATCGATGTGACTAAAGCATATTTATTTTCGAAAAAAATACTACTTGTAATTTTAAGAATGTTCGTGTCTCAAACGCAATTCAGGAACACTTTCAATGGCCCCTGGTTTTTCGATGAATTCAAATACTTATTCTGGTAGTTTGAACCAGTCCTTTGTCATGGTATTGATTTGTGTAGGACTCATTAACCCATATCTCCAGATCGAGAATTCCGAACGAAACAATTCTCAAGTGATAAGGATGGGTGGAAAGAGACTTCATTGTAATCGACTGAATGTACGGCTTTTGTGCCATCAACAATAATATAATTGCCAACATAACCTAGACACTTGACACTCTTTTCTATATACTTCAATGCAAATGAATACTATTTACAGGTAACCTTATCTCAGTTTAATATTTCCAATTACGCGTTAAAATACTGAACCTGAAAATTCTATTCTGTACAAAAATCATTTTCCAGATATCTGTGACCAAAAAGACATATTTTAATTCCAAGTCAAATTCCTGATTTCTAGATTTCCTGGCTAATTAAGGCCCATTAATAAAGAACAAACACCAGATAATCTTAAAACGCCGTCAAGAAAAGAAAAACGAAAACGTGTTTTTTGAAATGGGATTTTCACAAACACTTCAGAATATTTTGAAACAATGGATTTGGAATTCGTGAAATTCGTTTTACGTTTTACGAGTATCATATGAATATGAATTATATTAGAAATCTATTTTCTCACTACTAGGTGGATAACTTTGTGATCTGTGCTTTCATATACCATCCAACGTCTATCTCACGACTGAACGCTTAATCCAACGGATAAATACATCAACACTGGACAAATTTTCACTTTGAAGTGAATTTGAACATTGTTTTGTCTTTGAAGTAAACTTGTGTATTAATTTTTGAGAAATATTTAATTAATTACTAAGTAAATTCACATGCCACAATAGATCAATACACTGGTCGCAGTGGAATATGTACCCAACAAAAAAAAAAGTAAATTCACAAAATATTTTCGGAATCGTGTTCCTTGAATCACGCGGATGTGTTCTCATACCCCGATATGCAAAATCGGTTTAGTTTTGCCCCTAAAACACCCGTAAAACAGTACTCTGTATGTAACGATCTCATTTTTATTTAATGGAAATTGGTAAGCGAGGAATAAAAATACAAAATGTTTAATATCTCCGTCGTTCGTAAACGGATTTTGACAGTCTATACCTTGTTTGAAAGGTAATTTTGCAGGCTTTCTATGTGCACATCTCATAGCTGGATTGCTTCGTTCAAGAGTTATTTGCTTTAAACCCTTTGTGTTTTGACAAAATTACCCATATCTCAGAAAGTAAACAACATATCGAAAAACAAAAATAATAGTGTCAAATGGCAACGTTAGGCCTCTCATTTGAAACTAATTTCGTTAAGATCGGTTCAGTGGTTGCTGAGATAATTATATGACATTAGCGCACATACATACATACCCACACACACACACACACATACAGACATTGTCCCAATTTGTCGAGCTGAGTCGATTGCTATATTAGACTCGGTCCTATGGGCCTCGGAAAAAGTTTGCAAAGTTTGACCGAATTCTATACATTTCTTTTGTAAGAAATGTAAAACATATTGTTTCGGCAGCTGCGTCTGGATCTGTACTCGCGAAAGACTTCTTCGGTGTCCTCGTCATCGCCAGAGTGTGGAATTGAAGTTGTTCATTTCAGCTCGAGTGGTTGATTAGCTGTGAGACGATCAGTAGTGACCAACCTACCTAAATTAGTCAAATTTTTGAAAAAAAAAAATATTGAAAAAAATCTTTATCGACTCCTACACTGAAAAAAAATCGATTTTAAAAATTTAAAGTCGATTTACGAAAGCACCCATTGATTTGGATAAAATTTTGTTCTAAGATAGGTAATTATGATCCTACCTACGGTCAAAAATTCAAGTTAGGCATTTTCAAGGAAAAAAGTTATTTGAAAAAAATCTTTTCCTTGTCCAAACTGAATTTTTTTCAGTGTATTTTTATCGAAAACTAAACCAATGAAAGTCATAATCATCTCAGAGTCCAATTTCCCACGGCTTTCGTGTTATCGACAGTAATGTAATCGCCAACATAGCCAAGTAATCTAACAAGTTTTTTCAGTCATTAAGTTTATTTGTTTTATACATATAATAAATTTGACAGCGATTGATTTATTTGGTTAATTTAATAACTTTTTATATCGTTTAATTTTTCTTTTTAATCATTTTATTGTTGATTTTTTCCTTTTCATTCACTTGATCATTTTTTTTCATTTTGTTTATTTTATTTATTCTCTTCGTTTTACTGATTTCATTTCCTGTGTGCCCATAGTGTTTATAAACAACAACGTTTTCGAACAGCTATAACTTTATTCTGCTTATTTTTGCTTCTTTTTTCATTTTACCAATTACATTTTTTTGTTTATTTCATTCATTTTATCGATTTTAATAATTTAATCCATATTATTTTTCATGTTTTATTTATTTTATTTGTTTTATTTATTTCAATTATTTTATTCGCCTTTTTATTTTATTTATTTTTGCTAATTTATTTTATTTTATTTATTTATTTTTAATTTTATTTATTGTGTTTATTTTATTTATTTTATTTATTTTCTTGATTTAATTTTTTTATAGGGGACCCGGGGCTATTAGGACCGTGGGGATGGTTCGAGACCCCTCGAATTCTCATAAAATCGACTGACTTTCTTACTGTCGTTCATAATCGTGGAACCGCTATTCTAAAACATTGATTTTGACGTCTGAGTCTAATTCTTTGGTTTTTTTTAGAAAGGAGATAGAACGTGTTGCATTTTTTGCCATTCTCAAATGGTAAATCCGTGATTAAAGCAACAAAAAAGTGAAAAAAAATAACAGAGAAGTATTTTAGAAAGTTTGAGGCTACTATTTTATGGAATTATTTTTGTTTGGGTGAAAACACAGATGTTTTCAAGACGCTCACCACTTTTGTGCAAAAATGAGCGTACGGGGCTACTCGGACCCCCTATTCCATCAACCACCGCTCAGCGGCATGCGCCTATGCAGACAATTGCACACGCCACAGCAAGGAAAATACATGATGCGCTAATCGACAGCCGCGACTAACCAGATAAAGTTTTTGTAATAAAATTTATTCTTTTTGTTTCTCAAGGAGTTTCTCTAATAAATATTTCATAAGTAAACATAATTTCATATTAAAAGAAAAATTAAAAAAAAATGGCGGTCCGAATTACCCCGCATTGTGAAAGGATGTAAAAACAAAGAGTTTTGCTGCCATGGAGTGGTGTTTTATGACACCAAAACGTAGCTGAGGTTTCAAACTAACAATTAGGAGCTTTGACCGATAAATTTGTTTTTCATTAATCCACCTAAAAGGGCGATTTGCTTAGGTCGGTCCGAATAGCCCCTGGTTCCTCTATTTTTTATTCATTTCTTTCATCTATCTTTCTATTTTCTTTATACCATTCATATGATTCATTTCATATGGGTCATTCCACGCGAAGTGATCAAGGCACGTGTAATCGACCTTCGCGGAATTGTACCAAATTTGGAGAAATTGTTCATTTAGGGCCAATATATAAAAAACCAATTTTTTATGTCAATTGAACCACCCCTCGGGTCATGGGAGCACCCCTCCGTTTTGACAAATTGCCAAAACCCTTGATTTTCTTTTGATCATATCTCCGGTTTCATTTACACTAGAATCAAACCGCAAGACAACTTTTGAAGAAAATAATTCAAGGAGTCTAGAAAAAATAATAATTTTTGATGGCAGTGCTGCCAACTATGCAATTTGTTTAGTTAAATATTCAAATTTATTTTTCTCTTAATACATATATTTAAATTTTTAGATAAAACGCACTTATTATTTCAATATAATTTGAGTGGATCCTGATATACACCGTTTTGAAGGGGAAAAATCGCAATTTCCCATATAAAATCGCAATCGCACAACACTAAAAAACCAACTTTAGTATTCAGAGATCACATATAATTTATCGCGAAGTAGATGAGAAATGATGAAATACTACGTTTTTGGTTGCTCCTAAAAGATCAGGGTCCTTTTTTATGACTGTTTGAAGGTTTTCTCAATTTTGGCCAATAAAAATGGATTTTTATATGAGAAAATGCGAGTTTTCCCTTCAAAACTGTGTAACTCAGGATGCGTTCAAATTATATTGAGATTATAAGTGTTTTTATGTAAAAATATCTGAGGAACACAATCTCATTAAAATTTTCAAAATTAAAATATATGTATTGAGAGAAAAGTTAACTTTTAATATTTAACTGAAAAATCGCATAGTTGGCAACACTGCCGCCAAAAGCATCCTATTTATTGTACTCATTTTACTTATTTTATTCATTTTTGAATTTTATTTATTTATTATTTTAATAACTTTAATAACATAAATTTTATCACTTTTATTAATTTTGGTTATTTCATTTATTTTATTAATTTGATTAATTTCATTTATTTTATTTGGTTTCATCGTTTTATTAATTTAATTGATTCTTTTCAGTCCTTCATTTTATGCATTTCATCCAATTTGTTAGTTTTAATCAATTTCATTTATTCTATTAATTTTAAAACTTTTTTAAATTGCCTAATGTTTCCCTTAACGAGTAAATCATTTTGATTTATTTATTCTATGAATTTGATTTATATTATATTAATCATTCTACTCATTTTATGAATTTGATAATTTTTAAACAAATTTTTACTTAAATATTTTGTTTCATTTAATTTGTTTTATTGATTTTCTATAATTTATTAATTTTATTCGAGGTATTATTCGTGCTGAATTCGAAACTGTGTTCATCCCACCACCAGGGATACCATATTCACAAATTTTTCTGTAATATCACCTATTTTTTCCACAATTTTTGATCACAAATTCTTTTTCACAGATGGCAGATTTTTGGCATTTCGATGAAAATTTCACAGATTTCCACAGATTTTTTGAAATACAGTAAAGACCCTTGGCGAATTTTAAGCTGGTAAAACAGGGACATTGATAAAATCGGGACATATATTTTTCTGTCTTTTTAATAAACCGAAACTCTTAAAATATTCTTCTTTGTTGCTTAGATATAGCCTTGCAATCTTTTCTGATTATTTACTTTAAGTTCTCCTTAAGAGGGTCGACAGCACAAATTTAAAAAAAATTGTATTTTTGCATTTTTCGGATCTGCAAAATAAAAAATATATGTCCAAGAAAGGATTTACTCGAATTCAACTTGGACCATCAAACTACCAACTATTAATTTTCATATGAAGCTGATAAAATCGGGTAAAAAAGCTGATAAAATCGGGGGCTGATAAAATCGGATGCCGATAAAATCGGGTCTCCGCTGTATTGTGATTTTGCACAGCATTTTTCGAAAATTTTACACAGATTTTCACAGATTGTAGTGATCACAGATGGTAAAAAGATTTTTTGGACTGAAACACAGATTTCAATGTGGCATCCCTGCCCATCACTAGTTGGGTGCCTACTTCGAATGAATTCTGCAAACTAATGATTTTTTCTTTGATTATAGAGGTTTTAACCTTAGGGTCATTCGCCCCTCTTCGGGTTAGAGAAATCTGTTGGAAAAATCTAACCCTAAGTGCGGGGATGGGACTCGAACCCAGGTGAGCTGCGTGCAAGGCAATCGATTTACCAACTACGCTATGCCCGTGTCCCCCAAAACTAATGAATGCTCGCACAGTGGTATGTGTAAGAAATGTTTCATCACACTGTTAGGTGGTTTAATTCGGTTTTCCTTTTTTATTTCGACTAATATGTAATCACATTTTGTTTCTCACGGTAAAGGGGAACAAATATGTCTTTGCCAGGAGTTGGTAGATTTGAGCGATTCGTAGTAATGCTGATTAAGCTCGACTCCTGCTAGCAGAAGACAAAAGATTAGTCCGAAACATTTTAAGCCTGTTTCTGATCACTATGCTATATTTCTCCTTAGTGGAAAACAATTTTGGTAAAAACTATTAAGGAGAAAATTGTTTAAAACCATCTTTGCGCGTGAAGAGCACACAACCTATAACTAAAGTAGTTATTGAATTTGCGTTTCGACTTCGTCTGATGTTTCTGATGACTTCTAGTTTTCCGATCTGTATATTTCACATTCTTGCTCTCACTTGAGTTCTATGGCTCTAAATTTTCATAACTTTCCGTACTCAGTAATCTCTAGCTAATTGAATGTCGTTAAAAAGTAAAAAAGTTTAATCACACCAGTGTCTCTGCGCTTCAGCGCTTCTCATCCTGCTTCAGTGAGAGAGATTAACTTCATGGTTGAGCTGTTCTCTTATATCGGTTTTGCTGGAGGCTGAACCTGTTTCAGTTTCGGACTTAATTTCTGCCAAACCATTTGTTTGAATCCAGTTTCGAACCTAGATTATACGCTATAGAACTGAAAATTGAATTGGGTTTTAACCTTCAATTTAATTCGGATTCTCTCACATCCCCGCTATTTTACGACAATCCAACGCAGTCCCACCAAAAACATTTGTTTTGAAGCTATCAAGCAGTGTTGGTTTCTAGGCTCTCGTGCGAAAACGACACAAGAACAAAGAGAGCGGAAGGTAAAAATATTTCTCGCTTGCTTTGGATGAAAGCGCAAAATACTTGGCCATTGTTTGAGAACTCTTTTTCTTTAGGACTTTTCTGCTGTCACCTATGTGAACATTTCCATCGTTTTTATCTCCATCTATCCCATTATTGAGCAGCGAAAGTTGAGAAACTACACTATCCTTCTCAGCTTTTCCGCGACCACAACACCGCATATAATTCTTCACAAAGAAGCCGCGGTGTGGGGGTAGCAAATTTTCTGCGAAATACATTTCCGACGCAAACCACAGCCAGATCGTTTATACGTGAACACACTAAATACTAAAGTTGGCGCCTATTTTGTTTCAATAAAGACGCTTTTGTGCGAAGGTGCCTAAATTACAAATTACACCTAATGAATGAAAACATCAACAATGACTATCAGTCTTTAACACATTAAACAGGCTTCGAATATCTTTAAGACTGCTAAAAGCCTAACTCAGTTTCTAGGGTGGAAGATGGGGGCCGCGTTAACGACAATCCCTACTGTGGTTAACATCATACTATCACCAGCAGGAGTGTAAATAGACGAGTTTATCTCTGCGGGGGTGCTTCGGTGTGAGCAGCAGCGAAAAGTTGGCACCTTAGTTGGAAATGTCAGTGCCTCCTGACACAGAATAACATTGACAGTTTGCTCCGCAGAGATGTGCACTTGTTTTGCAAAGCAAATAACATGTTTACGTATTGCAGAGTCGTGTTGCTCTATCACTATATATTTTTTAAATTTAAATTTAAAGTTTATGCACCAAGCATCATGCGTACACATATTGAATACATGCATGTTATGATGTGATTGATGGGTGCTTTTTGATGGTTTCAGCCTCTAGTAGCACCGCAATGAAAACTATATTAATTTTGGTAGTTGTTTATTTTATAAGGACATGAATCCAGCCAAGCAGTACTCTATCGGACTGCCAATATCCGCAATAAAGAATGTGACTATCCTAACTGTCCTGGTCGGGTGGGAGTTGTAAACGGTACACCGGCATAGAGTTCATCGAAATACAAATACAATCTGCAATTACGATGGAGAATTTATTCGACCGTGTCCATTAATAATAGCCATGATTCAATATTGTTCACTTGCGAGCAGAACCGTTCAATAATTGCAGCTGAACAGAGATGTTTTCCAGTTCTCGTTTAGATGTGATATTGAATACCGAAGCCCTATAGTAGAGCTCTTCAGGATTCATAACCTCTGCTTTTTCTTATTCTTTCGCTTCCACACAGTTGTATGCAAATCCCGATCGTGCCGTTTGCTATTTTATCTGGTTGGTAGTATTTCAAATAAGAAGAGTTTTGCGACATAAAACCGGGGCGGTAAAAATTTCGTTCATTGCTGACGATAATAAAATTGGTTATCTACCGGGAATATTATAGGTCAATTATTAGGAATTGTTTTAAAAGGCACTTCCTTGAAAAGTGCGACTAAAATATAGGAAGTTATCATGCAGGCTCCGGTTGGTAAAGTTCAAAAGTTAGTTGGAAGTTTCTCGCTATATAATTGGATTTGGTGAGGCTCGACGCCAAGTTTGGTGGCAGCAACTGGGGCGAAATATGCGAAACACACTTCTTTGTGGATTTATCATTGTTGTTGTGTCACATTGGATTAAAAGCGTCTTTTAATACAAATGATTTGAGCATAAACATTGACCAGAGTTGGAAGAGGGGAATGAATTTCAGATATTTCCCGCCAGGTTAATGGAATGTATCCTGTTGCAAGACTACAAGTAAGAATCTTTTATCAAAATATCCTTGAAATGTTCAAATACTCTTTGAAGTAGAACTGGAAGGACTCCATCTTTTCCCGGAAACTTACACGAAACAATTCTTTCAGTCGCCCATTTGATCGATTCTGTGGGTATGCCTAAGAATTAGTGGTAAGCATTTTCATCAGCGCTGATTACGGGGGGAAACCCATTTCGGCTATTGTTTATTGTTTATGTTATCAACAGTCATATTGACTGTGACAGCATAAATATCACGAGTTGTTAAGTCGGATATATGACATGCGTTAATAGCACTATTTGCAAGTAAACATGCACGAGGCATTTCACGTGGATTTGTCAAATAAATGGTGCTGGGTTATTAGGTCGCTAATCCGAATAATATTAGGATGAATGGGTCAATTAGTTCGAAAAACATTCGGCCGAAACGGTCATTAGGTCGAATCCCAGTTTTGTGAAAATAGAAAAGAAGAGCTCATGATTAAAGTAAGGAAAAATACCCAATTGATTTTTGAGAGTCTCAATAAATACATACAATAAATACATCAATTAGGTAATAAGCACTGGAATCAGTGTTGCCACAATTAAATCTGTACCAGGGGTTGAAAAATCTTTTTTATCTATACTCTTTCACAGAAAAATCTGTACTGGATTCTCTACCCAAACAATAACAAAGTTGTTTTATAAATATCATTTTGCTTTTACATATTTTTCATTCGGGGAAATCAAACCAGGCATTCTGATTCGGTTGTTTTATTTGAGCTGAAATTCCGCAAAAAAACCAGTTAGAATTCCGGATGAGTATGATTGGGTAAATCCAATATCAGCTCCAACTCAAATTCTCGCTGCGGTGGCCAATAGAGTGGCAGCAAGAAGCTGAGATGGGGCTGGTAATACCAATAGGATGCGAGAAACCTGCTTGCAGAAATTCAAAAGGAGCAGGTCAGAGCAAACGTATGCACTCCGAGAAGATTCGCTCGGCTTTCACTTAGACATCATCCCTTTGATTTTGATTTGCTGATTCAAGCTCAATCAGTACCAGCTACACTTCAGATTCTTGCCATCACTGCTGCCTAACTCAACGTTTACTGTCATGTAAAAAAATCTGTACTATTCTGTACTTTTTTTACAAAAATATGTAATCTGTATCATACAGAATCTGCACCAAAAATGTTTCAAAAATCTGTACCTTTCCAGATAAATGTGTACTTGTTGCATCACTGACTGCAATACATCATGGCACGAAATGCGCGTGTGATGCTTCGGCATTACTAATATGACGTGAGTTATTGAATGGTAGGCTAGCTTCAACTTATTTACAAGCATTGATACAGCTGTTTTTGATGTATAAAACATTACTATTTGTTCAATTGTTATGTCGTAATCATCAAAATGCAGAGAAAACAACACGCCTTTTTCGTAGTAGTTTATGGGTTGGTCAAATGTAAGCAAAACATTGCTTTGGTTCTCGGCAGCAAACTAGTTCAGAAAATTTAAATCTCATGGTATCCAACTTAATAACTATTCGGCATAATGACCCATTAGAACTAATAACCCGTTTAACCCAATGGCCTTCGGGCTTATGATAGATTCGGCTTCCCGTAATCGGAACACTGGCTTGAGGCCTAATGGTCCGACGCAAAATAAATATAGAGAATGCGAAAAATGAAGTTATTAAATGACTGAAATGAGTTAAACTGTGAAAGCGTAATATAAATAGAACGAAAATACTAAAATGTGACCAAACTAAAAATGAAAAATGAATTGAACATGATCAATAAAAATAATTGTATTCGCAATAAAATTGAACAAAAAAGAAATAAAATGAACTAAACCAGTAAATGATTAATATGTGTAAAATCAATAAAGTAATGAAATGGATCAGTTGAGTAAAGAATAATATGCGAATATTAAATGCATAAAAATAAAAAAAGCATTAAATGAACAAAATGATTAAAAAAATGATAAATGTTAAAAAATATTTATAATAAATGAAAAGCATCAAATAGATGAAATGAATCAAATGACAAATACAAATAAAATGAGTTCAATAAATAGCATTAATACCTAACGCTATCAAAACATTACCATTATCAATTAAATATAACTAATAAAATTAGCTAAATAATTGAAACGAACAAACTCAATGTAAATCAAAATATATGTAACACAATTAAAACAATGAATAAAATAATTGAAATACATGAAATTGAAATAAAATGAGCAAATAAAATAGCGGAATAAATGGAATAATAAATTAATTAATGAAATGATCGAAATAAATGAGATGGTTGAATAAAATAAATTGATTAGTAATTGTCAGAAATTACAAATGAAGAAAATAAACAAAACAAAAGGCTTAAACCAAAATAAAACTATTTTTTGAATGGAGTTAAGAATTAATTAGGTAAAATGCATAAAATGCATAAAATGCATAAAATGCATAAAATGCATAAAATGCATAAAATGCATAAAATGCATAAAATGCATAAAATGCATAAAATGCATAAAATGCATAAAATGCAAAAAATGCATAAAATGCATAAAATGCATAAAATGCATAAAATGCATAAAATGCATAAAATGCATAAAATGCATAAAATGCATAAAATGCATAAAATGCATAAAATGCATAAAATGCATAAAATGCATAAAATGCATAAAATGCATAAAATGCATAAAATGCATAAAATGCATAAAATGCATAAAATGCATAAAATGCATAAAATGCATAAAATGCATAAAATGCATAAAATGCATAAAATGCATAAAATGCATAAAATGCATAAAATGCATAAAATGCATAAAATGCATAAAATGCATAAAATGCATAAAATGCATAAAATGCATAAAATGCATAAAATGCATAAAATGCATAAAATGCATAAAATGCATAAAATGCATAAAATGCATAAAATGCATAAAATGCATAAAATGCATAAAATGCATAAAATGCATAAAATGCATAAAATGCATAAAATGCATAAAATGCATAAAATGCATAAAATGCATAAAATGCATAAAATGCATAAAATGCATAAAATGCATAAAATGCATAAAATGCATAAAATGCATAAAATGCATAAAATGCATAAAATGCATAAAATGCATAAAATGCATAAAATGCATAAAATGCATAAAATGCATAAAATGCATAAAATGCATAAAATGCATAAAATGCATAAAATGCATAAAATGCATAAAATGCATAAAATGCATAAAATGCATAAAATGCATAAAATGCATAAAATGCATAAAATGCATAAAATGCATAAAATGCATAAAATGCATAAAATGCATAAAATGCATAAAATGCATAAAATGCATAAAATGCATAAAATGCATAAAATGCATAAAATGCATAAAATGCATAAAATGCATAAAATGCATAAAATGCATAAAATGCATAAAATGCATAAAATGCATAAAATGCATAAAATGCATAAAATGCATAAAATGCATAAAATGCATAAAATGCATAAAATGCATAAAATGCATAAAATGCATAAAATGCATAAAATGCATAAAATGCATAAAATGCATAAAATGCATAAAATGCATAAAATGCATAAAATGCATAAAATGCATAAAATGCATAAAATGCACAAAATGCATAAAATGCATAAAATGCATAAAATGCATAAAATGCATTAAATGCATAAAATGCATAAAATGCATAAAATGCATAAAATGCATAAAATGCATAAAATGCATAAAATGCATAAAATGCATAAAATGCATAAAATGCATAAAATGCATAAAATGCATAAAATGCATAAAATGCATAAAATGCATAAAATGCATAAAATGCATAAAATGCATAAAATGCATAAAATGCATAAAATGCGTAAAATGCGTAAAATGCATAAAATGCATAAAATGCATAAAATGCATAAAATGCATAAAATGCATAAAATGCATAAAATGCATAAAATGCATAAAATGCATAAAATGCATAAAATGCATAAAATGCATAAAATGCATAAAATGCATAAAATGCATAAAATGCATAAAATGCATAAAATGCATAAAATGCATAAAATGCATAAAATGCATAAAATGCATAAAATGCATAAAATGCATAAAATGCATAAAATGCATAAAATGCATAAAATGCATAAAATGCATAAAATGCATAAAATGCATAAAATGCATAAAATGCATAAAACGCATAAAATGCATAAAATGCATAAAATGCATAAAATGCATAAAATGCATAAAATGCATAAAATGCATAAAATGCATAATGCGCATAATGCGCATAAAATGCATAATGCGCATAAAATGCATAATGCGCATAAAATGCATAATGCGCATAAAATGCATAATGCGCATAAAATGCATAATGCGCACAAAATGCATAATGCGCACAAAATGCATAATGCGCACAAAATGCATAATGCGCATAAAATGCATAATGCGCATAAAATGCATAATGCGCATAAAATGCATAATGGGCATAAAATGCATAATGCGCATAAAATGCATAATGCGCATAAAATGCATAATGCGCATAAAATGCATAATGCGCATAAAATGCATAATGCGCATAAAATGCATAATGCGCATAAAATGCATAATGCGCATAAAATGCTTAAAATGCATAAAATGCTTAAAATGCATAACGCGCATAAAATGCATAATGCGTATAAAATGCATAATGCGCATAAAATTCATAATGCGCATAAAATGCATAATGCGCATAAAATGCATAATGCGCATAAAATGCATAATGCGCACAAAATGCATAATGCGCACAAAATGCATAATGCGCATAAAATGCATAATGCGCATAAAATGCATAATGCGCATAAAATGCATAAAATGCATAAAATGCATAATGCGTATAAAATGCATAATGCGCATAAAATGCATAATGCGCATAAAATGCATAATGCGCATAAAATGCATAATGCGTATAAAATGCATAATGCGCATAAAATGCATAACACGCATAAAATGCATAAAATGTTTAAAATGCATAAAAATGATTTAAATGGTCAAATGTATTTGAATGGGGGTTAACTGTAGCACAGTAAAGACCCATTTTTATCAGCTCCTTGACGAATTTTAAGCTAATAAAACAGGGACATTGATAAAATCGGGACATATATTTTCTGTCTTTTTATAAACCGAAGCTCTTAAACTATTCTTCTTTGTTCATTAGGCTGGCAGCCTTTTCTGATTATTTACTTTAAGTTCCCTTAAGGGGGTCAGACAGTGTAAAATTTCAAAAAAAAAATTAATATTTTTATTTTTGCATTTTTCGGATTTCTAATATAAGAAATATAGGCCCAAGAAAGGATTTACTCGAATTCAACTTGGTTCGTCTGCTAGAGCCCATCAAACTACCTACTATCAATTGTCATATGAAGCTAATAAAATCGGGTCAAGAAGCTGATAAAATCGGGGATAGATAGAATCGGTCTGCACTGTATCTTTAAGGTTATGTATTTCGGCTATGCAGTCTACGGTTTACAAAAACACTACAGTGAAAACCCGTTTTTATCAGCCCCTAATTTTGTCAGTTTTTCGACCTTATTTCGTCAACCAGCCAGGGTAATGAGGCTATGTATACGGACTAATGTCGAATATTTTAACAGCTTCGCAACAGCTTCAGTTTATAAATGAAAATAAATAAATATGTTTTGTTACTACCCCCATTTTGTCAACCAAAGATACATCAAAGGGGCTGATAAAAACGGGTTTTTGATGTATTTAAATTAGTTAGCTAAATGAAGAAACTGAATAAAATGAATGAACTGGAAAAATGTGAATGAAATAAAAACAGTGAATAAAATAATCTAAATGAGAAATATGAATAAAATGCATGCCCGGAATGAATCAAAAGAATGAAACTAATGAGATAGGTACGATGAATACAAATGAAGAAATGTAATAAAAAGAATGAATAATGAAATAAATAATGGAAACGAAATGATCATACATTTAAAATTAATCAAATATTCAAAATGACCAAAATAAACAAATTCAATCAAATCAAATAAATGAATGAAACGGATTGTACGGATTTGGGAACCGCTTATCCAGAATGTGCTGAAATGTTTATAAAAAATAACTAATTAATATGCAATTCATTTTTTTTGTTTTCACCTTTTCGTTCTTTCGTTCTTGACAGCGTCGCGTAAGATTATATTGAGTGTCTAGTTTATTGATGGAGCATTAAATTAGTCTATCTGGCAATCGATTCTCTCCGTAACTTTTTATATGTTCAATGTTTCAAAAAATTATCTCACCCAATATCCCAAATCGGTCTAGGCTAGTTTGAACCAACTATTTTAGAAAATCTATTTGTAAAAATAGTTGGTTATACTGTTGTGGCTTGGCGGCAATTTGGGCATTAGAACAACACCAGAAATGCAATACGCAAAATTGCATATTGATTTATAGATCTGATACAAAATTTTGCTAACTTTGTTGCACAGTGCAGTGCATTTAACCTAATTGATTTTAGTAAAAAAAATCTACCAACATAAACTACTTTGCTAAATATTACGTAAGCATATCTTTCGATTTAATTGAATCACTGTTGACGATAACTTTACTAGGAGGCTACACGGGGCGCTATTTGCCGACGAACAAGTTTTCTGAATGAATAGCAAAACTTTTGCATCCTTGTCCTAGGAGGCGAAACGAAAGTGGAGATAGTGAATGTGTGTAACTTTTCTACTCCGCGAACAAATGGTGCTAATAAATGAAATATGACTAATAAAGAAGGCGAATGGCGAGTCTCAGTGTGCGCTACACTGACTAGTTTTCTTCCTCAGGCATAGATCAAGTGATGGTAAACGAGTGGAAGTTTGAACTGCAGCTGGTTCGTTCTCTTCGTTATTTAGTCAGAGCTGAGTCAATATAGTTTTCAAGAGTAATTTGTAGTTATTTTGTGAATGCTAAGTAAGGTAAAGAGCCTCATTTGGCTCTATTAGGGAGGGTGCCGTACTATTTCGCACATTATCGTGTTAGAGCGTAACGAAAACTCAAAGTGGTTACCCCGAAGTTCACCTTACCATTTGAGCCAATGCGTTGAACAATGATGACAAACGTTCTTCTAACCAATGGCTTCAAATCGGCCGGTGATAGTATAAACAGGACGAAAATTGGTTCATTACTCTATTCAGGATATTTTGAATTGAAATTTATTACAGTATGTGACGCTTTTGTAGGTATTGTGGAAGTTTCTAATAGATTGAACGAATTAAAATGTCCTTGTTATCGAAAAAAGTTATCTGTTCCTTTTTTCTCTTAACGACGTTGAATTTGCTGGAGATTACTGAATAACCATAGTAATCAAGTAAGAGCAAGGATGTAAAATATACACAACCGAAAACCAGTGACAGCGTCCTTAGGAACAGGCTTGAAACCTTACGGACTAATCTTTTGTCTTCTACTGGTAGGAGTCGGGTTTAGTCATAGTTACTAGGAATCGTTTTAGTCTATCAATATGTCTCACGGCAAAAGGTAGAATTGTTTCTCTTAACCATATGAACCGACGTTCTCCAAATTAAACCATTTCAAAAGTGTATCAAATCGCTGCTGCATGAATGATACTTGTTGAGACTCCGCCCACTAGCACTTACTTCTCAGTATAGTAAATGCCATGGAGACACTCCCGAATCGACTGCTCACAACTCTAACAGAGCAAGGAAACTTATAAGGGCTATAACAGTTTACATTCAGGAAGAGACTCGTAAATGGAACCACCCTAGTCTCTTTGACATAGCAATTCTATCCAAGTTGTAAAACAGTGTCTGAAAAGGAGTTATCCGGGAATAGCATTAGTGGTGTACGGCAAATACGGTGGCCACTTTAGATCTTTTATAATAAGAGCGAGTATTCGAGACTAGTGACATTTCCTAAAGGTGACAATGGAGCTTAGGTTTACAGTTCCCCACGGCTTCCTTGTCATGCCCACATTTATTGTTTTATGGTACTTGGTATTAGCTAGCTAAATTTTTCTCTGATCTGATGTACGACCGCTGCAAGCATTTGGCTCTTAGCTTGGATTTTCTCATTGGTTAAAAATCGCATAAGTTGGAATAAGTGTAATACAGAATTTATTTTAACAGTGTCCGAAAAATGTGGGCATTAGGGATGTGTAAACAAATATAATAAAGTAGAAATGTAAACCAAAACCATATTTTTTCCAGACCTTTAAATCCGTTCTTTCGCAATGGAAAAGTACCAACTGCGTCGTTTTATTCATTTCCATACGACCCACTCAATGTATAATCCCACGATTTTGCGTTTGGAAATTTTATCACCGTTGAATCCAAAACTTTTGCCTCCCCCCCCCCCTGTTTTCATCGGTTGCATTCACCTACTGTTGTACTGCTGACGCTGCTCACCCACGTCGATTGAATATTTCATTGACCGGATAATGCAAATCGTCACTGGTGCGACACGGAACACTCGGTGTTCGAAGCCGTACCGCGGAAATGGGCAATCATCAGTACGTATACTAAAAGCCTTACGGCACTGTAGATTTTTTTCTTAGCTAGTTATGTACCTGTTTGGCCTTTTATGCTCGGGGAGCTGTTCTCGTAAATCTTATCGTATTTTCTTAGGCTCGCCTGTTCAGATTTTTCCTTCCTTTCGGTTGCCGGATAATTACTTATTTTTTCCGGCTTCTGCTACTCTTTTGCTTACGGTAATCAAGCATCGGTGTAAGTATCATCGTTAGAAGGGGTTTGCTGAACTAGTGAAGCTTTTGTGGATTTGGGGCTAACGGGGTGTGGGAAAAGTGATTCGGTGTTTAGCATTTTAAATGGGGTAGCGATATGGATCCGATAGCGTAATTTGAAACGGTGATTCGTGTAATTACATTGTTATGAATGATCGCAATCGGTTGCTCGATTTGACGTTTCTCGTTACAAACGAGAGTGTATTTGAATAGGACAACTGGTATGAAATATTACCATTTATGTTCATTCAATTTATCACTGCATAAAACATGATTGTCGTTTTCGTTATTCTTCTGAATTAAATTGCTATCCGGATGAAATCAATAGGGGAGAGTGGGTACTCTTGATCCCACTTTTGTTTTTTTCCCAAACCTTTTCAATTAAATAAAAATTTAAATTGCAAAATTCGCCATTTTGTAGTCAATTTGAGTTGTAAGAGCTCTGAATAATATGTAAATCCGACGAATGTTCAGCCAATCACCTGTCCTGACAAATAATTTGATTAGACTACCTTTTTAGATGCTCGACAAACTTTAATCACAGTAGAAAGTCAAGACAAATATTTGCGGTAAATCAGTGCTGATACCACAATAGATCTAAATACTGGGCGCAGTGGTTCGTCTCCAACAAAAAAAATTAGTGCTGTTAAACTGGCTTTTCCAACCTTCAGTAACTTATACTATAATTTGTTCACGAAAAAAAAAACATTTTAGATCAAATAATAGCGCCAGGCACTTTATGAAAATGATGTTTTTCTATTTCTATGCATTTCGAAGTGTTTGAGAGAGCTAATGATAGAGATCAAGCAGTGTTACAGGGATCAAAGATACCTACTTACCTGAGGTGAACAAATTTTTTTTTTTTGTATGTGTTGTGAAAAAAATATTCATGTAGGATGATGAGCCTATTTTGGCACCATTAAGGACTATTTTTGGCACCATTAGGGACGCACTATTTTTGGAAATTGTTAAAAAAAATTTAGAAGAAACCATATTACCTATAACCTTTTTCAGAATAAAGTATCAGTGTACTGTTTCTTAAACATCTATATAATGCTCATTTAGCAGAATTGTCTCAATTTTCAGCGCAAATGAAAATAAATGCTCTATTCTGTGCATCTATTCCCACCTCAACGATCCAATTATCGCCTCATATCCACCTAATCGAACAATAAATTAGTTGAATATTCCATTTGCGTCAATTCTAACTAGGTATCCAGATCATGGACGCCAACGCGTGATTTGTAAAACGAATAATTCTGCTTTTTTCAGCCGATCAAAACAAACGTAAACATCACGCACATGAAAGAAACTCATCAGCTCTTAGTAGAAGAGCGCCCAGAATTGCGCACGCAGGAAATAACCATGTAAAGGTTAACAACTAAAATCTCAAGTTTCACATCACACATTGCTTCCTTCCGATCCGAATTGCATGTGCAAATGAAAATAAAATATCTGCAATCAACAATTAGTTGAATAACTTGAAATAATTGATTACTTATACCTGAAATTGCATAACAATATATTTTCAAGTTCATGTTTTGGTTTGGCCGCTGATTCTTTTCTGTATGATGGATGCAAAAAGTTTGTTTGATTGTGGTAGTGTATCGGCAAAACATGGCAATAATGTGAACCCTCGTATTTAATATTATCCTATTATAACCCTAGGCCTATCCTAGTGTTTGACGAGTAATTTTAAAGTGAAATAATCGTCAAAAGATTCTCCAGCCAAAATAAAGATATGTATCAGTGCAATTTTTAATATATTTGTGCCGGAACAACGAGATATGAGGCGATCAATGCTGGCTCGCAAGTGTTTATTTTTCTAAGCGCCGTTGCATCCTGTTTCGGTTCACTACGTGAGTGAGGCGGATTAGCAGATATTTCAATAAGGTGATTTTGATTTAATAAAAAGTTGGATTTAGAAGATGGTTCTAAATACATATGTGCACAACAAATAAAGAATATAACTTGAGCTTATTTTTGCACATCTGATTTAACTAAATCGATATTGTCATTATCTCATAGGTCACAATAGGCTCTACTGCCATAATAGGCACATCACCCTATAATTAGTTCACCGAACTCATACAACCGTTTAAAAATTTGTAAATAGATCTTCGAGGTGGATTTAAACACATATCTTCTAAAATATTGTACAACTTTTCCAAACCAAATGTATACATTAGACTTGTTTTTAAAACATCATAAACGACCAAATATTTCATTTTCTTTTTATATTGTGGTAACTTTTGATGTATAGATTCTGAGATATGGCCAGGGAATTAAATATCCTCAAGGATCAAGTGTCCTCACACTCCTCTACTGCCGTTCTACGCATAACTGTCCCATATATTTAGGAAATGCCATAAAACGTTATGTGTACAGTGGTAAAATATTTGTCATTGCACTAATTGATTATAAAAAATTTTAATATTCAACATCTTCTTGCTGAAAATGTAAGTTACTTGTTAGAACTATGTTATCTCACCGTTTGATGACCAAGATTTCGCTGAGAAATAGATGAGAGATTAACCGGCGGGCCAAAGAGGCAGACACTCGAGGACGTTGCTGTCGCCGAAGGAAAAGACAACAGCCGACAGAGAGAAAGCTGGAGTACCGTTGTAGATCGGAAGAAAAAAACACGGGAAACAGTAAAAAAGAAGGAGGAGCGAAAAGGGGACCAGACAAGGAAAGGAAAACTCTCGGCTCGTCAGAAGGCGCCAAAGGGAGAAGCCGTGCTCGTCAAAGCCAATGAAGCGACGACGTATGCAGCACTGCTCAAGAAGGTCAGAGAGAACCCGTAGGTGAAGGATTTGGGGGAAAACCTGATAAGAGTCAGGCGTACCCAAAAAGAAAACTGAAACACAATAGACGGCGATCAGCTTACTGATGGAACTAGACGCTTAGTACGCGCTGCTTGTCTCAGAGCTAGAAGGCGGACTCAGAGAGCAATATCGGAGCCAGATAGAGAAGAACGCAAGGCAGCGTTTCGGGATGCTACATCCGCTTCAAAATGGGAGATCTCACGAACTATAGTTGTTTTTATTTCATTGAAAGGTATAATGAAGTGTTAAACCATAAATTTAAACCCTTCGTGCAGAAATGTTTTATCTTTGTTCTTCTTCAAGAAAAAGCCATTGAGAAATTGAATATCATGTTAGTAATTTATCTTGGTATCACGAATCTGACACAAAATTTAATGTAGATTCAAGATATATAGGCATCGTCTGGCGCCTTTTTGCGCCGAAGTTTTTATTTTTACACGGAAAAAAATCCATTCCTAAATTCATGAAAATGAAATTCACGATTTCGTGAACTGAAGGATTTACGAAAACCGTGACCAAGTTTCTAAAATTGTGAATGATAAACCTTGTATTCATGAAACTATTTGTGTTTTCTAAAAACCAGTTCACCCCGAATATATACATGGCGTTACATTAGAATGTTTGGTTGAATTACTGTTGTTGTTCCCTGGACATGTTAAGTTTTGCTATGGTTCTTGTTCATAATTTGGTGGGTGCACAGTCGACAGTCAAACGTTGTTCATGATTTCTAGAACTTATTCGCGATTCTTGTGAATTCTCACGACGTTAGCGTGATTAAATAGATAATAGATACTAGATAGATCGTAAACCATGTACCAGGAATCAAGAACCAGTTCACGAATACATGAATATTATTTTATGAATTCGTGAACTTTTTCAAGAAAACGAATGAAATGTTGTGACTATTATATTGGGTATCATGAACCAGTTCGCGAATACATGAATAATTTTTCATAATTTCGTGAACTATTTCACGAGCACGGATAAAGGATCGTGACTTATATATTAGGGATCATGAATTAGTTCACAATGATTGAATGGATTCATGAATAAAATTTAAAATTTCGTGAAATAGTTCACGAAAAAGTAGCCAGAATATTTTGATTTTGTGAACTTACGTTCCTGTATCCATGAAAAAATCATTAAATAACATGGCAGAAACCGTGACTAAGGTTCACAAAACAAAAATAAATATTTCTACTAATGAAAGCGTTATGTGGGCGGTACTGAAGGCTAATTGAACATAATTATAAAAGCCATGATTTTTGTTCATGGTCCTGTTTCCGTAACATAAAAACGTGATAGTTCCAGAATTCATGGCACATTATTCACGATTTTAAGAACATATTTTTTTTCGTGTATGTTTTTGAAAACTTTGTATGGAGAGGTGCCACTGTGCGTCCCTCTTTCTCGCACATGCTTAGAATAGGAGATTTTCAAAAATTCTATTGACCTAGAAAGTTGAATAACGTTCTCCAGTGACCTCTACTCAATAAGCAACATTTAACAGAAGTGATTGTTATAGAATAAGCTAAGGGACCTTAAAAATTTAGATATGCAGAGTTACTGTGGGAATTTTTATTGAATTTTGAATTAATATTTCCGATTATATATGTATTACTATAAAAACTTGAAAAGTTTTGTGAGTGGACTAGAGTTGTCGGAATAAGCTCATATTTGGCATATGGTTTATGGAGCCAATGATCATATGATTTAGGGGTGTTCCGAAAAAAGGTCAAAATTGTTGCCGGTATACTGCCACCAGAAGCATAATTGTCCCGTGTGTATAGGGATTCCCATAGCACATGGGACAGTTATGCTTCTAGCGGCAGTATAGTCGACATACAATATTGGGAAATGTGACAAATCCAATCCCTATCCATTGACTTCTCACCTAAAGTGTGATGCCTGCCCAATCCGGATGATTCGATTATTTGAAATATTTCTGAGCACTACGGATAATTCAATCTGGCCTGTATACTGCTGTATGAGTGCAACGAAAACTCGAATTGAATGTCCCAATTATCGCACTGTCATTTGACGTTAAAAAAGATGACAGACGTTGCTCTAAACAACAGCTTAAAATGGGGTGATAATAAATAATGTTAGCAGAGAGATAATTGGCTCTTTACCCTAGTCGAGTACAGCATTATCAATGCCAAAAAACGCTGAACACAGCAACCCTCTAAATGATGTATCATTTATACACGACCCCTAAGGTAAAAAGTTCTCGTACGACCTTGACAACTAGAACCAAACACAACGCTTCTGGTAACTGAAAACTCAACAGTTTCGTCCAAAAATGGGTAACACAAAGAAGGCAACTTATTCCATTTTACCCCGGGCAAAACTTTTACTTCAAGAATCCGCCTTCAATAAATTTTAATTATCATTGGAGACAAAACCTTCACTCGTGTCATCCAACCGAGAGACAAGTTTCGCCTCTAATAAAGCAGCAGAATTAAGCAACGGAACTATGGAAATTTATTTGAAAACTGCGTGACTGCGGTTGTATGCAAATTGGAGCTTTTTTCCCGCGCTTTTCATTCGACAACCTTCAGAGTCTTTTCCAATTAGGAACCATTTAATGCTGTTTAGAATAAATTATCCCCTTTGTCATAGAGCCATCCCGGACCCACACTACCTCGCATCGCTAACGAAATGCGTGCGCTGGAAATGCTGCAGTTTATGACGATGATAGTGATAATACTATACAGAAACCCCTCTTTCCGTGATGTCGTTACCCGCATCGAGAATGGTTGTTTTGCTGATGGGGATCCGCTGATGACGGCCATATTTTCTCTGTATTGCTTCGTGAACTGGATTCTCATGAAAAAGTACTATAAGCGTGGGAGTTTTTTGCGATGATAGCTGATTGCATTTCTGCAGCACACTGCATAAATGGCGTTGTCTTGTACATTAGAGCAAGTGTGGACGGTGGCGTCCTGGACGTAATAAAAAAAACAGAAATTGATGGTGGCGGATTGTTTGGGATGTGAAACGTGCTATGAGCGCGCTTCGATTTTTGATCGACAATATCTTAGAATGTTTCGCTTAAAAGATTCTAGATGATGAATAAAGAAACAAAAGAGCAGGATAGCAGACGTTACAAGATGTAGTGAACACAAATCTCCAAACAGTCAAAATCATGTTCTTTTTGTTCTTTTTCGACAAACACGCTTCTGCCCACTTGTGGCAAATGCTGGACCAATATCTCTTGTCTCAAACTCAGTGGTACCCTTGGATGCATTGTGGAGTCGGTGGCCTTCTATTAAGTAAGTACCATACATTTTCTATCTTGCTTCAAATATTGGTGAAGATGGTCGTAGCCGGATTCCATACTAGTCAATTTTTGAGGAGAGCAGATAAAAACGCTTTCAGAATATCACTGCAGAACGAGAGTGGGGAATATCACAGATAGAATGGAATATTGTCACTTTAAAACCCACAAATATCACCGTGCTTTGCCGTAGAATGCTTCACAATATCTCTGGTCAATAATCAAATAAATGTTCTCTTTATGATAGATTTATGTACATAAAAGTATTTTCTTGCTTCGCGTTCTGAACTTTACAAGACTATTAAGATTGATTGCACTGTCAACGCATAATCGTTGATACTTCCATTGTAGTGAAGTCCATAAATCGGAAAAATGTATCAACGTTAGAGATCGCGTGAAAACAACGCAAGTTTGCATGCATGTGACACATACTTTCCATCCAATGTTTTGAGATAATGAAGGTATGTTAATATTTCGACAACAGCTGATCGCTTGCAAATGGTTTCTTCTAAAAAATTGCCTTTTCAGAAATCAAGCTACAAGTAATAAGCGATCTGTCAATATGTATACACAACAATGTGTGTTGCCGGGCACGTTGTTATTGTACGCTCCCTTACCCTGCGACTACAGTATCTCATGAGCGTATATCAGATTGTCAGGGAAAGACAGCTGGTGGTAATGTAGGTGTAGAAGTAAGCAAATTAGTGAATTCATCGTTCCGTGGAATTTATCTGGTGTCACTTCTCCCGAATGCCATACAAAACACAACGTAGGGACTAATCGCTGGCGCGATCAATTTGCACCACTCTGCTTTCTAACTTTGCTCAAGCAGTGACTATGAATAAGAGAAGTAATCGTCAAATAATCACTCTTATTCTTGTTTACGGCGAATGCGTGATTCGAAAGTGGTTCAAGCGAATAATGAACCCATTTGATTTAGCTGCAGTGAACAAGAATACGAACATCTTTCGTTTGAATTTCGTATTGTCACAATTAAGAATAAAGGTGAATAGTTGTCACGCTGTGACGTGACAGAATTAGGCGGGGTTCTCATCCAAAATTTTCAAAAATTAGATTTTAATCTTCGCATTTTTTGAAAGGTATAAGTGTCTACTATATTGTGTTAAACGGGTTTTTCGATCCACTCATCAAAAAAGTTTCTACAGGCAAGTGTTCGTCCTGGCCGCTATGGGACGCTCTTAGCTCGAAATACGCGCTTCAAGTAGAAACCTTTTCATAGCATTATGTATGTTCTCAGAATGCTTCACAATGTACAGTGTACATGTGTACTGGGCTCGAGAGCGTATTTCATGTCGCGGATGAACTGCGTCTTCTTGTAGTGTATCTGAATAGTTAGTATTGCGGTGCTTTTCGTGCAAGCCTAGTTAAAATTGTTAAGGTCAAATTTTAGTCCGCCATATTGGAATTTATTTTTATTTTTTGATTTTGGTACATATTAACTCAAATTCGTGTTTATAAATCACAAAATCTTTTTTGCTCGATTTTGGCTGAAATACCACTTATTTTTAGTGGGGGTATATTGGATCGGCCGTTTTTAATTTCGAATAATTGACCCCATATTCGCAATCAGATATCCAGAACCCATAATTCCATGTAATTGCTATAAAATATTGACATCATTCTCAAAATTTTGAACTGCAGTTTCATTTGAAAACAGTTCAATTTAAAAACGTTAGCTTTGGAGTTCCACGGCACCCAACTTTAAACAGAACGCCATTTTGTTGTTTTTTTCACCTTGAAAAAAATTGTAAATGAAGACGAGAATATAACCTCTTTGAATTCTAAAACTGTTTCCTTTTATGTTTTTTCAATGGCTCACAAAAAAGCCAACCTTTACTTACATTTTTGTCATTTGAATGTGAACCTCCACTTAACATTGTTGCTTTTAATCTTATGATGGCGATCGCTTGTCTATTTGTTAATCGAGATTAGTGAGGCTTCATTTTAGAGAGGGAGCACACTTCGATTCAACATCGATTCTGTTGATGTGAAATATTGTCGAACCCGTCTTTTTGTTCACTGAAGGTGAAAACGAATCCTTAGCATATGGACGTCACCTTCATTCAGAAGTCACATATATGAAATTTCGATTTGATGAAATTCAGGGCTTCACATCCTTGGAGGCAAAATGCACCGAGTCAACCTCATATCATTCCAGCTCGCTTTTGGAATAGTGATAACAGATACCTTTTTGCAAATTTGACCGTTAATGGTGCCTTTTGAGAAGAAATTTTTTTATACACATACTTTATGTAAGGTATGTGCCCTCATGCACAAAAAAATTGGTCTTGTCCAAAATTTTTCCCAGTTGGAAATTTTCCATAAAAATTTTTATGTCAATTTTGACAGGTGCAGATTTCTTACCAAATAAAGTAATTAGATTTGAATTTTGACGTTTTCTTCTTCAATCTTGAAATTTCATACCAAAACTACCGAAGATAGCATCCCGCTTAGGTTTCTCCGAAGTTCTGGGTTTAAATTTCTGTCCTGTGTTATAGTTTATTTAGTTTATAGAGTTATAGTTTATTTAATTTAGTGTTAAAATGTATACCGAGCTGAACTTGAACGAATGTCAAATCGATAACACTAGTACTAATATGTCGACCAACTGGTCTGACCTTTGATTGAACCGGGATGATAGAAGCTAGCATTCTCAGTTGCACTTCCAACTAATTAACTCAACTAATAATAGAAATGCTTGGAAGAAGTATTATTACTCTGTAGTTCTGTAGATCTATAATTCTATAGTTTTATATTTAATAATTCTATATTTCTATAGTTGTATAGTTCTATAGTTCTATAGTTCTATAGTTCTATAGTTCTATAGTTCTATAGTTCTATAGTTCTATAGTTCTATAGTTCTATAGTTCTATAGTTCTATAGTTCTATAGTTCTATAGCTCTATAGTTCTATAGTTCTATAGTTCTATAGTTCTATAGTTCTATAGTTCTATAGTTCTATAGTTCTATAGTTCTATAGTTCTATAGTTCTATAGTTCTATAGTTCTATAGTTCTATAGTTCTATAGTTCTATAGTTCTATAGTTCTATAGTTCTATAGTTCTATAGTTCTATAGTTCTATAGTTCTATAGTTCTATAGTTCTATAGTTCTATAGTTCTATAGTTCTATAGTTCTATAGTTCTATAGTTCTATAGTTCTATAGTTCTATAGTTCTATAGTTCTATAGTTCTATAGTTCTATAGTTCTATAGTTCTATAGTTCTATAGTTCTATAGTTCTATAGTTCTATAGTTCTATAGTTCTATAGTTCTATAGTTCTATAGTTCTATAGTTCTATAGTTCTATAGTTCTATAGTTCTATAGTTCTATAGTTCTATAGTTCTATAGTTCTATAGTTCTATAGTTCTATAGCTCTATAGTTCTATAGTTCTATAGTTCTATAGTTCTATAGTTCTATAGTTCTATAGTTCTATAGTTCTATAGTTCTATAGTTCTATAGTTCTATAGTTCTATAGTTCTATAGTTCTATAGTTCTATAGTTCTATAGTTCTATAGTTCTATAGCTCTATAGTTCTATAGTTCTATAGTTCTATAGTTCTATAGTTCTATAGTTCTATAGTTCTATAGTTCTATAGTTCTATAGTTCTATAGTTCTATAGTTCTATAGTTCTATAGTTCTATAGTTCTATAGTTCTATAGTTCTATAGTTCTATAGTTCTATAGTTCTATAGTTCTATAGTTCTATAGTTCTATAGTTCTATAGTTCTATAGTTCTATAGTTCTATAGTTCTATAGTTCTATAGTTCTATAGTTCTATAGTTCTATAGTTCTATAGTTCTATAGTTCTATAGTTCTATAGTTCTATAGTTCTATAGTTCTATAGTTCTATAGTTCTATAGTTCTATAGTTCTATAGTTCTATAGTTCTATAGTTCTATAGTTCTATAGTTCTATAGTTCTATAGTTCTATAGTTCTATAGTTCTATAGTTCTATAGTTCTATAGTTCTATAGTTCTATAGTTCTATAGTTCTATAGTTCTATAGTTCTATAGTTCTATAGTTCTATAGTTCTATAGTTCTATAGTTCTATAGTTCTATAGTTCTATAGTTCTATAGTTCTATAGTTCTATAGTTCTATAGTTCTATAGTTCTATAGTTCTATAGTTCTATAGTTCTATAGTTCTATAGTTCTATAGTTCTATAGTTCTATAGTTCTATAGTTCTATAGTTCTATAGTTCTATAGTTCTATAGTTCTATAGTTCTATAGTTCTATAGTTCTATAGTTCTATAGTTCTATAGTTCTATAGTTCTATAGTTCTATAGTTCTATAGTTCTATAGTTCTATAGTTCTATAGTTCTATAGTTCTATAGTTCTATAGTTCTATAGTTCTATAGTTCTATAGTTCTATAGTTCTATAGTTCTATAGTTCTATAGTTCTATAGTTCTATAGTTCTATAGTTCTATAGTTCTATAGTTCTATAGTTCTATAGTTCTATAGTTCTATAGTTCTATAGTTCTATAGTTCTATAGTTCTATAGTTCTATAGTTCTATAGTTCTATAGTTCTATAGTTCTATAGTTCTATAGTTCTATAGTTCTATAGTTCTATAGTTCTATAGTTCTATAGTTCTATAGTTCTATAGTTCTATAGTTCTATAGTTCTATAGTTCTATAGTTCTATAGTTCTATAGTTCTATAGTTCTATAGTTCTATAGTTCTATAGTTCTATAGTTCTATAGTTCTATAGTTCTATAGTTCTATAGTTCTATAGTTCTATAGTTCTATAGTTCTATAGTTCTATAGTTCTATAGTTCTATAGTTCTATAGTTCTATAGTTCTATAGTTCTATAGTTCTATAGTTCTATAGTTCTATAGTTCTATAGTTCTATAGTTCTATAGTTCTATAGTTCTATAGTTCTATAGTTCTATAGTTCTATAGTTCTATAGTTCTATAGTTCTATAGTTCTATAGTTCTATAGTTCTATAGTTCTATAGTTCTATAGTTCTATAGTTCTATAGTTCTATAGTTCTATAGTTCTATAGTTCTATAGTTCTATAGTTCTATAGTTCTATAGTTCTATAGTTCTATAGTTCTATAGTTCTATAGTTCTATAGTTCTATAGTTCTATAGTTCTATAGTTCTATAGTTCTATAGTTCTATAGTTCTATAGTTCTATAGTTCTATAGTTCTATAGTTCTATAGTTCTATAGTTCTATAGTTCTATAGTTCTATAGTTCTATAGTTCTATAGTTCTATAGTTCTATAGTTCTATAGTTCTATAGTTCTATAGTTCTATAGTTCTATAGTTCTATAGTTCTATAGTTCTATAGTTCTATAGTTCTATAGTTCTATAGTTCTATAGTTCTATAGTTCTATAGTTCTATAGTTCTATAGTTCTATAGTTCTATAGTTCTATAGTTCTATAGTTCTATAGTTCTATAGTTCTATAGTTCTATAGTTCTATAGTTCTATAGTTCTATAGTTCTATAGTTCTATAGTTCTATAGTTCTATAGTTCTATAGTTCTATAGTTCTATAGTTCTATAGTTCTATAGTTCTATAGTTCTATAGTTCTATAGTTCTATAGTTCTATAGTTCTATAGTTCTATAGTTCTATAGTTCTATAGTTCTATAGTTCTATAGTTCTATAGTTCTATAGTTCTATAGTTCTATAGTTCTATAGTTCTATAGTTCTATAGTTCTATAGTTCTATAGTTCTATAGTTCTATAGTTCTATAGTTCTATAGTTCTATAGTTCTATAGTTCTATAGTTCTATAGTTCTATAGTTCTATAGTTCTATAGTTCTATAGTTCTATAGTTCTATAGTTCTATAGTTCTATAGTTCTATAGTTCTATAGTTCTATAGTTCTATAGTTCTATAGTTCTATAGTTCTATAGTTCTTTAGTTCTATAGTTCTATAGTTCTATAGTTCTATAGTTCTATAGTTCTATAGTTCTATAGTTCTATAGTTCTATAGTTCTATAGTTCTATAGTTCTATAGTTCTATAGTTCTATAGTTCTATAGTTCTATAGTTCTATAGTTCTATAGTTCTATAGTTCTATAGTTCTATAGTTCTATAGTTCTATAGTTCTATAGTTCTATAGTTCTATAGTTCTATAGTTCTATAGTTCTATAGTTCTATAGTTCTATAGTTCTATAGTTCTATAGTTCTATAGTTCTATAGTTCTATAGTTCTATAGTTCTATAGTTCTATAGTTCTATAGTTCTATAGTTCTATAGTTCTATAGTTCTATTGTTCTATTGTTCTATAGTTCTATAGTTCTATTGTTCTATAGTTCTATAGTTCTATAGTTCTATAGTTCTATAGTTCTATAGTTCTATAGTTCTATAGTTCTATAGTTCTATAGTTCTATAGTTCTATAGTTCTATAGTTCTATAGTTCTATAGTTCTATAGTTCTATAGTTCTATAGTTCTATAGTTCTATAGTTCTATAGTTCTATAGTTCTACAGTTCTATAGTTCATAGTACATTACTCAAAAACCCGTATTATTGTGAAAACGTGGTGAAAAATAAGAAAACAAAATTTTCTCTAGTTTGGTTAAATGTTGCAGGATTTTCATAATTTGACAACCGATTAATTCAGACAACTGCCAATGAAAAATTATTGTAAAATTCATTTGTGTTATAATAGTACACAATTGAAATATCCGTAGATCTGTTAAAAAGAAAAACGAATACAATTTTCGCAAACTTCCGCAAGACTTTTCCTAACACAAACTCTATCATCATACTCATTAGCGTCATAAAAATCTCATCGCTTGATCTAAAAGGAATAGGATTGTTGACAGAAATCCTTCCTTGCCATGTCTACTCTGTTGGCGTCATTTCCTGTTGCTGCCGGTAGAAGTTCACAGCGTTGATTGTACAAATGATAACGAAATGCCGACATTTTCTTCCATCACTTATTTGAGCTGCGGAAGAGATTGGAGCCGTTCCTAGGCTCTAGCGATGATAGCGCATCAGAAATGAGGTGCCGAATTGGTGATTTATACCGTGCGTAAGGTTCAAGTTACTGACAAGCGGACCACGAAACATTCAAACCCGACTTCGCGCTAAGGTTCAAATTGCTTCAAATGATTCTCAACCCGAAACACAAGACCATCAACCCGTCCTTATTGGAAATTGAATTAGAAAAATCTTTCTATTGACTTGATTTATCATAGCGCTCAAATATTCTATAAAGTATTGTTAATCTACAAACCCGAAATTCTCGAAAATATTACAGAAAATCAGTGGTTGTGTCAACCCTGTTACTAAGTGGAAGTTACTCCAAAAAGGATGAGAAAATATTTTCGTTTGTTGTACAAAATGCGGTTCGTCCATCTGCATCGTAAAGTTGCCGTATTTCAAACTTCCTCATTTAACGTGAGCCGCAGAAGAGGTAACGTTTGTCGATGCGCGCTGAAAGGATTACGCCATTTGTATGCCCAAGAGGGAATGGTACAATAGGTAGCGAGATGCTGAATTTCTGGTTTATACCGTGCATATGAGCCGTGCCGACACAGTTCAAATCGTTTTATATAATTCTCGAGCACAGCACGTCGCTTTTTCTTGATACCAAAACCAAAATCAATGGCATCAAATGGTAAGGGTGATAATGGAAATAATTTATAAATAGGCTCATTACTCTAGTTCGAAATTTAATTAAAGCTGATGCGGTGATAGAAGAAACAAGAAAACGAAACTGACACGAATAAGCAAAAGGCGAGCAAAACTTATGGGATAATTTCGTGGAGATCTAACTACCGTATCTTAATCTAACCATATTGGCGGTAATGTTCAGAAACAAATTGAGCCTAGTTTAATGGCGAGGAGAGGTGGAAAAATAGGGTAAGTAACTGCTACAAAGAGTGAGACGGTTAGGAATTAGTTAAATATATTTTCACATATGGTGTCGCTGAAAATTATGTGGCACAAAAAGGGATTCAGTTTTATCCGAACAAGAATATGAAACCAAACCTTCTAGAAAAAATAATAAGTGCCGCAGTGGTTATTTTTTCATCGGCTGTTTAACAATTACGAACAGTTACTATATTCAAAAACCTATCCAACAAACGGTGCTCAAATACCTCAGCATTAAAATTCCACGTAATATTACTTGCGCCACTTCCTCATACAACGGTGAGGCAAAACAAAAGTAAAGTACTAAAACAACTGTACCGTGACTGTATCGGACTTGAATGACTATAGTAACGAGGAAAACGCTAACGGCAAACTGACTGAGCATAAATGATGGAGCCTGTATACTTACTTGTTTGTACTGATGCCCTAATGGTCGTGCGCTTCATCGTCGCATGCTAGGATTTTCCGCTTGTTTGGTGTGCGTAAGAATATCGCAGTAAATGTAAATACAGCTTACTATCGTAAAAGCTGATGTTGACGAAAAAACGAAAACAGAAAACCGAAACAAGTTTTCCATTTTTTTTGCCATCATTCTTTCGATGGAAACGGATGACATGTAGAAAGCCTCATCTATGATTTTTTCTGACTTGGAACAAGGACATTTCTATTAGGAGTGATGGATGATAACCTACTCTCGAATTGGGCACACGAGGTTTGTTGGCGGTCGCAATTCGCAGTAAATAAGATGAAATGACAGATTTATTTCCGCTGAAATAAACCAGAGATCAAGGCTGAAGGGTTTATATCCCAGATGAAATGAAGTAAAGATATAATCTTCAAAACGTTCTCTATTCTCCTTGCATCGTGCAGTTATGCGAAGCGAACCAACAGCGATTTCTGGACAACGGAAAACTTTTTTCCAACCTCGCATCGGCAAACGTGCCAAAATTGCAAGATACCAGCAAACATCGGAGACTAATCCTGACCCCGATTTGCGTATGCGGACCAAGTACAAGGACAAAACAACTACTATGTATACATACGTAAGTATGGTAGATACATACTCTGGACACCTCAGTGCGCCAAGGGCAAGCAATGTTATACAATCTGTGTTTCCCATCGTATGCTCCGTTAGTCCCCGATGAAGTAGTGTAGTGGCGTAATAGATCCGCAAAAGTGTGGGACAAAAAAAAATGGTAAAGGAATCCTTGCAAATGCCGGTGTGTGAATGCTAATTCAGTACGCTGCAGTTACTTACAGCTCGCTTGAATCGTTCCCCCTTGGTGAAGGTTGAGGGGAAACGGCGTGTGCTTGACATTCCAAAAAGCAAAAGTAACAATGCTCAAATATACCCTTTTAACTCGTATTTTTTCTCTGTCTAGTATCCTTCTGGTTTATGGCAATTGACGCGGATTATAGTGCTCTTCACCATCAAAGCAGTACATAGTTGCATGAGGAGTCCATGTAGTAATATGCAACATTGGAATTTTTCTTGTGAAATGCTTCAAGTAAAAGTAGCAATAGATTTTGATAGTAAAAAGCAGGGCCGGCGGAAAGCGTGGGTAGTATGGGTAGTACTACCCACTCGAAAATAACCAAGTGGGTAATTACCCACTCAAAATTTTGAACCATTTCAAAAAAATTTAGATGCGCAACGCATGTATCTCGTACTACACACATTTGAAAACATCGATGTACCACAATTCCATTTGCATAAGCGAACGTGATTTAATGTGAATGTAATGTAAGCGTGTGCATAGCGAAAAGGGAAAAAATCCTTACTAATGGACCCCTCACCCTATGCTTTCTACCCACTCGGGCGTAAAGTGTTTCGCCGCCCCTGGTGAAAAGCTCAATTAGTCACTCAGAAAAACATTTATCTCTATATCTATTGAAGTCGTGCAAAATTGTTTGAGATGACGAAAGATTTGGGGATTTTTTTTGAAAATCATTTCGCTCATTTTCTTTGCACTTGCGGTACTTGGAGACTGAAGCCAGGAGAGCAGCGTACACCTACAACTCCCTATTTTGGGTTTCCTTATCAGGTATTTTGCAGTACATCTCCTCAAAATGACACAGTAAAATGGCGAAGCGAAATCAATGCAACACCTCAAAGAATGGGTTGTTAACTCTAAAATTTTGTTTGAGTCTAGTTCACTAGCACTCACTACTTGACTTGACACTTTGACAACCAGAACGACAGAATGCTCTAAATCAACTCTGTTGTTAAATAAGATGTTTCAATCCTGAATAAAGTAAACTTCAATTTATTTATAAGCGAAAGCGAACGATTTTCCAATGTTTTTAATTTCCATATGGAGTTCTATACAAATCATTTCACACACACTAATTGGGGGTTTGTTTTCCTCCAGCTGTCATATATAAAACTGTCAGCCAAATTAAACATTTGAATTAGCTCTCGTAAAATATTTATAATGGTGTTGAAATGCTTTATGTCGCTGTAAAACTTATTCTGGGGACGTACCATTCCGGTTGGTCATATTCCATCATGAAAATAATCCGACCGAAAAGTTATTTTCGATTTGTTTTCCTCCATCTATGAAAGGTGGAGGAAAACAAACCGTTGAACACACTAATACAGTTACAGATTGTCAAGTACTCTACTGTATAAAAATAGGGTTTCGTCACATTTCGTTGAGCGGCCATTGCTTCATATCTTCCTCTTCAAATAGTCGTGACGCAACAACGTATTCACAGAAGCGCATGATACTAACAGGAAACGGGTTTCCGTTTCATATAACTTGAGCGTTCCTTGCTGATGTTAGTTCAAGTGTAAGTAATTTTATTTCGCTCGTGCAAACTAATCGATTTCCAGTGGTTTAGTGAATAATCCTGGGACACTATGATGGAGTTTAATGAAGAAATAAATTGCAAATCATATAATTGAGAAGTGAGGAATCGAGTACCGAATAAATAAAAAGTGCAATATTGAGACGCGGTGAATGGAGCAGAATTGAGAAAGAAAAATTAAAGGGTTGTGTACAGGACACGACCACGGTGACATTAAAAATATAGCTTTTTTATATATCACACATATCGACACACGTTCTTGTTCACTCGCCTGTTTTCATATGTTACAATTTGCTATATACCCTCCCCATTAAAACATAATTTATTGAAGGTCTTTTAACGGTAATCTATTAATTAATCAAGTATCTCACTAGGTGATTGGCATTATTTGGCTGATCCATCTAGTAAAAATAGGCTGGTCTGTCCAGAAAATATATTCAAAAGAAAAGTTCCATATTGAGAGCTGTGATGAGAAAAACCCACGCCCGCCAACGGAAATATACAGATTCTCCATAAAATATGAAATTTCATTTTCCATTTAAATTTTCAATAATGTACTAATGAACTTAAGTAAACAATCTTAAGTGTAAGTATTTCTTGATCGATTAGTGGTGGAAAAATGAAATTATTTGATAAATTACATTGTTATGCAACGTTCGCACTACCAGTTAAAACGGGTTTTTATGCTATCTTGGTGACATTTTTCTTGTTGCTAATTATTAAAACGTGTTATAACTCTGTAGTGTAAACATTGTATTATTAAACCAATTCTGCAGCGTTTTATGTTATATAGGTGTTTTATGTGGTAATAGGACTGACATAATTATATCTTCAGTACAGCGGTTTGTTTCATAATTTAAAACAGATTTATTTTAAAATTTAAATTAGTATACCCAACCGTATTTGTTGTATACCTTAAAACGCAATTAGAACTGTGTTTTTAATACATAGGATAGGACAGATATTCTGACTGGTTAAACTGGGAAAGCAATTTTAAGTCCAGTAACGTTTAAGACATGGCTTGAATTTGAATCGAAAAAGAACACCCGCTTCAACTGCTGCTGGGACGGTAAGTTCTGTTTTAAAATTTTCCGTTGTGTGCAGTACGAAACAAAAGTGTTTGAAATTAGAAAACAAAAAGTTCTGCTGGGAATGTGATTGTTTCCGATGCAATTACATTCAGATTTTTCACGCACGGGATACAGGCCGTGTAAATGAAAACCGCGTAAATTTAAAAAAACGCGTTAATGAAAACCGCGTAAATTTCAAAATCCGCGTAAAAACCTGAGTGTGCTCTCCTATATAAAATACTACGCTGCTGAACAGTGCAATAACTACAGAAGCACGTTGTCAGATGCCTTACTGATAAAAAACATATAACCGAAATATGAAACATGAAAACCAATTGGCTCTTTACCCTACGCAGCTACAAAGCGCCGTAAACATGGATTAACAAGTTACAACGCACACGCATGCATAAAAATAAATATATTTTTTTCAAACGCAACACTCTTAAGCAGCACACACCGTATTGAATTAAATCCAAACCTCCCCGCCCACTCACTTTGCAAATCATTCTGTGACACCATGCTGGTAGGGGTGGGCGTAGCGTAGTTAGTAAATCGATTGCCTTGTACGCAGCGCACCTGGGTTCGAGTCCCGACCCCGCACATAGGGTTAGAAATTTTTCATAAGAGACTTTTCTAACCCGAAGAGGCGAATGACCTTAAGGTTAAAACCTCTATAATCGAAATTAAAAAAAAAAAAAAACCATGCTAGTACCCGACAAATCCGCACACGGCCACCGCTGCCGAAAATGCATAGCGTCTACCGCTTATTGTAGTGCCCAGACGCTGCAGCCATGATCTTACCCGTTCGACATAAGAACAAAAACTGATTCAAACGGGTTTTTTTTTAAATTTTTTTTACATTAAATATTTTATTGTTTCTTTTGTATTTTACATTTCTGTTATAATTTACATTTTAAGTGACGCAATTTTTATAAAAATTTTCATCTTTGTTTTGTGTAGCAATAATATTCAGTTTTTCGCATAGCCAAGTTGTTCCTTTGTAACAGTAGTTGTTTACTGATAACCTTAACCTAATCCTTAACCTAAATTAACCTATAAGATTTTGTATCAGAAGGTGCTCTGAGTTGATGCAGCTATTTCTGAACTTTGCACAAGAGTCGACTATTTTTTCTTCGATGGTTTTTTCATCAGCAGATCTATGCACTTCAGTTGTCCTTGTGTCCCATGGCAAATCAAGGATCATCTTCAAGCATTTGTTTTGGACAGCCTGTAATTTCAGCTTGTGGGTTTTAGCGCAGGTGGCCCAGATGGGCATGCCATAGTGCATGACCGGTGCAATTATTTGCTTATATATAGCAAGTTTGTTTTTCCGATTCATTTTGGATCGTCTGTTCATAAGAGGGTATAATTTTTTTATTAGGAGATTGCATTTGTTTCTCACTTTTTCAATGTGTTTACTGAATAACAGCTTTGGATGATGATTCAAACGGGTACGCGTCACCTCTATTTATAAACTAACCGTATATGGTTTAGTCACTTAGGTGCGAGTGTGTGCAAATGCCAACGTTACCGAAAATCGATAGCGCTTATTGCATCGCCCGGAGACGACGTTGCTCGTGTGGGATAAGAGCAACAACTGATTTAAACGGACATGCGTTGCTTCTATTTATGACTTTTCGTGTTTCATTGGGCAACTAAGCTGCCCTCTTTTGACGGCTGTGTCTGAGAAATCTGCCTCACGAATGGTATTTTTCCCGTTTTTTGTGAACTTTTTAATTTTACCAATTTCCAAAAGTCTACTTTTATTGGGGAGATATTAAATTATTACCAATATTTAAGTTAGGTGTTTCTGAATCGGTTGGTGTATGAATGATTAAAATCCATCTAGTAATATCGGAGTTATAAGCGTGCAAACCTTACATAGTTTCGTTACATGGGAGATAGTTTAGATTTTAGAATGACACCTAGCCCCAGATAGTGGAGTAAGACATTTTTAATGTCAAAAATTAGGAAAAGGAGAATAGACAAGTGACAACACTGATAATATAAATTCGTAAATATTATTAAATCGATCATGCAATGTACGAATTCATTCGTTGTTTTCTGCAACGAAGGATTTTCGTGCATTGTAAATAATAGGTTTCGTTCATTTCATGAACAAGAATAGCCGCTTGCTGAACGAAAGCTTTCGTAAATTTTACACATTTAATGTACACTGCACGAATGTTATCGTTGGTAACGACATTATTTTTCTTGAATGAAACGAAATGTTTTGTGTATTTTAAAAAGCGGTTGTGTTTATTACGAACGATTTCGTTGGTCGCACGAGCTTATTTCGTTTATTTAAGAAAAGTTTGCGTATTTATTAGCATGTTGTTGTTTTCAGTCGATCTTTTGGGATCGATGTTTGACAACATCGATTTTTTTAATTTAAAAAAAATCGATATGGCCAAGTCGATTTTATTGTCGTACGAAGAAATGACCGCTTGATGAACGAAAGTTTTAGTAAATTTCACTTATTTAGTTTACATTGCACGAATGTTATCATTAATAACAACATTATTCTTCACGAATGAAACGAAATGTTTCGTTTATTTTAATAAACGTTTATGTATATTACGAACGATTTCATTGCTCACACGAATTTATTTCGTTCATCTTAGGAAAATTTTCGTATTCATTAGCATTTTATTTTTTCAATCGATAAGTTAAGATCGATGTTTAACAACAACGATTTTTTAACTAACTAAAAGGATCGATCTGGAAAAATCGATTTTATTTCAACCTGTTCACCTCTATAGGGGACTAGAAAGATTGTGGTGTGATGATGAACGCTTGATGAACAAGTTTTCGTAAATTTTACATATTTAGTGTACATTGCAGGAACATTATCGTTCATAACGAAATTATTTTTCATGAACGAAACGAAATGATTCGTTTATTTCCGTAAATATTTATGTATATGATGAACGATTTCGTTGGTCGCATGAATTTATTTCGCTTATCTTAAAAAGTTTTCGTATTTATTAGCCTCTTATTGCCTTCAGTCGATCTTTTGTTTGACAACATCGATTTTTTTTAATTTAAAAAAATCGATGTGGCCAAATCGATTTTCTTGTGGTACGAAGAAATGGCCGCTTGATGAACGAAAGTTTTCGTAAATTTTACTTATTTAGTTTACATTGCACGAATGTAATCGTTGATAACGACATTATTTTTCGTGAATGAATCGAAATGTTTCGTTTATTATAATAAACGTTTATGTATATTACAAACGATTTCGTTGGTCGCATTCGATCTTTTAGGATCGATATTTGACAGCAGTTATTTTTTTTTAATTAAAGGGATCGATCTGGCAAATTCGATTCTATTTCAACCTGCTCACCACTGTTGAGGAATAGAAAGATTGTGGTGTGAAGAAATGGCCGCTTGATGAACGAAAGTTTTCGTAACTTTTACTTATTTGGTGTTCAGTGCACGAATCATTTTTCAAGAATGAAACGAAATGAAACTTATTTGACGTTGGCGGTTTGACGAATGGTGCTCGTAAATATAATAAAGACTTTCGTATATAGCAGCGAACAATTCGTTTGCTTAATGAAGCCATTTCGTAATAAGCCAACGAAAGTCCAGCATGTACAACTCGTTCTGAACACAAAGTGGGTGTCGCGGCAAAACAGGCCCGAATTTAATAGAGGTAGCAAAATGTAGACAACCAAGAACATTTTCGTGTTGGGGAAGGTGAGCTCTACGACCCCGGTATAGCAGATTAACTAGTAAGGTATTACTTATTTCTTATTTATTTCTTATCTTCGGTATACACCGTACAGACACATTTTAAAACTATATATTTCTTTTTAATAACTAATATCTATGCTTGGAAACGTTAAAATCCTACACTGAAGAAGCTTCGTTAAATCTGCGGCAACATCTTTCCAGTGGGTTATTTTGTCCATATGAAGTACGGTGTCTAGGGATCCACAACAGAGTGGGGTTACGAAGAACACGAGAAGGCGCATACAAATTAACGCCCGAGAGAAGATCGGGACTGTCGATATTACCTGACAGCAAGTCGAAAACAAAAACTCTTTGCAGGAAGATACGGCGAGTCGCCAGAGTCTGCAGACGAGTAGCCTACATTTATCGGCACAAGGAGGTAACACAACTGGATCATTCCATGGAAGTTTCCTGAGGGCGAATCGCACAAAACATATTTGTATACGTTCTAGTCGGTCAATTTGAACGGCATGGTATGGTGCCCACACTTGCACAGAATACTTCAGAACACTTCTGATCAGGGCACAGTAAAAGCCTTTTAGTGCGTAGAAATCATCGAAATCCGCCATGTTCTGCTTTAAGAAGCCCAACATTCCGAAAGCCTTAGCAGTTGTTGCGGTGATATGGTCGGAAAAGCTCAACTTCCTATCGAAGAGCACTCTTAAGTCACGGATCGAGTCGACGCTTTCAATTGTTCTTCCTTTTAGACTGTATTCATAACGTCCTGGAGTAAGCAAGCGTCCAAAACTAATTACTTTGCATTTATTAACGTTGACTTCCATTCCGTTAAGCGTGCACCATTCTTGAATAGTACAGATATCTTCTTGAAGTACTACGGCGTCAAGTGCAGAAACGATAGTTCGAAAGATTTTGAGATACGAGCATCAAAAATGACTGACTTTTAAGTTTGATTTTAATTTTACATGTCGTTGAATTTCGTAAATTACGTAATTTTTCTCCACATATAGCGTTTGTTCTGAATGGCAGTAAGTGTAATTGTATGTCACTGGGCATGTAATGTATAGGTTTCATGTAAAATCAAACGGAGCGCGGTTTTATTTCGTCATTTCGTGAATTACGGTTTGTTAAATTCTGTCATGCCTGCAATTACGCCAACGATAAAATTCATATTTTTTTGGTGTGTACTAGAGATGTTCGGGTTTCAATTTTTTCGAACCCGAACCCGACCCGAACCCGATAGCTTGAAAATTGAAAAACCCAAACTCGATACGAGCCAGAAATTATAATATTTTAAAAACCCGAGCCCGACCCGAGCCCGAACATTTTAAAATTGAAAAATCCGAGCCCAACCCGAACCCGAGAATGAAAATTTTGTAAAACCCGAACCCGACCCGAACCCGAGAAGTTTAAAATTAGATAACACGAACCCGACCCGAACCCGAAAATTTAAAATTTAAGAAACCCGATTCGAACTCGGATTACTAATAGGGAGAATCAACCACAGTTCCCTAGAATTTTAATTTTAGGCACCCGCGCAGGATCATCTAAAAATTATCGAATTACTCGAACCTGAAGTAGCACCATACTCGTCCAGTTATGTCTACCTATTGCAAAATGAAGTACTGGCGAGTAGAACTCACATTTATATATACTATTATTGAACATTGAACTCATAATGTGCTGAAAAACTTATTAATCGTCGATATCTGAACTGGAAAGTAGGATAGATCGACGGCTAACTCATGGAGAAACAATAAGCTTAATGGTGTTAGTTTCAAACATTCTTGTCCGTCTTACTTAACAAAACATTTTATTTTTTATCGAAAACCATTCCTGTAAGAGCAGTTTTGTATAATTTATTACATGTATTTAATTAATCCAGTGGCGTAGCCAGGGGGGTTTTGGGGGTTAACCCCCCCCCCCCCTAACCAAAATTAATTGGATTGAAAAAAAAAATTGATGCTGACGAATTTAATTTAATATTCCACAAAATATTTTTGGAAAAATATTCTCTGATCACTACATTGAGAACTGTGTTTAAAGCGTCATGAGAACTTTTGGAAAATTGTGGGAAGGGGATCTTGTAACTTATCTCTTAGCTTAAATCCCATAGTTGTCAAATTACTTCAATGTAAAATAAAATAACTGTCTGAATTATTATGAGCTCATTTTTGGAAAGATGCTTCAAAATATGGATTAGAGATAATTTTTCGAATGGGAATCCAAATTTGAATAGGTTGATTGCATATGAAACATAAGCTTGTTTACCGAAAACTTACATACATTTCAACATTTGCTGAAAATGTATTTTTTTAGATTGTGTAGAGTTTAGACAACAATTCAATATGGTTAACAACAAGAATAACATTTCAGAAACTAGTTGAAAGCTGATGTAATTTTGTCTCTAGCAGGTCAGGATCGGTTTTATGAGCATTGGATTTTTGTTGTATTATCAACTATATGAATAGCCTCTTAGCAGGATGCAATGAATGGCGTACTAAAATTTTGTGTGCTACGTAGTAGTACTGCAAGTTGTGAGGTTGACTAATGAAGAAAAGTAAAATTAATGCTCGATAAATTTTTAACGGTCACGATCACATTCATTCGAAACTGCCAAATTTCGATGTTAAGTAACATTGAAGAATTTTAAAACGTAAAACTGTTCATCTGCTGAATAATTTTGACGGTTAATCCTCCTAGAAGTAATTATAGACAAGAATTACTCTTCAACCAAATTTGGGTCGAGACTTAATGTCTCCAGCAAAGTTTTCGAAAGTGCTATTTCAAACAACTTTGTCAAAGACATAAATATCCCACATATTCAGAGTATCGAAATATAGTAGTAGAAAACCTTTACAACAAGCTATTCTGAAATTACTGTAATGATAAATCTCTTCTGCGGTAATTAAATAATAAATTCACATTGCGTTCAAGGTGCCTTTGAAGCTTACAAAAAAAGGGAACTGGATTTAAAACAAATAATTCCCAGATATTAAAAGGACTCAAAAACACAAAGAGTGATTCCATTTTCAGGAGCTAGCATCAATTCGGCGCTAGCTTAGTCCGCCCACCAAGTTAGTGTCGGATTCTGATGAGATGAAGTCGAAACGCAAGTTTCAGTTCCATCCATCCATAATTTAGTTATAGGTTTTGTGTTCTCAAATCGCAATGATTGTTTCAAACAATTTTATCCGTAGCGCAGAAAAAAATAGTTTTCACCTAAATTTTTCTTCACTAAGAAGAAATATAGCAGGCCCAGTACATTTAAATCCCTATATGTTGAATTCATGTAGCCTTCATATTTTCAACAAAATTGTTTGAAATAACATTACCAAAAACTTTGCTGAAGGCACCATGTCTCTTAATATTTTTAAAAAATTAATTCACCATAATTACCTCTATGAGAGTTAATCACTAAAATTTCTATATCAAAGCAGGCGCTGTTTTATGTTGATAACTTCCCGAAGTTGTCAAACCTTCAAAGTCAAGGATTATTATATTAGGTGATCTTGAACGTTGAAAATTTTTTAGATCATTTATCCCACTTTAAAAGATCGCAATTTTTGACTTCATTGACATATTATACAAGAAAATAATCTATAGAGGTTTAAAAACTGTTCCATGTTGATCCTTCTTGTTTGTAGACTGGAATGACATCTGTTAGACTACTTATGTTTTTGAGTTTTCAATAATTTATCAAACTCATATTAAATTTTAGCATTTTTTCAAAAAATTTGCGATTTTCATCAAAACCCCCTCCAAACCAAATTTCTGGCTACGCCACTGAATTAATCTATGGCAACTGGCAATTCGCATTCGACAGCTTACACGACCTCACTCGCGTTACTGGTTGGTGTGGTCAAACTTGTGTCGATCAAGATTCTCCGACGCGTTCTTGAAGTCACATCATTAGTGTTAGGACGATGGTCTATCATGGGGTATATAATTTCTTTTATACTTCATTTTTGCGATCAATTCCCTAAGATCGTAGAAATTCATGTATTTTCATTCCTTCATAAAAATCCTTGAATTTCCACGATCTGGAATTGATGTTCTGCTCAAGCCATTAACGGATTTGTAGAAGTTGAACGGTCCCAACAAAAAAATCCCCAAACGGAAATACCAACACATTCAAATCTTCTCTTCGTCGCACTCATGTTCCATCAATTCTTATACAATAAATATATACGATTATATATTATGATAATAAATATTATTATATATTATAATCGTCGGATTGTCTGGAAATATGTAGCACTTCGCTTGTCGTTGTATTGCACATCAAACGAAGCGAACACAATGTGGATAAAGACGAGGTTCTGAATTTCTCCTCAGGACGTATTTATGTATTTGAAGATTGGCTCACACTCGACTAGCTTCAAAGCACAGTCAGGAAAAACCGACTCGAAATAGTGGTGGGGTATTTCAGTCGGTGTTAAATTCAAATCTCTTTTTTATCACGACGTCAACCGCAAGGTAGCCTCTACACAAAATGAACTGTCTTTCTCGTCATGTACGGGAAGCAAGGCCTACAGTTTGGATTCACGAACCGAGGGTCCGGATCCAGACACTTGTTTGGATCTAAGCACCAATTCTGGGCCCGGTTCAGTTCAGGGCCTGGCAAGGGGAAAAGGGGAGGGGCTAGATCCAGGGACTGGTCCGGATCCTGGGTACTGGTCTGGATCCGGGAACTGGTTCGAATCCGAAAACTGGCCCAGATCCAGATACTGGTCCAGATCCGGAAACTGGTCCGGAACCGGGAACTGGTACGGATCCGGGAACTGGTCCGGACCCGGGAATTGGTCCGGATCCGAAAACTGTCAAAAAAATTTATTTCACTGTGCAGCCTACTCAATAAAAAATCTCTAGTGTGTACGTACATCTAGCCGCAGGACAAACGGTTTGTGGTGAGGATCGACTTTGAGAATAGCAGTCGGAGGTTTGAGCAGCTCTACGATATCCGTGTTGTTTACGAATGCAAGATCGAGGATCTTCCCGTTCACATTCGTCAATGAGCAGATCTGGTACAGACCGCCTGCAACCATAGACTCCGTTACAGCTATTTCTTGTTCCGAAGAGACATTAATAGGTAGGTAACATTTTAGATCGTTATCGAGCGACCACTGAAGGCGTGGAAGTTTGTAGTCTCCAAAGACGAGAACAGTGTCGGTGCTGCCAGCATTGTCTAGAATTGTTTGAACGGCATTAGCGTGCGCGTGATACAAGTCCGGATTACTACTTGGCCTGAGACCAACACAGCTAATATATACAAATTGATTCAGGAGGGCGATACTCACGGTGATTTGCTCCAAGCGTTCAATTCCAGACAAGCTTAGCTGCGATCCTACGAGGTTGTTCTTTACCGCTATTGGGACGCCACCGCCTCGACGCAGATGACTGGTTGTTGAGTTGCGGTCGCAGCGGTATATTACGTAGTTCGACGAGAGTTCAGCGTTTAATATGTCTTCGCGCAGTCAGGTTTCCGTTAGGACAATGACATCGTAGTCACTAGAAGAAAGAGCTACATGGAATTCTTGTGTTTTCGTTCTCATTCCTCGCACGTTCTGGTAGTAAACGGAAAGAAACTGTTCGGAATGTGCGGCAACTTCGGGAACAGGTAATACAGGATGTGAAACAGGCGATGTACCTAGTTGGGAGGAGGGCGAAGAGCAGTGGAAGCAGTCATTGTTGCTGACTCGGACGCATTCGGTTTCCAAAAAACCTTTCTGGAATCCGACTTCTCTTCAAACTCACGATAATCAATCCCAACTGGCCATGTAGATGCCGTCATGGCCTTTTCTTTTAGATCCAAGGGCATGCCAACTTTGTAGGAGACAAAATTCAGCGATCTAGGATCTCTGCCACGAGATACCAACTTGACGACAGTGATGTCCGAATTTCCGAGTTTATCCGCAGCTGGCTTGGAGACGCTTTCATCAGGAACATTGGGCGAAATTCCTAACAGGTACAACCAAAACTTTTTATCTTCACGATTCACCGCGATGGATGATGTCGGCATCAGTACCACGTAGCAGCTTAGAAGGGTTGGAGCCTGTATCGTCGTTGCCTCACTTTCTTCTAGCAGAATTAAAGGAAATTGTCGCGGTTCAGCAACCGGCGTTTTTGGTACAGCGTCGATCAACGTTTTGAAGTTGGTCCGAATTTGCACCTTTAATTCCTCCAGTATGTCGTTGCGAATTGAATTTTTAAGCTCCTCGATCATTATTTGGTTTGCGGACTCAACGGACACTAATGCGTTACGAAAACGTGCTTTGTCCATGATATTTTTGCAGGTGTTACACATCCAAAATAAGTTAGACTTGTTAACAATAGCGGCAAATGATTCGTCGTTTAGTCCGCAGCATTTTGCGCAAAATGACGAAGAGCAAAAACCGCCACATTTTACAGCATCACGACCATCGGAAAAATTATCAGTGCAACTCTCACAAAATCCATGCATTTTACGATATGCGGCAGTGTCAGGGTTACTAGTTGAAATGCTCTGTAACAGCTGCAAGATCAAAGGAACGCAAGAAAGAACTAACCAAAACAACTACGAATTACTTCTCACCTTTCTCGTTCTGGCACCCGGAGATCAGGAAGGCAATCGAGTTATATACTGTACTTTATCTTTAAATGCGTTTTCCCGAAAGTAGTGTATTGTAAGCGGTCAAGTAAGACTTTTCATAGGAGTACTGGTTCGATTTCAATAATTTTTTCTCCAATTGTTCAGAAAACATACCGCTATGTTTGGTCGAGAGGGATTTGAAAAATATCAATTGTTTCCATTTTTATGACCTCTAATAGGCCTAAAAATAACGCAAATATTGAAAATTTTCACAAACGAAAAAAAAAATTATAACGAAACTTTTATAAATTATAAAATAAAAGAAATCCCTCTAGTTTAAACATAGCCAACGTAACCAAGATTATAAAAAGTATGAAATTTCTGATTACAGATTACCCAATTTGCCATAACTTTACTTAAGCAGGACCCATGTAGTTTCAACACCAATGTCATCAATGAAGTTTCAAGGTCACGAGAGATTTTTTTTTTCGTCTTCAAAAGTAAAATTGAAAAGAGGTAAAATTGAAAAAATTGTTGTCATGTGGTGTATGGTGTTGCCCGTCGGTACTCGATGGTAGTAGAGAATGTCGCTCAGCGATGCCAACCTACCAGTTTAAACTGGATTCTTCCAGTTTTTTTACAACATCCAGTCAAACAGACAAACGGAAAAATCTTCCAGTTATTTTAGAATTTGAGCCAGTTTTTGCCTTTCTCATATAGAAAGGTTATGCAATCACTCTGAAAAACGTCAACCTAATCCCGGCCCGGAGGGCCGAGTGTCATATCCCATTCGACTCAGTTCGTCGAGATCGGAAAAAGTTTGTATGTGTGTGTATGTGTGTGTATGTATGTGCGTTAGAGTGGGACATGGTTATATGAAAAAAATAAAATTTGGCTCCGAGTAACTTTTTGGGTCCCATTTAGCTCCCAGAACAACTCTGCAAATTTTTAGCTCGATCGGTGAAACTATATTTTTGCGCCCACGGTTTAAAGTTTACATGGGATTTCGTATGGGAAAATTGTCTTTTGCAAATTAATTCTTCCAAGAGTCGCCCGTTATCTCCTAAAAATAAACAGATGTCTGATTTTTATAGGAAATTTATCAAGGAAACAAAGTTTAGAAGACTGTAAAACGATCTGATGCTTGTGGAAAAAGTTATTAAGCAAAAACCGATTGATGCCCTGAAGATTGATGAAAATTTCAGTTTTCATAGCATCACTGCTTCTGACGGTCTAATTATATACAAAATTTTTAACTTTCTCTTATTATGTAAAAAAGAAGCCTCAATTTATCCCTCAAAACCTTGCGAAGTGACCAAATAGTATAGATAAACGATTTAGATACGTTAAGAGAGGATTAAAACAAAATTGCGTATAATTGGACAACCAACAGCAGTGGTGCTAGAAAAAAGGAATATTTTATCAATCGTCAGAGCATCAATCGGTTTCTGCTTAATAACTTTTTTCTCAAGCATCAGATCGTTTCGTGGTTTTCGAGACTTTGTTTCTTTGTAAAATTTTCTACACAAACCACATAACGATTTAATTTTAGGAAGAAATGGGCGGCTCCTGGAGGAATTATTTTGTAAAAGTTAACTTTCCCATACAAAATCCCATGTAAACTTTAAACAGTGGGCGCAAAAATATAGTTTCACCGATCGAGCTGAGAATTTGCACAGTTGTTCTAGGACCCAAATGGTACCTAAAAAGTTGCTCGGAGCTGGAATCTATTTTTTGTCCCACCCTAATGTGCGTATGTGTCAAATAATATCACTCATTTTTCTCATAGATGGCTGGTCCGATTTGCCCAAACTTAGTCACAAATGAAAGGTGCAACCTTCCCATCGGCTGCTATTGAATTTTGGATCGATCGGAATTCTGGTTCCGGAATTACGGGTTTCAGAGTGCGGCCACGCAGAAATTTCTCATATAAACTATAGGAAAAAGTAAAAAAGGAATTTTTATTTTTGATGCTAAATGTGTTCAAGGTGCATAAAACGTTGAGATTTGATGCAAACTCGAAAAAAAATTTGACGACGATTCACTTTTTTGGATTTTGGCACATTTTTGCCTTTCTCATATAGAAAGGTTATGCAATCGCTCTGAAAAACGTCAACCTAATCCCGGCCAAATTTTTTTTTCGACTCGCATTGGGTTTCTGGATTTTAACAGGGGCGTAGTTGATGGTTTACGGAGAGGGGTTACACCCCCCCTCTACTGTTCGCTCCCCTCCTTTAAAAATCTCCCTAAATCACCCCTCAGATCACCACCCCATCCAGCCCTCATACCCCTCCCTTTCAACCCCATCATCTTTAAACCACCACTATATCACAAAGCATACCAATTTAAGCTGGGGAGTCGTTCGTTCATGGGACTTTCGTCCTCTTCACATACCCACCCCCGCATGACAAAATGAGTTAGCAAGCAGATAACATTGATCTAATGCTGATTAGGCTAATGGAGAATGATATTTTTTTGTTTCAAGTGTTTCACCGTCGACACGTAGCTCATCAAGTTCGTGGCTGGCATGCCATTGTGTATAAGTGCAAAGTGTACTAAGAATGTAATGGACATTTCCACGATTATGTTGAACATAAAAAGCCTCCGTGCCATAGTTTAGAGAAATGAGAAAGGCACAATTGCTCCGCTAGGTGGATTAAAACAGGTTTTTTGGATAAATATTCATTTTAGTTTTTTTTCTCACAAATTGTAACTTGATTCATAGAATTTTCAAGCGAGCGATGGAATGATACCGAGTGCCCCAGAATAAGATTTTAATCCACCGTAACATGAACTCTTTTTATTCCACTTGTGAGTAAAACGTTTCTTGAATGTACATTTTGATTCGATTTCAAATGAATTTTACTCAAACATAAAGGTGGCAGCACATTGTGTCAAATATTTTGATGAACATTTCTAGAGAAAATTTTCAATAGGACGTAAGTAACATTGAGAGCCTCTCTTTGTTTACTTTCTTTTTCGTTTATTACGAGGTCATTACAACACTTTGTACTAATTTTCCAGTACATATCGGAAGCCGACGGTTTTTACTACAATATTATGAAAAGAGTAGAGTAATAAATGTTAAAATGGCCGAGTAATAAACAGAAGAGAAATACCTCAAAGAGAATCTCTCATTGTTACTTACGTCCTATTGAAAATTTTCTCTAGATTTGTTGAATTCTCAGCTAGCTGCTGTAGTGGTATCTTCAGAAAAGTTTAAGCGCATCCTCAAGTGTAGCAAATGGTCTTAAATACAGGATTTTGTGGATGTGTAGATTGAAACCTTCAAAACAGTAAAATTCGACTGTATCTATTACAATTACAATCAAACTCAAATGTTTTAATATTTTTTTAATTTGGACAGCAATATCAAAAAACCGACTCAAATTTTCAGTATGGAACATACGTGTTTACTTAAAATTACGTGCATTGAATCGTTGACTTAAACATTACAAGGGTAAAATAGGTTTTTTTCGAACATCCAGTTTTTTTTCAAGAAAGGTTCCAGTTTTTTTTAAATGTTGGCAAACTCGCTTTATATCACCGGAGCTGATGCGCTTTTCAGAAACGGAAGCCTTTCAAAATGTTTAACAGAATATAGGGCTAATACACATCAAATTGCAAATGATGAGGAGTTGACAAGAAAAAAAAAGATTTTATAAATGAATCATCTTCTTTTAACTCTTTTAGAAATGAAAAGATCGTGAACAATAGTCAATGTAAAAAATTGAGGCATCCAGAAAAAAATAGAAAAATGCGGGATTATAAAATTATAAGTCCAAAGTCATACAGAGCAAATAGCTAAAGTGAAATCATTCTGCTTCTCCTAATTCGGTTGCGACTCAACTCACATGGTGTGGAGATAACTAAAACTTCAGCAAAACAGTTTTTCCTCTATTTTCTTCATAACGATTTAATCCGATAAACTAACCGAAGCTGACGTGTATTCCAAATTGGAAAAATCAACACCATTCCTGCTTCGCTCGTCGTCAGTAGTCGCACCACATGTCTGTCTCATACGGGCTAAAAGTCCTCGTTAGAAAAACGTGCTGCAATGAACTTTCCCGGTCGAACGAAGCTTAAGTTTCTTGGCATCTGAAAATGTGCCGGCAAATCTTTGCAATTTTTCACGCAGCTTAATTTGAACACGTTGAAGTATCTCTGGGTTACGAAGCGAATGTGCAATACTGTTTTTTTTCACCGTGGATTTCGGTTTTTCAGTTGCTTTGTCCTGCACAGATGCACCGCGCGGTGTTAGGACTCTCAGTGCTCCTGAATGGTGTAGAAGTAGAAATGGGCCTTTTTCGACTACACTCAAGCAAAAAATACAGCGAACTTCATAAGAATATCGTATAATTTTTAGCCATAAGTAGCACGTATGTAAATCATAAGATTATCATATGAAACGGCATTTATTTGGTCAAATCGGTTTGCTATGATTTCATGTTCCATAAGGTATCTTTGAATTATCATAAGACAATATTATACATTTCTCATTATGCAATAACTTATAAAATGTTACGGTAATCATACAAGTCGTATGTTTTTCGTATTAATCTTATGAAAACATAGTTTTGTTACTTTACTCTGCGTTTTGCCTTAGTGTACATCTCCTAGTCGGGATCGAGGTAGGCGAATCTCGCCAGTCAAGTGACACTTGTGCGCTTGTCAACGTGGGTGGTAATGGCGAACGTGACGGAATAATCATAACAAAATTTTGATAGTTCCATACACTTAATTATAATCTGGTTTTTCAATTAAAATAATGGGTTTTTCTAGTTGAAAAATTTCTAAGGAAATTTTATCATTTTATTTCTTCGTATCCTACCTGGAAAATATGATCCAAGCAGGAGGTCGTTACTGTAATACTGCGGGAGCAATAAACGCTTCGCGGTCGCTTAAGCCGTTTATGCGATTGAAACTATTTCTGCACCCATCATTGCAGCTACACTTTGTTTAAAATGAATTTTCATCGTGACTTTGCATCAGTTGCACCTCTGTTTCGGTTGTACGCCGTGGTCGTGAAAAGTCTAGCGTATAATACTGTTTGGTTTTTAATTAAAGTTGCTCGTGCGGAACGTGCAAAGTGGGAAAAAGTCCTAAGGCTAGGGTTGGTAGATTTGAGAAGCAAATATTGTTGTTTTAGTATCATTTCTGGCAACCTCCGAGATGGATTGAAATCATTCAGGAAATAAAACTTCGACAATATGTAGATGGAGCGTATTCTAATGAATTCAATTTAATTTTCGTTACCTTTATTCATCACATACTGATAAAAAATGCCTTTTTTATTGTTGGTTATATGACAAGAAATGCTTTTTAGTTTCCTTGTTACGATTCTAGAGCCTAACCAACGGATGCTAGGAAACGAGTTCTGGTTTGTCTCTGTATGCACTGGGTGTAAATTGCTGACGACAGAAAAGCGACTTCACATCTGAATCTTGGATATCGACCCATCAGTGCAAGAACGGGTGCAAGACTAACGACCTTTATTTCCTTATGGCCAATGGGTCACTGAAGTGATAATCACTGATAATATTTCAATTGTTGATTTTTTAATTCTTCATTTATTATCTTCATCACATTTTTGAATTGAACTAGGGTAAGTGCTCCTATAGTTGAGGTGTACCAATAGAGCAGTAGTGGGTTATACGCCTAACTAAGGTACCAACCATCAACAAATATTTTTTATCGATTTAACGCACTGAACTTATGCGACAATAAAACTGTTATCCTTGAAATTTGCTCAAATAACTTAAAAAAAAAAGATTTTCTTTGAATTTTGAGCTCCCTTGCACCTATAGTTGATATAGTGTACCTATAGTTGCAAGTCCCATAATAATTCAAAGTGATTTGCAACAATAGGAACCGAAATTAGCGATTGCACCACTATTCGTACATAGGGTTCGTCGCGGTTGCGGTAATTACCGCAACCGCGCGGTATTTACCGCACCGCACCGCAAGATATGCGGTGCGGTAAGACACTTTTTCCCGCAGATGCGGTGCGGAAAAAAGCTTTTACCGCGCGGTTTTACCGCAACCGCACCGCAAAAAAATAATTGATAATGTGATAATTTTGGTTATTCTAAAATGATAAACATACTGCTATTACTATTAGCTATTAAGAAAATCTAGCTGCGTCCGAAATATTTTGACGCTATTATTTTTACGTCATATTTTGGACACTAGTTATGTTATACTTCTAAGTAAAACTTCACAAACTAACCATTTCAAATACATAAAATGCAAGATCCAAATAGAGACAAAATTATTAGATCATTTAAAAACATTAAATTTTTACTCTTAAATCCAATTGCATCCAATGCATCACTTCTCCCGATTTCTGTTGGAAATCGTTGAAAAATGAATAAAATCCGATATCAATTTTTCAACTGTGAATTTTGATTAATTTAAAGAAATTAAAGATAAAATAATTATGCTGGGACTTAATCACAACCCAAAGAATATAATTATCTTCATCAAACCAAACGAATTTGGAGTAATTGGCAATAAAGGATACAAATGTATGAAAGCATCCAAAATAAGGAAAGGTCCAAATTAGGATGATTATTCTATCATTCGTTCATCAACATCGTATTTCTATCTTCTTTGATTGCTGTGTAAATTCAATGTGAATTTTTCTGCAGTCAATTTTATTGGACTCATTCTCAAAAGGTATGCTACATAACTTTTTTTCGCGTACTTCCATTCAAATTTACGATAGTTTTCTACCAAATTAAGTCCTAATATTTTTCAGTTAACCCTCCAGCACTCGCGCGAATGGTTCCCCGAATGAGCAGCCGCTGGTGCTGAAAGAAGATTTCGCTAGAGTTTCGGAAGGTGTTTCACAAAATACAACGGCGCCTGTGCTGGAGGGTTAAGACTATTTTGTAGCTTTTTTGAAACTATTTTTGCCAAATACCACATCGTCTGACTCCGGTCCACTTTAATTGAAGTTTTTGCCATTGGCTCTTTGGGAAAATATTATAGGAAAATACATTAAAAGCTAGAACTTTCAAGAACTAGCCTTTAGAAAATTACACTTCATATATTTTTAAAGGGAGAAAATATATGTTTCTTAAAAAATGCGGAAGTTAGAGTTTTGGGTTATTTGGCCATAAAACCCCCTATTTTTAATAACATTTCTGCTGTATGTTACAAATCATACATTTTTTGCAGTTTTTCTAATGTTCAATAATTCTGTACCGGTTGAGACCGGACTCCTGATTAGATGTAATGTATAGAGCAATTTTTTTGTCAGATGTGGCATCGTTCTTATTGATGAAATACAATGTTTTTATTCCACTGTATTGGAATATATGCGCAACTATATAGAAGTAATGGTATTTCGACTTTAACTTTTTTTTTGTTTAAATTCCTTTCAGAATGAATGGTAGTTTTTACTACGTAAATGCGAAAATGACCCATTTCATTTTCATATGTCAAACACATTGAAAATATGACAATTTAAAGAAAAAAATACTTCATTTCTTATTACATTTTTAATACATTTTTATTACATTTTTTCAATTAACTGAAGGGTTGCTAAAATAAAAGTTTTCCTATTACTGCAGTAGAACGTTTTTGAATGTATACACGGTGTCTTTTTTAACAACTTTATGCAAAAAAATTCAGCATCTCTGAAACTTCAGGTTATGAAAGAATGGGCTTTCCCCTTTCATTTGAAACCAACATCAAAATAATCTGTCGGGGGTTTAGAGCAACTTTTTTTTGAAGTTTTTTTTCGTGAAAACATAGATTTTACAATAGAACTAGTTCATATTTCTATCCCTAGATGGTGCTTTAGACATTCGAACAACACTAAAAGTGGGAATATGATAGATATTTTAATTGTAAAAACCGATTTGAAATTATCCGGAAAAGTTGTTTAATATTTTAACGAAGTCTAAGTCTAAGTTAGTTTCACAGAAACCCTAGTGGTTTGTAAGTCAATTCTCATGCACTTTTTTCATTTGCCAAATACCTGTGTTTAATTGAACAGTGCATTCAGCGGAATTTGAGAGCTTGGAAAGTCTCATCTTTTAGCTGAAAATTATAATTCCAGATTCCACCTGATATAGGGCACCATTAATATTGTTGAGATGAAAAGTTGTAGATAAGTGTTGACCAAACTAGTATGATATTAATATTCTTTTCCAAGATGGTGAGTGATTCCTCCCGCAGAAACAACTTTTTCAACTTTTTGTATGCCTTCTTTTTTAATTTTTCGATTGTTCTCGGGGATGACTGATAACTATTCTTGCATGAACCTCCTACTTTGTTAGCATCTTCGTATAAAATTCAATTGTCCTGAACTTCAACCTTTATATTTGAACAAACACAAACTCAATGAAACTTTTAACACCATTGCAATATTTCGCGAATTTCATTGAAATGCTTGGTTAAAAACGCTGATTATCCCTTTCAAAATTAACTCAATGTGACAAACAGTGAACAAAAAACTTTTAGTTTTTGGACCAAGATAATTTTTTTTGGGATGTATTCGTGGATTTGTATGTATATAAGGTTTTTCTTGTACTCAAATCATATTTTGTTTTCAAAAGTAATAAATTTCGCATAATCTAGGATCATTTGATTAACGATTTCTCGCATAATTGATAGGTCGTAAAATTCAACTGCAACAATATACTTTGCGCGTCGGCGGTAAAACATGATGATGAGTTATGTTCTACCATAGACCATGCGGTAGACTTGGGTGGAACGCCCAACTCCTACTCTGCAGAAGGCAAAAAATTCTTCACATTTCCTTTCGATCATGCCCATATGAGCCTGCCTAGTTCTAGTTTTCCGTTCTAAGTTTATAACTGATTCGCTCTAGAATACCTATCCGTCTTTCAATTTCATTGCTTTCGTTTCTCTTAGTCTCAAATTTGCCGAAAATAGCCAACAAAATCGATACAACATTACATTCTGAGGAGTCTCTTAAAGTTAAATTTCGTGTAAATAAGAATAACATTTTATTATATATGGTTATACAAATGAACAATTTTCAACACAATTTTTAAAAATATAAAAAAATTACCGCATTACCGCGCGGTGCGGCGCGGTAAATAAAGTGCAGTTGCGGTAAGCGGTGCGGTTTTGATATTTTTTTGCGGTTGCGGTGCGGACAATCCATTTACCGCCCACATCCGCACCGCGACGAACCCTAATTTCTGGCAATGGGAAATGATAAAAATCTTTCGTCCGTATTTAATGTTAAATATCTCTTTTGATATTAGTCCGATTTCAACAATCTATAGCTTGTTCGAAAGGTATTCGTTGAAGCTGTCCAAAAATATATGAATTGTTAATCTGTATTGTCAATTTCGGCAGATAATTTAAAAAACTGCAAAAACGCCATTTTGAAGTAGAATACTTCTAACGTTTCAATATGGGGTCCCGTTTCAAAAATTTCAGTTGAGAAATTTTCCCAGGTTTGAAATGCGAGTATCTTCCGTTCTACTGGACGAAATTGCAATATTTTTGCACTATCTGATCGGAAATTTGTGCACGTATATCGTATTAAATTTCGGAATTACTGCGACTACTATAAATAAACCAAAACAAGGATTTTCAGAAAATCCTTCGGAAACAGCGAGGAAAATGCGCAATTTGTCAGCATATCCCACGCAGAGCCGTCAAAAAGGAGCATGTAAGCGTTTCATTACATACGGGAATGTTATATATACAGGTCACGCGAGCTTGTTTTGTATCAGTGGGTGCTCGCTTACCACACGAGCAACATGCTCGTCCGGACGGTACAATGAGCGGTATCATGTTTGCGTTCCCGTACCAAGCGTCATCGCCAGGTTCTTCGTGATAAAATCTAGGGAATCACCAAATCTGCCAGTCGGCGTCTGGCTCGTCGTGGTGATGTAAAATGCATCTCCAATTTAATCTACGAATGCTGATGGTGTGCAGAAAAATGTCATCCGAGATGCCGTGACCTACACTGAACACGCCAAGCGCAAAACCGCAATGAATGTCGTCTATACTCTGAAGCGGCAGGGACGCACTTTGTATGGATTTGGAAGTTGAAAAGGTAGAACTCACTTGTATCATTATAAAAAAGGCCCTTTTCAGAGCCACCAAAATCATTTCAAAGAATGAGTTTGCATTTTCTGTTTCATGGACTGTTTCTCCCTGGAGAGCTATTTGGGTTAAACCCTAAATTATGATTTATTTCAGTACGCAAATTGCAAATATGGTCAGAAACAAACTGGAGTGAAGTGAATTTTTACTAGGCGCATTCAAAAAAGGTTTCAATTCTCAAACATTTTACAAAGGTGCCGTATTACATTACTCTCTTTACCCTTAGTGTTCGATAATCTCCGTAGTGGAAACACAATTTCAATTTTGTTCTTTATCAAAAATATGTGGTCGACCAACCAAGGGGTGGAGCTACGACGAACACATTGAGGACAACACAAAAAAGGACGAGCTTACGTTGTGCTGTAGTCAGGTATAAAAACTCAGCATGCTGTTGCTTACGCTCAGTTCGTTTCCAGCATCAGCATGCAGCGGTTCGTTTGCAGCATGTTCCGCGAAATTCAAACCGCCGTCCATTTGCTGCTGTCACAGAAGAGTTGGCCAAGCACGCCGTCTTCGATGGCACCAAAACTGTTACCATATACACCAGCACCAAGTAAATTTCGAAAACTGCCCAAAGAAAAGGCCCTTTTCAGGGCCATCAATTTATCGACAAAGAATGAAATTGAAGTTTTGTTATTACAAGCATCAGCTTGTCAAGAGCGTTGGACGGTAAGTGAGCCACTTGTGAACAATATCGTCGCTTTCACTAGAATGGCACAAAATGAAGTTATTTGTGATTTATAGACAGTTTAGTGTAATGATTCAATTTACAAAAATCGAACGTTTCGATATAGGGGCTCCGTTTCAAAATTTTCGGCCAGAATGCTGCCTGTTTTTTCAAACGTGAAAATCTGCTGTTGTATTGAATGAAAACCTTCGATTTTTGCGCTGATTGGAAATAGTTGTGACTAATTCTGTAGAATGTACAATTACTGAAAATAACGGATTTTGTGAAAGCAGTGGTTGGTCCATACAATTCGATTCCAAGCCAGACTAGTTTTCGTTGGAAGGTCCACCTCTGACAATAGAAGTAAACTATTTTACTATGAATTCAACTACAACTTCCTTGAAAACAGCACAGCTAAAAAACTTTTGGGAAAAACGCGCAAACCTAAATTTTTCACTATAATGGAAACTGCCTGTGCCCAGCCGCACAGCATCATCAAGATTGATAGTAATTCAAGCCGGGAGGAAAGAGGTTGTAAGGCAATGGAAAACGAAAATTTCATTTATATCTTACTGGAATATAATTGGCTGGTCCTGAAAACAACTTGTTGGTTTGTGGTTTATTTTGGGTCACAATTTAGGCCTGCTCGATTGCTGATAGCTGTGAATTTCTCGCAGGGCGACAGTTTCTGTTCAGTAGTGATGAGGCTTCCTAACGCCAACCGTGACTGGGGCACTTTTACACGGCCTTCGTTGCTTACTGCTTGCGGGGAGGCTTTCCTCCGGTGAACTTACGAGCGGTATGTTTGGTACGGGCCATTTATCAACAAAGAATCGAATTGAAATTTTGTTATTACAAGCATCCGAAAGTAGCTTGCCAAGAGCGTTCGATGGCAAGTGAGCTACTTGTGAACAATATCGTAGATTTCACGTAGAATGACATAAAATAAAAAGTTATCATTTGTGTGTTTGTTTACAGTTTCGTGTTTACTAGGCGCATTCAAAAAAGGTTTCAATTCTCAAACATTTTACCAAGGTGCCATATTACATTACTCTTTTTACCCTGAGTGTTCGATAACCTCCGTATTGGAAACACAATTTCAATTTTGTTCTTTATCAAAAATATGTGGTCGACCAACCAAGGGGTGGAGCTACGACGAACACATATTGAGGACAACACAAAAAAGGACGAGCTTACATTGTGCTGTAGTCAGGTATAAAAACTCAGCATGCTGTTGTTCACGATCAGTTCGCTTGCAGCATCAGCATGCAGCAGTTCGTTTGCAGCGTCTCCCGCAAAATTCAAACCACCGTCCATTTGCTGCTGTCAGAAGAGTTGGCCAAGCACGCCGTCTTCGATGGCACCAAAACTGTTACCATATACACCAGCACCAAGTAAATTTCGAAAACTGCCCAAAGAAAAGGCCCTTTTCAGGGCCATCAATTTATCGACAAAGAATCGAATTGAAATTTTATTACAAGCATCAGAAAGTGGCTTGCCAAGAGCGTTGGATGGTAAGTGAGCCACTTGTGAACAATATCGTCGCTTTCAAGTAGAATGGCACAAAATAAAAAAGTTATTTGTGTGATTTGTAGACAGGTTAGTGTAATGATTCAATTTACAAAAATCGAACGTTTTCTAACATTTCGATATAGGTGCTCCGTTTCAAAATTTTGCCTTTTTTCGAAATTTTTCAAAAATTTCGCCAGAATGTTGCCTGTTTTTCTAAAAGTGAAAATCTGCTATTGTACTGAATGAAAATCTTCGATTTTTGCGCTGATTGGAAATAGTTGTGACTAATTCTGTAGAATGTACAATTACTGAAAATAACAGATTTTGTGAAAGCAGTGGTTGGTCCATACAATTCGATTCCAAGCGAGCCAGACTAGTTTTCGTTGGAAGGTCCATCTCTGACAACAGAAATAAACTATTTTATTTTGAATTCAACTACAACTTCCTTGAAAACAGCACAGCTAAAAAACTTTAGGGAAAAACGCGTAAACCTAAATTTTTCACTATAATAAAAACTAGTGCCCCCGCCGCACAGCATCATCAAGATTGATAGTTATTCAAGCCGGGTGGAAAGGGGGTGGGAGGTTGTAAGGCAATGGAAAATTTCATTTATAATAATAATACTTTATAATTGGCTGGTCCTGAAAACAACTTGTTAGTTTGTGGTTTATTTTGGGTCACAATTTAGGCCCGCTCGATTTCTGATAGCTGTGAATTTTTCGCAGGGCGACTGTTTCTGTTCGGTAGCGATGGGGCTTCTTAACGCTAACCGTGACTGGGGCACTTTTACACGGCCTTCGTTGCCAACCAGCCCCTGTCAAGGACGACGTCTCTGTACAGCCAGCATCACTGCCATGAAAGGCAAAACATTGATTTTGAGTCGAATGATTAGAAGCTGTATTTAGTTACAAAATGTCGATTAAATTAAATTATTAAATCATCCCACAAGATGCAAAACGTCGTGTGAAATGCTTGAATATCGAGCATAGTGCCGAACATAATTCTTTGGGGCTTTATAGCTATAACGCCCCATATATGTCGGTCGCTGTCAAACTCCATATGATGGTATAGGGTTGCCAGGGAGTTGTTGCCAACTGCTTGCGGGGAGCCTTTCCTCCGGTGGACTTACGGTTTGTTTGGTACAGGTCATGTGGCGAAAAATGCTGATCTGCTACTTCTCTGATGCTGGTAGTAGGACGACGGTCAAACGCTCGTTTGCGTGCCTTCATTCATAAAAGTTCAACAATATTTTCAAAGAATGTTGCAAATTGTCAACTTGATAATTCCAAAAATACTCCAAATAAACTATGAATGTGCTAAAGTCGACAAAATCGCATAGAAATTGCTTATTCCAGAGCAGAATTTACCGGTCTAAAATGTATTCTACTTCACTCCGGTTATGTCTCTGACATTACCCACCCATCTTTTGTAAACTGACATTGCAGTGCACAGTAGTCCAAAATGCAAATTAAGCGCAAATTATAAGATTATACTAAAACTGAATAACTTAGCCTTATTTTTATGCCTTTGGGAAAAATTTCGTAGTTTATGATCCACTTCTTCCTTTTTAAACAAAAGTTAGTGTGGTTCTAATTTTACCAAGACCAAACAATGATTTTTTTAATCATTCTTGATAGATCCATACTACCTTCAGTGAAGTTGTAGAACGACAAATTTTACAAAGCTTTGCTGGAGACATGTTAGCTCTATTAGTCTTACGTTTCATTTCACAAGAAAAAATAAAAAAATCAAAGTGTAGGGTGTTCCTTAGAGTTTCTTAGAAATACTCATATAATTTTTACGGTATAGACTTAAATCTGAAAAATCTTCAGACAACTTTAAAATTATTTTACGGTGAATAATTTGTTTCATGACGCCACATATCTAACTATTACGGTTGAAAAGTTATCAGCACTTTTTCGCACTTTTGGTTTTTTATCGATTTCCAACATCACCAATAAAGGCAAACGAAACATAATTATTTTTCAAGTAAATGTAAGGTCATTACGATCTTGGGGACTAATCTTTTGTCTTTTGCTAGCAGGAGTTGAACTCAGGCTGTTTTACTACGAATGACTCAAGTCTACCAACACGTCTCACGGCAAAGACAGACTTTTTCCTCTTTACCATGAGAATCTAAGCCCGACTCCTGCCAGCAGAAGACAAGAGATTAGCGTGGCGCAAGATTTTAAATCTGTTTCTATTGACCCTGACTCTTCTAGTTTTCCGAAAAAAATGAGTTTGATTCATTTAAATCAAATTTTCAGCCCATTAAATGTAAAATTGAAAACCTGTTTTAATTCACCTAGCGTTTTTTTTGCTTTTTTTATTGGAGACGAACCACTACGACCAGTTTTTAAATCTATTGTGGTATGCCCCTTCCTTAATCTAAGTGTACTATCTACTATGACATATCACTATTGATGAGTGATTGTCGTTATTGAGATATACGCTCTTCCCAGTTAGGCACTCCACTTCGTATGAAGTTTATTACCTGCTTGGGATTTGCAGTCCAAATATCAAAAGGCTACAATGTTCCTCTACCGAGAACTCTGATTCTGCGTTGTATCAGATCCGAAAACGCGACATGTATCGTTTGTAAGCTTACCAATTTTTTAAGATGATATTTACTCGGACCGTGTCCGGTAAGTAGTCCTGTCATGATGCTTAGCTCTTTTTTGTTTAGTCTAAGCAACTCCAGGCTTTTTTTTCTCGTTGGGTGAGATAAATTTATTTGATTGTCGTAGTCCAGGTGTGGTACTCCAATTGTTCTTTATAGTTGTGATTTCCCACTTTTTCAATTCCATTTTGAGGGCACTCGGTGAAACTCCACAGAATGGTTCTGGGCCGATAAAATTAGTGGAAGACCCTCTGCTTGCTAGCTCATCGGCTTTTTCATTCCCTGCAACTCCACAATGCCCTGGAACCCAGTATAAATTAACATGATTTTTCACTGCCAATTGTCGGAGTGCAAGAATACACTCCCATGAGTGACATATAGGAGCCCTTAATGCGTTGAGCGCAGCCTGACTATCTGAGAAAATGAAGATATTTGCATACCGGTATTTTCTCTTCTGACATACGTAAGTGCATTCTAGAATGGTATATATTTCTGCTTGAAACACTGTCGGACAGTATCCCATGGAGATACTAGCGTTTATTCCTGGTCCTGTAATACCAGATCCTGTTAAATGGTTCATTTTTGACCCATCTGTGAAGAAAATTACTGAGCCTGGGCTGAGACTAGGGCCACTTTGTTCCCAGGTTGACCGTACATAATTTTGTAAGTAGTTTCAAAGTTCGGCATCGCATGCTTCATTTGCAATGACGAGGTTGTTTATAGAAAAATCTTTCAGAACCGCAAGATGTCCTGTTAAATTTCCAGATAATAATTTTTTATGACGACTTATTTTCAATGCGCTTGTATGACCTGATGTAGCGGATGGAGATGCAACATTGCATCTAATGCTTTTGATGGAGTACTTCGCATGGCACCGGTTATCGCTCCACAAGCAAGCCTTTACCTTTACCTAGCTTTTTTGAGTTGATGTCTCATTTGTTTTAGGCCACCAAACTAGCGAGGCATATATTATTCTTGATTTGACTATTGTAGAGTATAACCAGTGAACCATACTTGGTCTGAGACCCCATTTTTTGCTGATTGTTCTACTGCACACCCAAAGAGCACTAGTTGCCTTGTCTATAACCTGCTCAACGTGCGCATTCCAGTTTAGTTTTTTATCGAGTATCAATCCCAGATACTTTACCTCAGAGGACATTTCAATTACTGTTTCGTTGAGCAAAAGTGTTGATATGGAATATTTATTTTATGTTCAGGCCCTCCTTTTTACACCACTTCGAAGTGAAGTTCAGTGCAGATTGCATTCTATTTGAGATAACATAATCACATTTTCCCCTCACGAGGATTACAACATCATCTGCAAATTCAGTTAATGATTTCAATAGCTCGTCTACAACTAATGACCACAATAAGGGTGATAGAACTCCGCCTTGAGAACATCCCTTATTTGTTTTCATAGTCACCTGTTTCCAAGCATGCTAGTTATTTCACGGTTTGTAAGCAATGAGTTGATCCAATTTATTGTGTAAATGTCGAACCCTTGTTTTCTGTTTTCTAGCGGTGCAATTGTGCCTTTCTCATTTCTCTAAACTATGGCTCGGTGGCTGGTTAAGTTCAACATAATTGTGGAAATGTCAATTACATTCTCAGTACATTTCGCACTTATACACAAAGGCTTGCCAGCCACGAACTTGATGAGCTACGTGTCGACGGTGAAACACTTGAAACAAAAAAATATCATACTTTTTTAGCCTAATCAGCATTAGTTCAATGTTAACTGCTTGCTAACTCATTTTGTCATGCGGGGGTGGGTGTGTGAGGAGGGCGAAAATCCCACGAACGAACGACTCCCCAGCTTAATTTGGTATGCTTTGTGATATAGCGGTGGTTTAAAGATGATGGGGTTGAGAGGGGGGTATGATGGCTGGATGGGGTGGTGGTCTGAGGGGTGATTTAAGAGGATTTGAAAGGGAGGGAGCGAACAGTAGAGAAGGGAGGGAGGGTAACCCCTCTCCGTATACCCTCAGCCCCTGTTAAAATTCAGAAACCTTATGCCAGTAAAAAAAGATGGGTGGGTAATGTCAGAGACATAACCGGAGTGAAGTAGAATACATTTTAGACCGGTAAATTCTGCTCTGGAATAAGCAATTTCTATGCGATTTTGTCGACTTTAGCACATTCATAGTTTATTTGGAGTATTTTTGGAATTATCAAGTTGACAATTTGCAACATTCTTTGAAAATATTGTTGAACTTTTATGAATGAAGGCACGCAAACGAGCGTTTGACCGTCGTCCTACTACCAGCATCAGAGAAGTAGCAGATCAGCATTTTTCGCCACATGACCTGTACCAAACAAACCGTAAGTCCACCGGAGGAAAGGCTCCCCGCAAGCAGTTGGCAACAACTCCCTGGCAACCCTATACCATCATATGGAGTTTGACAGCGACCGACATATATGGGGCGTTATAGCTATAAAGCCCCAAAGAATTATGTTCGGCACTATGCTCGATATTCAAGCATTTCACACGACGTTTTGCATCTTGTGGGATGATTTAATAATTTAATTTAATCGACATTTTGTAACTAAATACAGCTTCTAATCATTCGACTCAAAATCAATGTTTTGCCTTTCATGGCAGTGATGCTGGCTGTACAGAGACGTCGTCCTTGACAGGGGCTGGTTGGCAACGAAGGCCGTGTAAAAGTGCCCCAGTCACGGTTAGCGTTAAGAAGCCCCATCGCTACCGAACAGAAACAGTCGCCCTGCGAAAAATTCACAGCTATCAGAAATCGAGCGGGCCTAAATTGTGACCCAAAATAAACCACAAACTAACAAGTTGTTTTCAGGACCAGCCAATTATAAAGTATTATTATTATAAATGAAATTTTCCATTGCCTTACAACCTCCCACCCCCTTTCCACCCGGCTTGAATAACTATCAATCTTGATGATGCTGTGCGGCGGGGGCACTAGTTTTTATTATAGTGAAAAATTTAGGTTTACGCGTTTTTCCCTAAAGTTTTTTAGCTGTGCTGTTTTCAAGGAAGTTGTAGTTGAATTCAAAATAAAATAGTTTATTTCTGTTGTCAGAGATGGACCTTCCAACGAAAACTAGTCTGGCTCGCTTGGAATCGAATTGTATGGACCAACCACTGCTTTCACAAAATCTGTTATTTTCAGTAATTGTACATTCTACAGAATTAGTCACAACTATTTCCAATCAGCGCAAAAATCGAAGATTTTCATTCAGTACAATAGCAGATTTTCACTTTTAGAAAAACAGGCAACATTCTGGCGAAATTTTTGAAAAATTTCGAAAAAAGGCAAAATTTTGAAACGGAGCACCTATATCGAAATGTTAGAAAACGTTCGATTTTTGTAAATTGAATCATTACACTAACCTGTCTACAAATCACACAAATAACTTTTTTATTTTGTGCCATTCTACTTGAAAGCGACGATATTGTTCACAAGTGGCTCACTTACCATCCAACGCTCTTGGCAAGCCACTTTCTGATGCTTGTAATAAAATTTCAATTCGATTCTTTGTCGATAAATTGATGGCCCTGAAAAGGGCCTTTTCTTTGGGCAGTTTTCGAAATTTACTTGGTGCTGGTGTATATGGTAACAGTTTTGGTGCCATCGAAGACGGCGTGCTTGGCCAACTCTTCTGACAGCAGCAAATGGACGGTGGTTTGAATTTTGCGGGAGACGCTGCAAACGAACTGCTGCATGCTGATGCTGCAAGCGAACTGATCGTGAACAACAGCATGCTGAGTTTTTATACCTGACTACAGCACAATGTAAGCTCGTCCTTTTTTGTGTTGTCCTCAATATGTGTTCGTCGTAGCTCCACCCCTTGGTTGGTCGACCACATATTTTTGATAAAGAACAAAATTGAAATTGTGTTTCCAATACGGAGGTTATCGAACACTCAGGGTAAAAAGAGTAATGTAATATGGCACCTTGGTAAAATGTTTGAGAATTGAAACCTTTTTTGAATGCGCCTAGTAAACACGAAACTGTAAACAAACACACAAATGATAACTTTTTATTTTATGTCATTCTACGTGAAATCTACGATATTGTTCACAAGTAGCTCACTTGCCATCGAACGCTCTTGGCAAGCTACTTTCGGATGCTTGTAATAACAAAATTTCAATTCGATTCTTTGTTGATAAATGGCCCGTACCAAACATACCGCTCGTAAGTTCACCGGAGGAAAGCCTCCCCGCAAGCAGTAAGCAACGAAGGCCGTGTAAAAGTGCCCCAGTCACGGTTGGCGTTAGGAAGCCTCATCACTACTGAACAGAAACTGTCGCCCTGCGAGAAATTCACAGCTATCAGCAATCGAGCAGGCCTAAATTGTGACCCAAAATAAACCACAAACCAACAAGTTGTTTTCAGGACCAGCCAATTATATTCCAGTAAGATATAAATGAAATTTTCGTTTTCCATTGCCTTACAACCTCTTTCCTCCCGGCTTGAATTACTATCAATCTTGATGATGCTGTGCGGCTGGGCACAGGCAGTTTCCATTATAGTGAAAAATTTAGGTTTGCGCGTTTTTCCCAAAAGTTTTTTAGCTGTGCTGTTTTCAAGGAAGTTGTAGTTGAATTCATAGTAAAATAGTTTACTTCTATTGTCAGAGGTGGACCTTCCAACGAAAACTAGTCTGGCTTGGAATCGAATTGTATGGACCAACCACTGCTTTCACAAAATCCGTTATTTTCAGTAATTGTACATTCTACAGAATTAGTCACAACTATTTCCAATCAGCGCAAAAATCGAAGGTTTTCATTCAATACAACAGCAGATTTTCACGTTTGAAAAAACAGGCAGCATTCTGGCCGAAAATTTTGAAACGGAGCCCCTATATCGAAACGTTCGATTTTTGTAAATTGAATCATTACACTAAACTGTCTATAAATCACAAATAACTTCATTTTGTGCCATTCTAGTGAAAGCGACGATATTGTTCACAAGTGGCTCACTTACCGTCCAACGCTCTTGACAAGCTGATGCTTGTAATAACAAAACTTCAATTTCATTCTTTGTCGATAAATTGATGGCCCTGAAAAGGGCCTTTTCTTTGGGCAGTTTTCGAAATTTACTTGGTGCTGGTGTATATGGTAACAGTTTTGGTGCCATCGAAGACGGCGTGCTTGGCCAACTCTTCTGTGACAGCAGCAAATGGACGGCGGTTTGAATTTCGCGGAACATGCTGCAAACGAACCGCTGCATGCTGATGCTGGAAACGAACTGAGCGTAAGCAACAGCATGCTGAGTTTTTATACCTGACTACAGCACAACGTAAGCTCGTCCTTTTTTGTGTTGTCCTCAATGTGTTCGTCGTAGCTCCACCCCTTGGTTGGTCGACCACATATTTTTGATAAAGAACAAAATTGAAATTGTGTTTCCACTACGGAGATTATCGAACACTAAGGGTAAAGAGAGTAATGTAATACGGCACCTTTGTAAAATGTTTGAGAATTGAAACCTTTTTTGAATGCGCCTAGTAAAAATTCACTTCACTCCAGTTTGTTTCTGACCATATTTGCAATTTGCGTACTGAAATAAATCATAATTTAGGGTTTAACCCAAATAGCTCTCCAGGGAGAAACAGTCCATGAAACAGAAAATGCAAACTCATTCTTTGAAATGATTTTGGTGGCTCTGAAAAGGGCCTTTTTTATAATGATACAAGTGAGTTCTACCTTTTCAACTTCCAAATCCATACAAAGTGCGTCCCTGCCGCTTCAGAGTATAGACGACATTCATTGCGGTTTTGCGCTTGGCGTGTTCAGTGTAGGTCACGGCATCTCGGATGACATTTTTCTGCACACCATCAGCATTCGTAGATTAAATTGGAGATGCATTTTACATCACCACGACGAGCCAGACGCCGACTGGCAGATTTGGTGATTCCCTAGATTTTATCACGAAGAACCTGGCGATGACGCTTGGTACGGGAACGCAAACATGATACCGCTCATTGTACCGTCCGGACGAGCATGTTGCTCGTGTGGTAAGCGAGCACCCACTGATACAAAACAAGCTCGCGTGACCTGTATATATAACATTCCCGTATGTAATGAAACGCTTACATGCTCCTTTTTGACGGCTCTGCGTGGGATATGCTGACAAATTGCGCATTTTCCTCGCTGTTTCCGAAGGATTTTCTGAAAATCCTTGTTTTGGTTTATTTATAGTAGTCGCAGTAATTCCGAAATTTAATACGATATACGTGCACAAATTTCCGATCAGATAGTGCAAAAATATTGCAATTTCGTCCAGTAGAACGGAAGATACTCGCATTTCAAACCTGGGAAAATTTCTCAACTGAAATTTTTGAAACGGGACCCCATATTGAAACGTTAGAAGTATTCTACTTCAAAATATAATTAAAATAGATTGAAGCATAAAACTTGTTAATCCTCATTCAGACAGCATGTAGTTATTCGTCAAACCACTTATTAACCGAGAAGCATCTTATCTGTAGAATGTTTGGACATTATTTTTTCTCGCGCAGTAAAACATATGAATAATTGCTCAATCATCCACTAAACTGCATTGAACTGGATGAGTTCCTCAATTCTTTCCGAGATAAATTTCGCCCGTTCGATTCTCTGGCTGCGTGCTGAGTAAGTTTTATACTCGCTCTTTCTCTCCCCAATCGTTCGCTTTCAGAAATCCGAACAGAGAACGCCGTCGTCGGTAGCCGTCATGCATGCAGCCGATCGGCATGAAAAGCAGAGAGAAAACATACCAACCGCCCGCCGTGGGAATGTTTTGACTGCTCGCCTAATGTGTCCCGAAATGTTTTCCTCGCAATGGGGTTTCGCTCCCGGCTCGAACTCGTCCTATCCCCAGCTGCCGTTGCTCACATCAGCTGGCTATTGTTGGTCCTGCCTGGCCGGTCCGGTTCTTTTGTGTGATTTTCGCCACATCCAGCAGTCGGTCGATTCACTCGCTGCTAGTATGACGTGCTTTTGCTGTCGTCGTCTCTGATCGGTTGGCGCGTGATGTGGAAAACGCTTTCCTCCACCACCCCCACCGACGGGAACGCAGTGAGTTTTCTTTCCGGTTTGCGCGTATCGTTCCGTCAGGCGTCAGTCAGTCAGTCAGTTGCTCGTGAACAGTGGAATCGAACGGGCGGAAGTGTAGTGTTTCGGGTGATCTCAGTAGGATGTTACTACTGATCCTTGGTAGTAAGTGGATAGCTCGCTTTCTGGATGGACTGGCGTTGGATGGAAAAGTTTTGAATTATTTAACCCGGGAGGAAGTTGGCTCCTTCCGTTGTGACACCGAGGATGTGTATTTGGCCGTGTAATTTATGTGAAAAGTTTCGATACCGTGGATGTGAGTCTATGTGAGAAACAAAGCCCGAAGGTAGTGGTTAGAAACAAAGAAGTGCGTTGCATACCGATAACGAAAGTGCTCCCTGAAGAGTTCAGATAGAATATTAGATATGCAGTGTGGTGAAAAAAATAACTTCAACAGTGAGTTTTAGTTGTGCAAACCCGACGATCAATTGTGCCAAAAATATCAAAGAAAAAAATATTCAAACCTTTCACACTGGATTGGCTTGTTGGCGCACCACAGTCTTCAAGTAGAGTTAAAAGGCAATTCAGCAGTTACATCCATGGTTGGACAGTAAAATCGCTTAATTGAGGCTAATTCGGTTAGTAGATTAAATTAACAATTGAATGTTTGCCTTTTATTAGCACTGCACAACAGTCCCTTCCGAAACAAAAAAAAGAGGGGGAAACGAGCGACTGATTGAGTTAGTCCGCTTGAACGAACCACCGTGCGGCTCCATCCATTTGAGAAGTTATTGCACTATTAAAGGCTGGTTGTTATTTCCGACCTACCCAGCATCCGGCCGGTCTGGTGGTTCCGACGGTGATGATGGTAAGCCTTATTTTTATGGCTTTCCCACCAACTGCGGGAATTGGCAATGGCTGAAAAACAGAGCAACAAAGGTAGCCAGAATCGACCGAAACCGACGGAAAGGTATTGATGGCGGAAATTGCAAACTTTGCAAAATTGAGGGGATGGAGAAGAATTTCTGATGAATTATTAGCATTACAACGATTTGGGTGTACCGTTCAAGCACATAATGGTATACATTTTGTAGTGGCATCACTTGGTGTGGGAAGTAAAGTAATGTATCGCATGATAGCGATTTTTTTTGCGTTGTATTTCTTTAGTAGGGGAAACCGAAGCTAATACTGTGGGGGTAATTCAGAACCCCTCGATTTCTCAGACAATCGTAAGACTTTCTGACTATCGTACATATTCGTGGAGGCGTCATTCTGAAATATAAATTTTGACAGATGAGTCTCATTGTGCAGTTTTTTTAGAAAGGAGATACAACTTATTTTTCCATTCTCAAAGCAAAATCATTATAACGGCAAACCCGTGATTAAAGTAACAAATAAAAACTACAAGGGACAGCCCCAACCATTGCACGAACTGTAGACGTAGGACTATATTGCTTAATACAAAATATTTAATTTCTTAGTACATTTAGAGTAATAATAAATCAAATATATTTCTTACGTATAGTTTGAGTACAACCAAACAACATCGAATGTTACATATTGAACCAAACCTTCTTGGTTATTAGGTAATTTCATTTGTAGTAGGTGATCGAATCCGATTAAACTTATTTGAGAAGATCTGAAGGAAGAAGGCAGAAAACTGTGACCGAACTAATATCTGGAACTAAATCGTTATACCACAAGATCAGCTTCTAAAAATTGTAAAAACTTTTCGATTGTGTATGGTAAAGCACCCGGACCGGTGAAGAAAAATCAAATTTTAGACAATCACATTTCATGTATAGACCAAGCTTTCTAGTTATATTTTGCCATTATTGTAACTTTCCTAAAGTACGCATACAAATGTAGCGAATGCAATGGTCTTAATCATATATCGAAACTATAAATATACAAGAATCGAAAACAATTTTATAAATGGACTTAGATGCGTTTTTGCAACGGTTTTTCGAGTGGCAGTGTTCATAAATAGGATTTGTAGTATGTACCTATTAGCAGAATCAGAATAGGATAGGCTGAGTGGAAATGAATCACTTGAAGTGGAAATGAATTGATCGAAAGTAAATAATAAACTTTCGTTGGGCTTTACATCGATCCGCGTAAATTTGTTGCTAAGAAAGTTTTCGGCTTTGCGCAACGAAATCACAGATTGCTATCGTGCAGTTTATGCATGCAATCGCTAACAAACAAGGATGCCACGTTGAAATCTGTGTTTCGGTCAAAAATATCTTTTTACCATCTGTGCTAACTGAAACAGGAAAAAAAATCTGTGAAAGTCTGTGATAAATTTCCGAAAAATTTGTGAAAAATCACAATATTTCAAAAAATCTTTGAAATTTTCATCAAAATGCCAAAATTCTGCCATTTGGATCAAAAATTGTGAAAAAAAATCTGTGACAAACTGTGAATATGGCAACCCTGTAACAAATTAGATATATCTACCTGCACATTCGCCTCAAACATTGAACCCAAGCGCACAAAGCAAAATGAGCCAACGCTGATGATGATGGGTAGAGTGAAATAGACAACTAGTACCACGACACTATGTTAACCGTGTTTGCAAATGGAGCTCGAATGTACAAGCGATTTTGTGTACGAATAATTGTGTTCGAGATTGTACATAAAAGTGTTTTGAAACGAGCACAACACAAAAGAAAGCGTAGTGTTTGAATGGACAAACTCAGTCGCTTGTTGGAAGGCACTGGGTAGCGTACCTCCACAGCCAGTGTAAAGGGCTTCTAACACACAGCGCAGTGATCTGCTCCGCCTGCCGTTCAACGGGCAACTGAGCTTGTCCGGCCAAATCCGTTCTTTAAATAGTCGATGATGACGTCATTCATAGAAGCGTAGCGCGCTAGGTACATTAATTAAATTTTCAATACCATGATATCAAAAATCTTTGGGTTTATCTATTGGAATCTATTCTTAGAAGTATTTCGAGGCGATATGTGCAAAAAGTTTAAAAATTTATCGTGAGATGGCTGAATTATATGCCTATAAAATTGGACCACTTTTCGTTACATAGCAGTTTTGTAGAATTTGCAACGTGCACCCACTATCGAAAACAAAGACGTAATCCTATGTCAAAATTTTAAAAAGATTGAGGCTCCTATTCTATGGAATGATGTTCTTTGGGTGAAAACAAATATTTTAAAGACGCTTACCATTTTTGTGTGAAATGAGCGTATGGGGCTATTTGTACCGCCAATTCCATCAACCACCGTTCAGCGGCTTGCGTCGGCGTACACGATTGCCACGCCACAGCAAACTAGATAATTTGGACTCATATTGTTAATATTTTAAATTCGTTTTGTCAGCTTCTTTCTACATTTTTTTTTCCAAATGAATGCACTGGATTTGCTCAAACTTCGAAAAAAAATCCGAGGCCCGCAGGGACTAGTATCATATGCCAATCGAATCAGCTCGACAAATTCGGACAATACGTAGAATACCTATCCGTCTTTCAATTTCATTTACTTTCGTTTCTCTTAGTCTTAAATTTGTCGAAAATAGCCAACAAAATCGATACAGTAAATTCGGACAATGTATGTGCATGTATTTTTTTTGCTAGGGCAAACTTTGCCACTGCGACCACTATTCAGGTTATCTTTTGTGGCTGCCCCTGTTTGCTCTACATGTTACGATGTCCCGCAAATAAACCTGTGATTATACGTAAATCTGATCCACCGAACATGTTTGATGAACCACGCCTGGCTAATTCGTCGGCCACTTCGTCACCATCGATTCCTTGGTGGCCAGGTACCCAGAATATCATTACTTTATTCTGAGTTGCCAGTTATTGTAAAGATGTGATGCACTCCCAAACCAGTTTGGACTCACATTTCGGCGACCTTAATGCCAACAGTGCTGCTTGGCTGTCCGAGAAGATTGCGATTTTTACATGTCTGTAGCTAGGATAGGATCCGCCAGCTGGCTTCTTCTTATATTTTACTAATCCCTGTTGAAAACGACATACCCCCACTCGACCAATGTTGCCAAAATATTTGTTTTGTTTCGGTCGTATATTTGTTCTGATTAAAATATTCTATATTATGTACCAATTTCATGGAAAAATCAAAGATTTAGTCTTTATATCCGCATTTAAACGATTATAACGTTTTTTCCATCGGAATACAGCAAAACAAAATAATATATATTCGTTGTTGGACATTACGAAAAATATCTTCACGCCTCTTCATTTTTGTAAGTTGCTTTCTGAGTCAAGCAACCTCTGTCACAAGAATAATTTTCTCTGTTCGGATTTATTTTAAATATTCTAAAACTACTTTTCTGCAAGGTTTAATTTTTGTTTTGGAGGAATGTATAGGTTTTTACATGTGATTGTTTCGGAGAAAACAGCAGTAGAAAATACACTCTCCTATTTACACCGATGATCGATTCAGTTGAAAACTGTACAATTCAACTGTATCGATAATACCAAAGGAAGAACAAGAAGCGACTTCCGGGATAACTTTCTCCCTGTTTGCTCAGTACTTCCAATTTACTCGGTACTGGAACAAAGACAATTTTTACATGATGTTCAAAATATTTTCATACTTACGCTACACAGCCTGTTGATTTCGAAAAGAGGCATTTCCGCATTACTCCGCACACAGAACAGAATCCACGATAACCGCGCTACCGGATCTCTCGGGAATTTCAGTTCTGGATAATATGTTTGATTTCGTCTGCCAAATAATGCCTGCACTTCATAATTACAGACGGATGTTATAGAAAGAAAGCGGTATCTCGAGAAAACAAAAAAATCAACACGGTTAACAATCGTCGTTTTATGTTTGATATCACAATATGACAACACTTCCAAGCAGCCCTTTGGTACTTTTAGTTTCCAAGCCGAAGGTTTGCCTATGTCACTTTCGTCCAATCACGAGCTGGTTCAGAATTGGTTCAAAAACAGAAGACAGAGCTGGCGGATCCTATCCTAGGTCTGTAGTTTCGTTTCCTGCAGACCTGGTGTATATTGCATATACCACTTCCTAGAAAATTGTAGGCCACTTTCCCATTGATATCGTTTCTTTAATTCTTGGTCTGTAGACTCCTGAGCCAGTCAGCTCACCCATTTTAGAACAATTCGTATAGAATGATATTGCACCTTGCGGTAGTATGGGACCCCCTACATCCCATATCTGACGATGTGGACCTTAAATAAGATATCGAAGTTCGGTTTAGCCTCCATTTGATCTTGAACTGTAGTCAAAACAGGGCTTAGTTTCAGTTCCTTTATTATACTCAGGTGACCATTTAAATCCCCATCAAATAGTGGTTTACCCTTTAGCACTATCAGAGAGCCAAGTCTCGCTTTCCCCATAACATGTTTGTGCAATGAAGGTAGATGCAGCATGACATCTGTATGTATGCACACTAATGTCATGTAATTACCTCAACAATAGCTGAACAGATCTTAAGGGGGTCCTCTTATATAATTGTACAAAAAGTACCAAATGTTTGATAATTTTTTTCGAAGAAGTAAAATGACTTAGACATTTGCGCTATTCTGCAAAATGTTTATTAGGACTTAATCTATACAATAAAAAATTTCGAGAGTAAAGCGTCAAAAATTGCGTCCAAAATGGCGGCTCCAGCTAAAGGTGTTTTGAAAACCGACCTCGTCTGCGGGTACGATACAGGTCACAATTCGCCGTCTACAAGCAGCAAACCAGAACGGTCTTAAAGATTACATTCAGTAGAGGCGCCTCAACCTAAAAAAACATGAAAAAATTCGATATAGAAACAAAATGGCGGCCACTTGAAAATAAAGAACCGTTTTTTTTTGTATGATTTTTCCACTTTGGCCGGCTGTAAAAATCGTTAATGATCACAATATTTCGATTTTGTAGGTTACAGCGCCCGAGAATGTTGTCTTCTTTTAGGCGGGCAAAACCGAAAGTTGATTGGTTAAATAGATCAAAAACGAGAATGAAGGACAGAACCGAGAAGATTCGAAAAATCTTGTTCCGTGAAAGCCGCCATTTCGAACGCCATTTTTGGTACCTTACACTCGAAACTTTTTATTTTATGGATGAAACATTAATAAACATTTTGCAGAATAGCGCACATGTGAAAGTCATTTTACTTCTTCAAAAAAATTATTAAACATTAGTTTCTTTTGACATTAAAAATGTCTTACTCCACTATCTGGGGCTGGGTGTTATTCTAAATTTTGAAAATCTCCTATGTAACGAAACTATGTAAGGTTTGTACGGTTATAACTTCGCAATTAGTTGACGGATTTCAATCATTTATACACCAATCGTTTCAGAAACACCTGACTTGAATATAATTGCCAATTAGATTGATGTACTATATAAGTATTCTGTTGAAAATCGGTTGAATTAGAATTGAAAAATTTCACGAAAAAAGGGAAAATATGCATACACGAGGCGGCTATTCCGAGCAGAGCCATCAATACAGAGCATTTAAGAGGTCAATCAAACAAAAGTTATAAATATATGTGCTGAATTTCATTTTTGCCTTATCATTCGATACTTGATGGTCGACGAGTAGTGTACGGACGTACGTACCTAACGATTCCCACAAACAAACGGCCAATAATTGCCGCTGTACTGTACGGAACAAACAGATTCTTGCGTGATTTGGGAAATAATCATAACAATTGTGTAGGAGATTCCGTAGAGGATGTGATTACCGTAAATTTTGATAGAAACAATTTTGTAAAAGCATTAATTAGCCGTGCTTTGATTGGTGGTTTACTCGTTAGTACCGCCTTTTTGGCGATGAACCACATCTGAGATACGTAAAACGAATTGTCTGAGGGAAAATGTTTTCAGTTTGCATTTGATCATCGTTGAAATCACTTCGTTTACCGCCGGCGACCCGCTTCGTTAGTTCCTGGAAGGAACGCTCTCCGTTAGCAGCAACAAACAAAGGCGCTCTCAAAATTGCCTCCATCACTAGACGTGTACAAAAGTCGCATTGTTGTTGGCAAGGAAAAGGTGAAATAATATTAACAACAAACGGTCCTTATTAGGACCACAAAATCGTTCTCAGAAGAATTACAAATGAAATTTCCATTTCGTGATTTGGCAAATAACTTCCCTCTTATCGGGTTAGTTATCTTCTATAATAATATCCGAAAAATGTGCGATAAAACAAATAAACTGACCAATTGGATGGAAGCAAGAAAATACCTACAAAAATTTGAATCAGAAAAGTGACATTGACGGAAAAATGCTTCGATCGTTTCTTTGGCAACTGAAGTTGCCGATTTGTTTTCCACGAATAATATGGCTGGCTCACAAAAATGGTCGCATTTTTAATGTCATCGTGGTCGTGTATTGTACACAACCCTTTAATTTTTTTCCACAATTGTATAAGAGGATCCCCTTAAAAACATAAATGAATAAAATAGATTAAATTATTGAAATTGAAAAAATCAATATTGTATACAAATGGAACGAAATTATGGAAAGAAAAAAATTACTAAAATGAAAAAAACTGAAAAACATGATTAAAACTGATAAAATGAATGTCATAAATAGAACAAATTAAAAAAAATAAACCAAAAATAAATGATATGAGTAAAAAGACAATAGTGAATAAAATTAACTAAATAAATTAAAACAAAGAAATTGTCTAAAATGGATAGAATAAAATGAATCAAATGTTAAAAGTGAATAAAATATTTTCTGATTCCTGATGCCTGGCTTACCAGTATCTGAAGAAGGTACTAAATAAAATTACAATAAACCTTTCTGTGTTTCCATTATATGTGTAAGCTTATTCGGCATACAGTCTGTAAAATATTGTGGGCAGATTTTTACCTTTTCTCCTACGTTTCGAAAATGTATTCTTCGCTTGCCCAGGGGTTGCGTCAAACGATTGTTTACGAGTTATTGAAAACATGCTTGTTATTTTTCGTTTACTCACAATGTTTTCTGTATCTTTGTGACCTTTTTGTGAAATCATCGAAATTTTCTATTTACTATTTAGTGTAATTGGAATTATATGAAAAAGTTGTTTGCGTTGTTAGCATTAGGCAACTATGTGACTTACTAACCAGTATTTTGAATTAAAATTATAAATTAAAACTCATCCTAATTAAAAAGCTACACTATCACGTAGCTTTGGGAATTTATTGTGCTATAATAATTTTACCTTTTAATCGAGAGCCAACCCAATTGCTTATTCGGATCCAAATAAACATGCAGGTTCAGAAGCTGGTAGGAGAGCCGGGAGCATGTCCGATCTCTTAAGCGCAATCATTTTTCTAAAATTCCACAAAACTCCTACAATTGTAAATTATGTAAATAATCCTTGTTTAGATGGTTCTTTATGAGATATAAAATTTTTCAGTGCTTTCAAAAATTGGATTCATTAAAAATTTTTGATTGCCATGAAATAGAGAAACATGATATTTTTAAAGCGCTGCGGGTAAGACCGACACCCTTTTTTGTTTCTTTAAAAACGGTTTTATTTCTGTAACTTTCATAATTTTTATTTTCTACTAAAGTATGCTTTGGACAACTTTAATATTGCTTTAGGGAGCACAGTTTTTTATACACCAATTACTAAACGTGTTTCATTAAAAAGTTATGAAAAGTTTGCCAAGCAAAATATTTTTTTCAAAGAGCATTATCTTCGATTAGTGCACGTAACATCAAATACCGTGGCTAAATGAAACTTCATGCTTTGTTGTGTAGATCACCAAAAAATGGGAAATACGATTTTTTCTTCTATCTTACAATATTTATTCAAAAATAGTTTTATTTGTATAAAAAGTATATACAACTTTCGACCGAAAGAAGGTAGAAGAGGTTCAGTATATTAAGGCAAACTGTTCTCCTTCACAATATCTGAAAAAAATTCCAAAATTATCTCAATGTAATATCAAAACTGCAAAAATTATAGAAATAAAACCATTTCTTATGAAGGAACATTTTTTTGGTAAATCTCTGGTAAAAGTTTCAGTTTCTTCGATAAAGTTTTTCAAAATCTGATTTTCATTAATTCCCTGGAAGACTCCGACCCATTAAAAAGTAAATTTTTTGATTTTAATAAATTTAGAACATCCCTGCTCCCTATATAAAATAATAGAAAAGTCTTCAAAATGCAAATTTTATCATTAAAACGAAATCTTTCATATTGTCTACCGTGAAAGTTATTTCAACATATAACCAAGGGTTAATTAATGAAATCTAAACTTTTAATATAACTTTTCCAGTTTCCATTTTTTTTCTAACATATTTAGATGTTTTTCATAATTTTTGAAAACGAACATTTTCTTCTAACACATCAAAACTTTAGCTTCTTCTATTCAAAAGATACAGGTACCTACTTATAATATTAAAAATTGATTTTTTGAAATCAATTTTGTGAAATTTAAAAAATTATCGTCTTAGCCATTTTTTGCTCAATTATACCTCGAATCATGATCTTATATGTAGTTGAAAAAGAATTATCTTTCTGTTTGTCATAGTGAGCGATATTGGTATGCCAAAGAACCTCATTTTCGAGGAAAACGTGCTCATAACATTTTAGCGATAATAGTTGAATATGTGGTGCTATGAAACAAATTATTCGCCCTAAAACGATCTTAAAGATGTGTGAAGACTACCTTAGTTGTAAATTAATACTGCAATAGTTACATGAAAAAAAAACCGTTTTTCTAAGAAACACCCTAAGCCTTGATTACTAAAACATGTCAGTCGCGCACGGAGCATTATGGGTTCAACACTTACTTGAAGAAAAATATTCACAAAATCGTGAATAAAGTGCAATGAATTCTGGAACAATCACATTTTTGCGTTACGAAAAAAGGACCACGAACAAAAATCATGTGTTTTAAAATTATGTTCGATTTCCCTTCAATAACGCCCGCATAGCATAGTTTTATTAATGGAAAGATTTGGTTCTGTTTTGTGAACTTCAATCACTGTTTCGGTCATTTCATTAGCAAGTAGATTTTCTGTACGTGAATTAGTTCACAACTTCATGAATATTATTTTTAAAACCAAAAGTTGACTCATGCTGTTATTCATAGATTTAGTAACACTAGTTCACAAAATTCAAACATTCCGGATATTTTCTCGTGAACTAATTCACGAAACTTGGAATTTATTCATGAATCCATTCAATCCTCATGAACTAATTCATGTCTCCTATTATTTTATTCACGATCCAATATTCGTTAACTTACCATTCGTGTCCGTCAAATAGTTCACAAAATCATTAAATATTATTCATGGAATCGAAAACTAATTGATTTCATAAATATGATATATTTTGCGTGCTTGTAATATTTTGAAGATATCCCTAATCATTTTCAATTTCATTCAGCATGGTAATCAAATTTCCATGCAAACTATTTTACTAAATTTGGAAAATTATTCGTGGAATCATTTTTGTTCCATGCACTTTTTCATGAAATGTCACCTTACCGTAACCGTCTTCGAGATTCAAAAGGACTCGAGAGTGTCTCTGATACTCGAACAACGCACATCACGCGATCCATCGTCGCTTTGACTGACGTGTTAGCTTATCCGGAATACCGTGATCGTTTGCCATTTCAACCTGATATGGGCAGATATCCCAACTCGCTTGGTGTCTTCATAAACAATAGTTAGAATAGCACACATTAATCTCCACCATAAACGTACAGCAACTATTAATTTATCTCGACTTATACAGAAAGGTAAAGTTTCCATATCGTTGTTTCAAGAACCGTACTTTCCTGAAGGAAACTTCTATATGGGTCATTCCATGCGAAGTGATCAAGGCACGTGTAATCGACCTTCACGGATTTCAACCAAATTTGGAGTAATTGTTCATCTGAGGTGAATATACAAAAACCCAATTTTTTGTGACAATTGAACCGCCCCTCGGGTCATGGGAGCACCCCCCGTTTTGGCAAATTGCCAAAACCCTTGATTTTCTTTTGATCATATCTCCGGTTCTATTTACTCTAGATTCAAACCGCAAGATGGCTTTTGAAGAAAATTGTTCAAGGAATCTAGAAAAAATATTAATTTTTGGCGGCAGTGCTGCCAACTATGCGATTTTTTCAGTTAAATATTAAAAGGTTATTTTTCTCTCAATACATATATTTTAATTTTGAAAATTCTAATGCCATCGTGTTCCTCAGACATTTTTAGATAAAAAACACTTATAATCTCAATATAATTTGAACGAATCCTGAGATACACCGTTTTGAAGACAAAAAACCACAACTTCCCATATAAAATAGCAAGCGTACAACACTAAAAAACCAATTTGAGTATTCTGAGTTCAAACATAATTTTTCGTGAAGTAGACAAGAAATGATGAAAAACTGCGTTTTTGGTTTGCTTCTAGCAGATCAGGGTCAATTTTTATGACCATTTGAAGATTTTCTCAATTTTGGCCAATAAAAATGGATTTTTATATGAGAAAATGGGAGTTTTTCCCTTCAAAACGGTATATCTCAGGATGCGGTCATATTATATTGAGATGATAAGTGTTTTTTTATGTAAAAAAATGTGAGGAACGCGATGGCATTAGAATTTTCAAAATTAAAATATATGTATTGAGGGAAAAATTAACGGCAAAAATGATTTTTTTCTGACTCCTTGAACAATTTTCTTCAAAAGCCAACTTGCGGTTTGATTCTAGAGTAAATAGAACCGGAGATATGATCAAAAGAAAATCAAGGGTTTTGGCAATTTGCCAAAACGGGGGGTGCTCCCATGACTCGAGGAGTGGTTCAATTGACACAAAAATTTGGGTTTTTATATATTGACCCTAGATGAACAATTCCTCCAAATTTGGTTGAAATCCGTGAAGGTCGATTTCAAGTTTGCATCTTTTTTTGATCACTTCGCGTGGAATGACCCATATTGATGGGCCAGTCTGATCCACGTGATATGTCTCGTGCATGCATTTCTGCAAATAAGGCTATTGACGCATGTCTTTTTTCGGAGCTCTCAACTCGTGATATGTGTGCTGTCAAAAATACTCTGACTGTTGGTAACATAGACAAAAAGTATATACATACTGTTCGGCATATCTGTCGCATAAAGAGACATCACCTTCTAATGATTTCCAAAGTGTTGTATCATTGTAGCACAACTGGGCTTCCGCAGCTCAGATATCAATTTGAGAGGCTCTGAACTGATGGAGTACATAAGTAGTGCAAATCTCCATATTCTTAATGTAGGAAACCGATCAGCTTTTGCGAGGTCTGGGAGAGAGGAGGTGTTAGACATAACACTTTTGCTATGAAAGAGTTTCGCATGAGCTGGGAAATTGGCAAGTTTCAAATGAAACTGAACCTTCCCTATCAGATAATCAAATATATTTTTCGATAATCTTGATGTCTCGTCGAACAACAGTTCTTTTTGTAAAACCGTGTCCAGCGATTTTTAAAAACCCTCTTACACTTTTCGACACAATACTGTGGTATGCTGATCAGGGCTTTAACCGGCCGCCACACACTCATGTGGCTGCTATTCAGCGCGCTGAGTCGTTTTCATGTGATCTTTGGGAATTTGACTACGGAACCTTACATCATCTGATATGTAACTGCCGAGAAGCATCACTATTGCGATTTAGAGTATTCGGTTGTCCTTACATTGTTGAATCTGTGTTTGAGCGACTGAAAAATGCTACAGTTTTTAGCCCCTTGCTGTAAAGAGCTCAACGCTTTCTCGCAGACGATTTTAACAAATTATGAGTCTAGCTTACCTACAGATGCGAAGACACAACAAGGCACAAACTCCTAACTACACTCGGGGAACGTACCATTGGAGTGACTATTGGCTATTGATGCTCCCACTTATGAATATATAAACGTAATAAAAGAATAATTTGACAATCATGGATTGCAAAACTTTCCATCGAGTTTCTTTATATTACTCTGATTTTACCCCTGATTTAGGATTCAGCTCACATTTCTTCCTTTTCTTCCCATCATCTTTGACAACGAACGTCAATAGAGAGTCTACAAATCCCCGTTCTAAGAGTAACTCAATTTTGCCAGCCTCCTGAAATATTCCAACCTATCCTCGTCGGTAAATTTATTCCTCCACTTTTTATTAATATAAGTCAATTTGCCTATTTTACTTCACCGCGTTCGGCGCTTCTCGATTCACATCACTGACTACGGGATAATCTCGGATCGGAAGCTTAAGGACGATGCCGCCGCCATCACCACCACCACCACCAATGCCGTTACAATGCCTGACTGGAGGATAAAACAAATTTGAGTTTTCGCTGAAAGAATGCCTCTCTGCTCGGTTTGCTAGCTGTTGAAGTTTACCGAGCAGGCCCGTTAGGCAGAACTGATGTGACGCAGGGCCTTAATCTTCACTGAGCCGATTTACGGGACGGGATTACATCATTCCACTTTACCTACAGGCATATGCTGCCACCTTTCCGATATCGGCGATGAGTAAGAATCCTTTTCTGGAATCGAACAACCGCCGTCCCGACCCTTCGTCGTTGGAAACCAGGGGCCTCATTTCAACCCAACCTAAATCCAATATGTATTTGATGGAAGAGCGACACGATAAATTAATATTGATGATGGTGCAATTTACATGACAGTCGGTTGTTTTGCATAAAAATAGTAACGGATAGGATATGCGGGCGGAGTGTTCGTTTGGACTGAAAAGTTTACATCTAGGTCACGGCTGGTTGGCATATTTTAAAAACATGGTGTCGAGTGTTTGGGATTTATTGCTTCAAAACGAGAAAAGGAATATCACAGGGAAGATTTTTTCCAGCAAGTTATGCAGAATATTTGATGTTTTAGTGTAAAAACAAGTAATGTTCTTTTTTTGTATTCGACGCCGTCGCGTCGGTTGTCATATACTGAAAAAAACTAAGCGTTTATCATAAATTACCAAAGAATATTTCATCGGTTTTTCTCAACTACATAAAGTTTTTTTTTTCTAAAATTTAAAACGAGCAAGGATTAACACAGGAAAGATTATTCCGAACAGTTTCCAACAGGTAGAGCAGTTTAGTTTTGTTACAGTTCTAAAATTCGTTGATTCTTATTGTATTGAACTTGTCATTAGCCGCAAAGTAGTGTGTAGTAATGCATTATTTTCGTATAATTGTGCCATACACAGGTCCCATCAGCAGAGGCAACTACCTCCGGGCCCGTGTCTTTTTGGGGGTCCGTAATTTTACCTGAAAATATAACTAAATGGATGGAAAAAAGATTTTCAGATAATCAGAGTAGAATAGTTTTCCAGATTTGATGCATAAGTAAATGTCGTTGATAAATATGAGAAAAACAACTGGCCTCAGGTGGCTTCCTTGAGAAGCATCGGTTAGCGTTTCAAATACGCTTAAGCGCGTGATGCCAATTTTAACAAGAGCGGATCGTTCGGCGAGGTAAGATTGCTGTCATCTGGAGGAGATCCAAGTTGCTCCGGTTTCATAACAGCAATGTTGACGGTCATCTTGTCCAATGCTTTCGCGGAATAAAAAGATATTGTATCTACAGATTTTCGACAGCTGAAACTAGAAAACTTGTGTACGTAGTCTTGAAGAGGCCGACAGTTTTTTTAGAAATCCGTCCCCTCATTCGTCAATTATGCTGGAAGATGCAGCGTACATCGCTTTGTAGATAAACTTTTCCAGAAAATTATCTTATAACATATTGGTGTTCATTCGTCTTAAATTATTATATAATGAAAGGGGGTTTACTAAAACCAGCCTCAAAAAATATTTAAATTTACTAACTTAAAATTTTGAACCCTTATTGAGGGTATCAAACGTTTATTTTGATGATTTTATTTTGTTAAAATAAAAGATTTTGAGGTAATGATCTACTTCGCAAGGTCAAAGAAATCACGAATTTAGTACTTGATTTGATAGGTAAACTATCAAGGCATATACTACAAAAATTCAGAATCCAATTCAAAGTATTTCCGAAGCCCAGGGTAATGGAGCGCAAACATGCATGCACACGTTTGGATGAACATTGTGATGGGAATGCCAATCGTTTGTGCAACCAGGTGTCCATGTCTTCTCTTCTTTTCCATTATAAGATTGTTTGAATTAGATTTAACCAAATCAACTCTTCTCATCTGAATTGAATTTTCTTCTAAATGGAAATAAATCTTTGATTAAAATGGTTGTTTTTGTTTGTATTTTCGTAAAATGAATATTTCCCGAAAAATACATTGTGTCGAGACAGACTTTTCGAAACGTCCCCTAAACATTCGCAAGTTGGTGGAAAAATTATCAATAGAGCAAATTGAGCGTAAGAGGGCAGATGTTTACAGCCTACAATTTCATCATGTCAGACATAGCATACTGATAATGTTCCCAGACCATTACCACAGTAGAATGGTTTGTTGCATAACCAATATGTATCACCTCGTCGAATGTGAAAACGCAATATATAGGATCATAGTTGGAACCTGTGTACATTTTTCGCGACATGTCAAGCCACCCGCACATTCACGCTCTGCTGAAAATGTCTCATGTCTCAAACATGTTAGCTTCCAAGCCTCGATGGTTGGTCTCGTGACATGTCATGGAATTTAAATGCGTCATTGGTCTTGAGACTGGTCATGAGGATAATTTACCTGTCGCACGTAAGGCGATACCAGTCACAAAGTTTACGAACCTGTACAAAGATGAACATTTTGTTATGGTTTGCTAGTTTGACCTGTATCTTATTCTTGATCGTTTAAGTACCGTGCAGTGGCATATAAACGGAATGGTAGACGCTATATAAATTATTTTGAACTTTTTTCAACTTTTTGATAATAAATGTTGCGAGTTACGAGGAGTAGAAAATCAATAGTTTTAGACATTTTAAACGCACACTGGGAAATGCGCCAAATCGAAATTTTTTTACAGATAAATATTATATATTCCTTGTTTGGACGTGAGTCTTTGTTTTTTTCCTTTCTTAAGGATTTTTTTATGAACGTGTCCACTGGAAAACAGACAGAGAAAGAATGACTGGAACGGTGAGAATGAAGAAACGGTAAAAATTCATCTTTATTGGAAACACTGAGAAAAGATATGTCCTCAAGCAGGAATCCATAGCTCTTTCACTGCCAACTGTCTGGTGGCGACTGAGTTAGGAAATGGGGGCAAACAGTGATAATAAATATCTCAAGCCTAGAGCGCAGTCCACTGGACCTAAAAATAGATAATGAAAGAGATTTGGCCCGATCGGTGAGAGGGAGAGGTGACGATCTGCTTATAGGAGACATTGGGGGTCGATGGGTCAATTAGGCGGTATTGGAGGCTGCAGCGGTGATCACAAAAGTTGTTAGGAACATGTGATGGCATCATCTCAGTTCCTCGATGGCGGAGTGGTTAACGCACCCAACTAGAGACAGGGAGATCGCAGGTTCGATTCCTGCTTGAGGACATATATTTCTCAGTGTTTCCAATAAAGGTGAATTTTCACCGTTTCTTCATTCTCAACGTTCCGGTCATTCTTTCTCTGTCTGTTTTCCAGTGGACACGTTCATAAAAAAATCCATAAGATAAATATTGTTTGTTATTGCGAGTTACAAGGAGTTGAAAATCAATAGTTTTATACATTTTAAACGCACACTGGGAAATAAATGCGTCAAAATCGAAAAATTTTCAACTTTTCACAGATAAATATTGTTTGTTATTGCGAGTTACGAGGAGTTGAAAATTAATAGTTTTAGACATTTTAAACGCACACTGGGAAGTAAATGCGTCAAAATGGAAAAAAATCAACTTTCACACAAAATTTTTATTTGTTATTGCTAGTTACGTGAAGTTGAAAAACGATAGTTTTGGACTTTTTAGACACACATTAGTAAGTAAATGGAAAATTTTTCAATTTTTCGCTAATAATTTGTTTTTTGTTTTTCGAGTTATGTACTAATATATGAAAATCACTAGTTTTGAACATTTTAAACGCACATGGGGAAGTAAATGCGTCAAAATCGCTAAACTCACAACTTTTAACAGATAGACACAGAGATTTGGACTTGAAAATCAAAAGCTTTGAACATTTGAAATGCACAATGGGAAGTAATTTCGACAAAATGGAAATTTAAAAATGCGTTTAAAATTAGAGGTGTGCCCAGCCTGAAATCGGCGGCGCGTCGCACACCAATATTTAAAATGCCTAAAACTATTGATTTTCAACACCTCGTAACTCGCAATGACAAACAATATTTATCTGTGAAAAGTAGAAAAAATTTCGATTTTGACGCATTTACTCTTCAGTGAGCGTCTAAAATGTCTAAAACTATTGATTTTCAACACCTCTAAACCGCAATAACAAACAATATTTATTTGTGAAATGTTGAAAGAAATACAATTATCTCATTTTCTATATTTCCAATTATCCGCCTAAGTACGGTATTCAATATTTTACCCATTTTCAATACCGGTTTTTTGTCGACATGTCATATAACAAGCAAGCCTGTTTTTCTATTGTCGCGACCGTTCGCAAACGAACATACATGTCACAGTTCAGTAAATGTACAGCCGCTTGACAAACCAGTTTTGTTTTGAAACATGTACAAATTTTATGACATGTCACGGGGAAAATGTATAGTGTCATAGTACACGCGCTTGTGTCACATGTCGCAAGAATCCGCAACTTGTACATGTCACGAGCAAACATGCAACCAGTCACCAGATGACTGGTCATAACCATGACATTTTCCAGCTATGTATAGGATACTTATATGGAGGAATGTGACTGTATACATAGGCGATGACACAATCGGGGTACGAATACACGATTTCTCACCGCCTACCTTCAATATCGTTGCAAATCGATATGTCTTTAACTTTCCGGTAGTCGCGCTAGTGCACTGATCGCACTGATGCTCTGAAAATCTAGCGAAATCGTCTTAGGAAACTTCCGGGTCTGGATTTCCAGTTACCCACAAATTGAAAAGCACATAACCATGACTATTTCAACCAATTAGGTTACCATGGAGTAAAATGCTGCCGAAATCAGTATGCCTGTCAAATAATCTACGAATATTACAAAATAAGTTAGCCCTTTACAGCATTCTGGATCATACACAGACATCTGCATCGACGAATGCTTCCAAAATGAAAGTCTCACTAAATTTTGAATATATTTTACGTCCTTCCAGTATGCCCGGAGCGCCTTAAACGTTCATAAAAGTAATAATTTTGTGTTTTGAACCGTGGTAGATCAACCATCTCAACATTCAGGAGCTACCATCAGGGTAGATCAGAGGTAGATCAACCATCTAAACATGCACCCTACCGTTGCATTTAAGACACGATTGTCTTAACTGACTACTTTCATTAGGGCATTGTATTTTTTTTTAATTCGCAAAAGCCCCCCCCCCTCTTATATTGTGACAAATGTCAAAGTAAGCTCAGATGCCAAATTTCACATCATTTGAACAATTCTAGACACCCGCCCACTTTGCTTGAAATTTTTGAACTTGGTGCTATGGGAAAATATGGAAGAAAAATATATTAAATGCTATAAAATTACAATTTATACCTCATTTTAAAGAAAAAAAAACCTTAGCATTTGAATGAAGATATTTCTGTTGCTATAAAAATACGGGAAAGTGGGGTACTGGGTCATTTTGGCCCCAAAATTCCCCATTTTCGTATAATTTTTCTCCTCCGTGATGAAAACTATACATATTTTACAGTTTTTCTAATCTGAAAAAATGTCACAAATCGAACGGAACCTTTTTGACCTTTGTCCGAATACGAAAAGTTGGGGTTATAGAGCCTTTAGTCATTCATATTAAATTTTATTATTTTCTCGTGCATATATCTCAATTATTCTTTAATCAATCAAATTCATAAAACATATTTTGATAAGCATGGAAAATTCTTAGGAATGCTACAGAAATAGATCCGTTAGCGGTAAAATTCAGAAACGTCAAATGTTTTGACATTATCTCCACAAATCACATTTTTTCATCAAATGTCATAATACCTCAACTTCCCCTATTTTTCCAGGATGGAAACTTTTCTCATGGAATCCCCAAACGTATTTTACGCCAAAAGTAGTAAATTAAATAAGAATTTTGTTGTTAAATGGAGTTAATATGTGCGATTTTATAATAAAAATGTGAAATCGAGACTATATGTCAGATAAAATGATGTTTCTGAATTTTACCGGTAATAAATCTACTTTTATTTTGTTCTTAAGGATTTTTCACGTTCAATAAAGGTACAATTTATTAAAATTTATTGAAGAGTAATAGAAATATATGTACGAGAAAACGATAAAATTTAATATGAATGACAAAAGGCCCTATAACCCCAATTTCTAGTATTCGGACAAAGATCAAAAAGGTTCCGTTCGATTTCTGAGATTTGTATGATTTGAATCACGGAGCGGAAACATTAAAAATAGGGGATTTTTGGTGCCAAAATGACCCAGAACTCCACTTTCCCGTATTTTTATAGAAACAGAAATATTTCTATTTAAATACTAAGGTTATAAATTGTAATTTTCTAATTGCTACTTCAAAAGTTATAGTATTTATTATAGTTTTCCTCCATATTTTCCCATAGCACCAATTTCAAAAATTTCAAGCGAAGTGGGCGGGAGTCTAGAATTGTCCAAATGGTGTGAAATTTGGCATCGGAGCTTACTTTGACATTTGTTACAATGTGAGAGGGAGAAGGGGTTTCAGAATTCAAAAAAAAAATTTTTTTGCGGTGCCCTAACTTTCATGATTGAAAGGGGTAAAACCCCAAAAAATATAGGGAAAGCTATGGTTTCAGGTGTGCACGCAGACATCAAGTAATACCCAAAAAGACCAGTACTCTGGTTTGTCCAAAGTGGTGGAGCTGAGGCAAAAAGTCGAAGAGCTCTGCGAATTCGTGAAAAGTAAGGGAAACTCTCACGGACAGAGCAGGGATCTAGTGATTAGCATCAAATACACCGTAGCACCTACCGAATGCGAACAGATGGTATTACTGGAGAATGGTGAAATCACCGAAGAGGCACTGAAGAACACGGAGGTATCGAAAGCAGAAGCCTATGAGACGCCGAAGAGTGACCGTTATTCCCGTGCCATGAAAAAATAGTGAGGGAAACAGCAGGAGATGAAGAAGAACCGAAGAATGCCAAGAAGAGCGGTGAAGGTTAGCGAAACAACTGAAAAATGGAAAGTGGATGGCAAGCTATAGAATCCGTAGAAGGGAGGAGGAGAAAAAACAGAAAAAAGGATGAAAAGAAAAAAAAGAAGACCTTCGACTGCGTCAGGAGAGGTATTAAGAAGACGCTCTAGTCCTCAAAGCAAACGACGACTTAGCCTACACTGCGATCCTCAAAATGATGAGAGAGGATCCCAAGCTCAAGGACCTGCTGAAGAATGTAATAAGAACAAGGCGCACTCAGAAAGGTGAGATACGGTTTTAGCTGAAGAAGGATGCAATTATCGTGAACTCTTGACAGAAGCGGTGGGAGCAGAAGCGAAGGTTAGAGCTTTAGTCCAAAAAGCAGCGGTCGAGTGCAGGAATCTGGATGAGATCACAACGGAAGACGAATTGAGGAGCGCGGGAGAAGGAAGACATTGCTGGAAATTGAACAAAGCAACCGAAGTGCATGTTCTACCCAAAGGAAGACGGAAGGTACCACACGACGGGAGGCTTCGTATGCCAAGAGTACAAAAAGGCGGGGGCCAGCGTGACCTCAATCATTGCGACATTGTATAGCAACTGTTGTGACAGTCAACAACAAAAAAGAAGTGCGACGTTGTAATTAACAAGTACTAACCGTTCCGTTAGTCGGACGAATACCGGTTGTTGTAGGAGGGTTTAACACTTGGGACTTGGGGTGAGGTAGCGGGCTGACCAACGTAAGATGCTACAGCTTTTTTTTTATCGTGGAGGGCCTTTTCCTGAAGCAGGATCCAACCGCATGGCCGCCTACATTGTAAGTTGATGCAAACAGGTGTAAATGCTGGTGACGATCGAGTCTCCAACGACGAGCTCCTTAGAGTGGCGAAAGAGCTGAAAGCGAAGAAAGCTCCCGAACTGGACGGTTCCCCCAACGTGGCACGAAAGACCGCGATCCTGACGTTTCCAGATATGTTCAGGAAAGGTCCACAGAAATGCTTGAACGAAGGCTACTTCCCGGATAGGTAGAAGATCCAGAAGCGCGTATTACTGCCAAAATCAGGGAAGTCACCAGGAGATCCTGCATCATATCGGCTAATTTGCCTGCTGGATACTCGCGGTAAACTTCTGGAAAGAGTCATTCTCACCAGGTTGACGAACTACGCTGAAAGTGAGAACGGATTGTCGCAGAGGCAGTTTGGATTCCGGGAAAGGATCTTGATGGTGGACGTCATTCGCACAGTCATCGCGAGCGCGGAGAAAGCATAGAAGCAAAAGACGTGAAGAACGTCTTCAACAGTGCTAGCTGCGGGGCTATCGCCATAGCACTGCAAAAAATACGGGTTCCGGATTATCTGTGTAAGGTTCTCAAAAGTTGCTTCCAGAACCGAGTACTGATCTACGAAACGAACATGGGGCAGAGGTCGATTAGGGTTACGGCGGTAGTACCTCCGGGTTTCATACTCTGGCCCAATGCTCTGGAATATAATGTACAATGGAGTGTAAACACTGGAACTGCCCAGGGGAGTTGAGATCGTCGGCTTTGCAGATGATGTTGTCCTGACGATATAAAGCAAGACCCTTGAGGAGGTGGAGATGTTGACGGCAGAGACAATAGGTATCGTGGAAACCTGGATGGCTGATGTCAAGTTGCAGCTGGCTCACCATAAGACCGAAGTAGTGCTGGTCAGTATCCGTTACAAAAATCCAGCGTGTCGAGATCAGCGTCGGTGGACAATCCATCCTATCGATGCGTGCGCTAAAGCACCTGGGTGTGATGGTCGACGATCGGTTAAATTACAACAGTCATGTCGACTATGTATGTGAGAAGGCTACGAGGACAATTGACGCATTGGCAAGGATCATGACGAATCAAGGAGGAGCAAGAGGCAGCACAAGACGTCTTCTGGCGAGTGTTTCATCCTCAATACTGAGGTACGGCCTGGGCTGCTGCGCTGAACTCAAAGGGGAACCGGACGAAGTTGAGAAGCACGTTTCGCCTAATGGCTGTTCGTGTCGCGAGTGCGTACAGAACGATATCGTCGGTGGCGGTATGTGTATGTATGATTCCCAACTGCATCACTCTGGCTGACGACGTGGAATGCAAGAAGACTGGTCAGAGCGGACTCGTTGGCTCTTTGCCCGGAGTGTGTGAACGTGCAAGAGACGCCGGAACACGTGGTATTTGAATGCCCTAGGTTTGTAGAAGTTCGAAGGGGTCCGGCAGTGATAGTCGACAATATCGTCGAAGAGATGTAGCAAGATGAGCATATATCCGATGCGGTCAACAGCGTAGTTATGAGTGTATTCTCTGAGCTACAGATGAAGTGACGAAGGAACCAACAAATCAGGACCGCTGACTGGAAATTCACCATAAAAAAACAAATCGTATTCGGGAAAATATCTGCCGCAGGGCAACGCTCCACCGCAGTAGATTAGATCCACCGCCGGGGACTAGTTGAGTAGTACACGATGCTGCACCGGGTTTGCATCATCGGGGCGCCAGTGAACCGGACACCAGGCTCCACTGCAATCACCGGACCAACCTCGTCACCCTACTGCTCGTTAGTAGGCTAGATCTACCGCCGGGGATTAGAGCGAATATACCGCGTCGAAAAGTTAGCAGTGGGTTGTTGAAGCGCCAGTGAACCAGAAGCTAGGCTCCACCCGCAATCGCTGGACAGACCTTAGCACCTACTGGTTGGCTTGTTGCGTAGGCTAGATCAACCGCCGGGGACTAGATCGAGTAGATTGGAACGAAGCGGAAAGCTAAATGGCTCACGAAAACAAACATTGGTATTGGGGTTAATCCATCGCCGACGAATTCATAGTAGGGTAGATTCTAATTGGCTGGGAGCTAATTGGCTCACGAAACTGACATCGGTACCGACTAAAATTTCACTGCCAGGGAACTCTCAGTTGAAGTAGGATATATTCACCACCAGATAATATCCGAGTAGATCTCGATATAGTTGAATACTGATTGGATAAAGAAAGCGGGTATCTGCATCGGGAGAAATTCCTCCGTCGGGGAACTCTCAGTCGGAGTAGGGTGAGTTAACCGCCCGGGACTATCCGACTAGATAAGGCTAGGAGCTGAATGACAGGAGCTAAATGTCTCAGGAAATCAGTGGCTCACTGAGACGAGATCAAAATGGCGAAGTAATAGAAGGAAACGAAAAGCAAGAAAAGAATCGAGAGCAAAATGATTTAAAAGTCGAGCCATTTTATGGATCTAATAGACATGTGTGCGTGTATCGCTATAGAAAGTACGACCTTGACCCGGAAGAGCTGCTGCTGTTACGATCTCTAGGTTCTGAACAGAGTTGCCAGTCTTCTCGTTATGTAATTTTCGATATGAGATAATGTAAAATTTAGTCAAAATGGCGAATTTCGAGACTGGGCGAATTTTGAGTCCCACCGGAATTCGCCTTATTAAAGTTGGTTAGAAGCGGATAGAATGCATAAATGCAAACATGCAAGGCGTTACAGCTCTTGAAATCGCAGGAGATTCATGCAAAAATGATAACATAATTCAGGTCATGTTTGAGCTCTATCATTTTCGGTACAAATTTGTACCTCATCGGCAAAAATCTATAACGCAACGGCATTTGCTTGAAATAATTTTGCAAGCGTATTTTTCTCTGCTAAATAACATCAATATAGGGTGGAAAAAAGAAGACCGTCTCGCCGTCTTCGCATGTCCCGTCCCAGGCTTTTACTAAATTATGCTCAGTAATGTTCAACCGGAAATGAGCTGGAATTTTGGCTGGTTCTAATTCGTATTCCTAGAACTAGAATCGGTTGTGTCACTGGAGCAGGAATACGAATTAGGAACACCCAGTATTTCGGTTGAGCTTAACTGGGTACCTGCAGCTTTCGAACCAAGCCGTAGGTTGCTAGATTGATGAGCCTCATTCTGTACGCGGAATTGAAGCACACCCGCTTCTATTCCGTTGTCGAGTGTTTGCATTTTAATCTGGTTACAAATTACAGTTTTTTCGCGTCTTCTAGACTGCCTACCCACACGGCTGGTTTCCTTCTATTGGATCGCGTTCCATCGTGATTATAATAGGAGAAGCTTTTCGTATCTGAATCATAACACCACAATCCACACGCAGCAGGCGACGCTTTGTTCACCAGACAAAGAAAATGAAGAAGAATCTTTTCCCATGCATACTCGCTGTTCCTTTTTGCAAGCTTTCTTCGAGATAATGTGGCTTCCCGAGTTGAAAAGAGCACGTTATTTCAGTGGAAATTAGAATGCTCATATATAAGAGGATCCTTCGTCTTATCTCGCGGGTTTTGAATAATTGAAACCTTTTTGTTATGAAAAGCTTTTCTGGTGCTGTAAGCTAATGCGCATCTTTTCGAGGTTATGTCGTCTATTGAAAGCAAACAGTGGAAACGTATAGCAGTTTTGAATTGGGTTTAGAGATGAGTGATTTTGTTGAAAGCTGTCGTAATTTAAAAAAAAATCACATGTCGAAATTCAGAACAACGTGACGCCAACGAAACATGAAAACAAAAAACATTTCTCTAAAAATATGACGAGATCCATATAAGAAATATTTCATAGGAACAAAAAATGTTTTCTGTACACAGAGCATTCCCAGGACACCTCACTAGAGACTGAAGTATTTTATTAGATTCACAAAACTGTTATGCCAACAATAAAAGATCGTCTCCATCACTGCCACCCATCCCAATCGACACTCACTCTTGAGTCTTGGTGGAATTCCAAACATGTCACTTTCATGGTTGGCACATACGGTGCAAAACTGTCGTCATCAACCAGTCAGTACATACAGTAGTGGATACCGCTCCCCGGCAAGCAATGGCGAGGTTACTCGCTGGTCGACCGGGCTGTACCGGGATGGTGTGGCGGAACTGAAATATGTTTCCGCTTTTCCTTTCTTCCTCACTCGAACTCGTGGCGTAATTTCATATCCTATCATCCAACATACATATGAGTGGTGGCAATCTGCCAGGGTCTAGAGATCTCGAATCGATTCCGTGCTCCTTCACTGCATCTGTGTGTATGTGTCTGTGTCTATGTGTTTATTTGGTACCATTTCCGTTGATGGCTTCTAGCCTCCTTCTAGACCTTCCCGCATTATTGTCGAGGACAATAAAATAAGGCGACAAAATCCGGGTCATGCCGGCGCAAAGCCGGAAAGTGAGATTTTTTCCCACGAGACCTTTCCGGGCACGGATGAATGTGGGACAAAAGGTCTTCTGTCGCCAACGTACAAATTGCTTGCCTGGAAGGCTATTATCGCAGATTTTCGAATTGTGTGCGTTGGAATTAGACCGGGTAGCGTGGTTATGACATTTTGCGCAGTCTACAATCGAATTATTTTCGATTGTTAGGCGAGAATTGTTTGCTCTCACACGTCGAATACAGTGCCGTCGTCGGGCCCGGAATTTTGGGAGCCCCGCACACGGGATAAATAATTACATTATAGGGTAGGCGATCCTTTATTCTTCTCATTAGTAGCACGGAAAAATTTGATTCTTCTGCAATATATTTAACAATTAATAAAAGTTTTAGGCAAAGATAGCTTACTACATATAGACCTACAAAACTTGAAAACTGAAACTTTGACACTAATTTCACTTAATAATGTTTTAAAGTTGTGACTATCGCGCCCCTGATTTCAACTCAATGCTCCTAAGAGTTCGTCGCAGCGATGCCACATGTTTTTTTGTGAAACATCTGTAGAAGAATAGTTAAAATGTCTGTAAAAGTCTGTAGATGGTTGTGTAAATCCTAGTTACAATAGAATATTGCTTCAAAATTAGATTGAAATTCGAATACTATTGTTAAGAGGTGATCCCTTGTATTCAAATACAGCTATTATAGTGTAATTTTACTAAATAATTATACTTTTTAATAGTCTGTAGATCCCTGGCTCTTTCTGTAGGAGACTATCTGAAGTCTGTAAAATACATACATATCTGTAAATCTGACATCGCTGGTTCGTCGTACAGTTCCCAAATTCCGCTCAATTAATGAAGGTAAAAAAAGAATTAAAAGCTCCCAGTCAAACCCAACTGGAAATTGAATCGGATTTTCGAATGACTTTCGCTGAAATTCAGACTCAAATGAAACAACAAAATTCCGAGTAGGGATCGGTTGTGTTATTTGAGCAGGATTTCTGACAGAATTCAGCCAATCATATTCCGATTAATTTCAATGGGGTGTACTGAAGTACTAACACACATGTAAAAATCATCACAATAATTTTCGAAAGGGCCTAATACAATATTTAGTTCCGCTGAGTGCAGAAGTTTCTATATTCTAGATTCAGATCCAAAGTCATTAACCGTTATGTGTCCGACGCGGTACCCGGGTACCTTTTTTGGCTTCAGTTAATGAAATTTCCATGTTTTATCCACAGCTGGAAATTGAAACTTTGTGACATCTTAGAACTCCACTAAGTCAAGCTTTTGAGTTAATAATATTGTTGATATAGTAAGGGGGGTGAGTAAGGAGAGGCTCCTAATTTTTTTACTACGTAACAGGCCGACGTGGGTACCCGAGTACCCACAAAACTGAAATGCCAATAACTAAGGTAATTTCCAACCGATTTTGATACTTTTGGGTGTTTTAGATTCGGGAACTCATCCACTTTGGTAGTCAACCTAAAAGTAAAGCCATTTGATGAAGAGTACACAACGATTAGATTTTATCCCAGGTTTGCAAGCATTTTTATTGTATGTTGTTCAAATTCCGTAGGGCATATTAAGCAGCGTTGTATTTTATATAGAAGGTTCAAAGAAAAACTGGAACGGAAAGAAACCTTGCATATTATTTTTTTATTTTAAATATTAAAAGTGGTACACGCCGCCATTCTCTTTATTGCTTCAATTGAAACACGCTTAGAACTTCTGTAGTACAGTTCTAGATTCATAATTGTGATAGTTCCATAATATAAAACTGAAAATTTTAAAACTAGAACTTTAGTATTAGGAGGTGAATTTTACTACAACGTGGTAGTTTTGTAACATATGTAAAAAAAGAAACACCGGCGTAAAAAGCTTTTGCAAATGCGTTTATAAAAAAAAAGAATTATGGAAAATTTAATTGGAAAATAATATTTCATATGTCATTGTAAAACCAAATATTTAATTTAGAGAGCGTGGGGTTATCGTCAGTAGACCGTTGAGTGTATCGATTTTGTTTCACAAAGTTGCCAATCGCGATAAATGCTAATAGATAATTGATTAATTGAAATAATCGATTAGATTAAACGCATAACAGAAAGTATGGTGTTGTACTAGAATTTACTATTTTCGGAGAGCAAATAATAAATTAGGCTTACGGGTATAAAACAAATTGTAACATATAGAATCGGAAAGTAAACTAGCTTGTGCCGTAACCTGTTTTTACCGACAACACCAACAATTTTGAAAAAAAACTGCATTTTCAATGTCATAGTGGTTGTGTTCCTTTAATTTTTTTTGCTATCTATAGTATTACTGTAAATTTTCTGAGAAAACTCTGCGTGAAAAAATGTGGAAACACTAAAAACCACATCGTTCAACAATTGTTGTGAATATAAATGTTTGCTTATATACAGTAAATATAATAATAAACAGCGCTTGGCCAAAAATGATTTCCCTGGAATTTTCTTTTTAGATGGAATTTGACATCTAGTTTTTATACTTAATTATCGAGGGTTTATCTTTAACTCACGGTCGGCATCGGTGGCGACGAAATCGAGGTGGTTGAAGAGTTCGTGTACTTGGGCTCACTGGTGACCGCCGACAATGATACCAGCAGAGAGATTCGTAGACGCATCGTGGCAAGAAATCGTGCTGACTTTGGCCTCCGCAAGGCACTTCGGTCGAACAGAGTTCGCCGTCGTACGAAGTTGACCATCTACAAGACGCTGATTAGACCGGTAGTTCTCTACGGGCACGAGACCTGGACCATGCTCGTGGAGGACCAATGCGCACTTGGTGTCTTCGAACGGAAAGTGCTGCGTACCATCTACGGTGGAGTGCAGATGGAAGACGGCACATGGAGACGGCGAATGAACCATGAGTTGCATCAGCTGTTGGGGGAGCCGCCCATCTGTCATACCGCGAAAATCGGACGACTACGGTGGGCCGGGCACGTAGCCAGAATGTCGGACAATAGCCCGGTGAAAACGGTTCTCAATTGCAATCCGACCGGTACAAGAAGACGTGGCGCGCAGCGAGCACGATGGATCGACCAGGTGGAAGACGATTTGCGGACCCTTCGCAGACTGCGTGGCTGGCGACGCGCGGCCATGGACCGAGTGGAATTGAGGAATCTTTTGTATACGGCACAGGCCACTTCGGCCTTAATCTGTTAATAAATAAATAAAAATCTTTAACTCACCATGACGCAGGTGTACTCCAAAGTAAGCCAAATGAAGAGGCATCTATCATGATATGCAGATATTGTGAATTTACTCTAAAGCTGGATTTTAGCGGCTACTTCTGCAGGTTCTCAAAGCACGCGTTTAAATACAGGGGATATACGAATGATGTATGCGATTTCGCACTGCATGGGGTATTGAGTCATTCAAATTCGCATATATGAGACCATTCATAAATTACGTAACGCAAAAATTGCAAAAAATATACTTCCTCTCCTATACAACAAATTGTCACAAATTTCCCTACCCCCTCTCACCTATTACGTAATAAAGTCTTTAAAAACAATTTTGACGTAGGACTACGTCTTTGTTTTCGATATAGGGGTGCACGTTGCAAATTCTACAAAAATGGTATGTAACGAAAAGTGGTCCAATTTTAAACGCATATAATTCAGCCATCTCACGATAAATTTTCAAATTTTTTGCGCATATCGCCCCGAAATACTTCTAAGAATAGATTCCAATAGATAAACCCAAAGATTTTGGATATCATGGCATTAAAAATTTAAATAATGAGCAACCTAGTCAAAATATCGCGCATTTACACACAGAAGATAGCGCTTTCCAAGTCCGGCACGACATATTTGTGTACCTAGCGCGCTGCGCTTCTATGAATGACGTCATCAGCGACTATTTAAACGGACGGATTTCGCCAGAGCAGCTTAGTTGCCTGTTGATCTGCAGACGAAGCAGGTCACTGCGTTGTGTGTTTTCACAGCCAGTGCAGCTGAGTTAGAAGTCCGTTACACTGCCTGTGGAGGTACGCTACCCAGTGATTGCGACTGTGCTTGCCGTTCAAACATTATGCCACGGCTCACAGAAAGTAGGCTTGCTATTCCGCGAATTGACAGTTTTCGGTGACGTCAGAGAAATCGTTGAGATAAACAAATGGATTTCTCGAAAGTTGTTAATTGACAATATTTGAGCTCTTACGGTGCACACCTAGAAAAACATGACATATACGAGCATCAAAAATGACTTAGTTTTACGTTTGATTATAATTTTACATGACGTTTAATTTCGTAAATCATATAAAATTACTCCACATACAGCGTTTGTTCTGAATGGTAGGAAGTGTAATTTTATGTCATTGCGCATGTAAAGTATATGTAGCATGTAAAATTAAACGGAACACGGTAATGTTTCGTCATTTCGTGAATAACTAGTTGTTGAATTGTGTCATGTTTGCAATTACGTCAACGATAAAATTCAGATTTTTTTGGTGTGTGGAAAAAATAGTGTTCACTGGATTTTTTACGTAAATTACGCCATAATTCCACTAGACAGAGTGGATAATCAGTGCATCTACGTGATTATTAGCGTAAATCGGGAATTTGGATGCATGCCATAGAAAACATATCCCACCGTAATTTTCTGATCACAGCAAAGGTTTTGAACCATCGCATAGCTTCCTTTTGATTTACCAGGTGCCGACCATTCGTTAGCAGTAAACAATATATGAATTTCATGTAATTGTTTTCGCCGGCGATTTCTATGACGCGCTCTTGTCGTTTCCAGCACACTTTTATGTATAATTATTCGTACACAAAATATTTTGTACATGCGAGCTCCATTTGCAAACACGGTTAACATAGTGTCGTGGTATTAGTTGTCTCTTTCGCTCTACCCATCATCATCAGCGTTGATTCATTTTGCTTTGTGCGCTTGGGTTTAATGTTTGAGGCGAGTGTGTAGGTAGGTAGATCTAATTTGTTACTAAATTGCATAACGAAAGTTTATTATTTCCGGTCGATCAATTCATTGATTCATTTACCCTTCACGTGATTCATTTTCACTCAGCCTATAGTATTTTGATTCTACTAATAGGTACATACTACAAAGCCTATTTATGAATGAATACACTGCCACTTGAAAAACCGTTGCAAAAACGCATCTTGTCCATATATAAAATTGTTTTCGATTCTTGTATATTGATTGCTTCGATATATGATTAAGACCACTGCATTCGCTATATTTGTATGCGTACTTTAGGAAAGTTACAATAATGGCAAAATATAACTAGAATGCTTGGTCTATACATGAAATGTGATTATATTGTCTAAAATTTGATTTTTCTTCACTGGTTCAGGTTTTTACCACACACAATCGAAAAGTTTTTACAAGCTAATCTTATGCTATAAAGATTTAGTTCCAGATATTACTTCGGTCACAGTTTCTTTCTTCAGATCTTTTTAAATAAGTTTAATCGGATTCGATCACCTACTACAAATGAAATGACCTGATAACCAAGAAGGTTTGGTTCAATATGTAATATTCGATGTTGATTAGTTGTGATTAAACCATACGTAAGAAATATATTTGATTTCTTATTACTATAAATGTACTAAGAAAATAAATATTTTACATTAAGTAGTATAGTCCTACGTCTACAGCTCGTGCAACCCCATAGGGCTGCCCCTTGAAGTATTTTCTTCAGTTAAAACATGTTACGTGACGTTCTAGCTTACTCCCCCTCCCCAACTTGTCACAATATGTCACAACCCCTTTACGCGTCACGTAATTTATGAATGGTCCCTATGTCTGTCGAAAAAGCAGTACTTTCAAAATGCAAACAACGATGACATATTTGAAATGTTTGCAAAATATAATTTATTATCTACACGTAAAAATAAAACAACACAAAGAATAAGTTCTTTTAACTTAATTTTGAGTGGCGCGTCGCTTTCGCACTTATTAGTGTTGTCAAAAACAAAACGAGAGATTCGACTCAGTCGAGGTCTTCCGTGCAGTAAGGTACTTTTGAGTTGTTTGGGGTATACTCAAAATTAGGAAAATTCAACTTAAATTTAAGTAAATTGAACTCAAGGTTGAGTTATGATTTTTTCCGTAGTTAAATGGAAACTACCTTCAATGCGTTTTTTCTAATTTTTCCTTCTTGCACGATACCCCGAGATTTGTCAAAAGTACTCAATTTTAGGTAGTTTTTCATTTGCGTGTAAAAAAATTATTTTATTCATCAGCCTTCTAATAATTACGAGTATTGTGACCCTCCGTGCGGTAGAAGTCAACCCAAAACAATCATTATGCACTCGCTGTCTCTTGCTGTTTCATTCATTTGTTGGTGTTTTCAAGATTGACGGTGCGGTATGTACATATTTTCCTTTCATATTCCTACACGCAAACGAAAAACTACCTAAAATTTACTTTTGACTCAATCTTGGGGTATCGTGAAAGAAGGAAAAATTAGGTAAACCGTGTTGAAGGTAGTTTCCATTTAACTACAGCAAAAATCATAACTCAACTTTGAGTTTAATTTATTTCAATTTAAGGTGAATTTAGGTAACTTTACTTTTGAGTATACCCCAAACAACTCAAAAGTATCTTACTGCACGGAAGACCTCGACTGAGTCGAATCTCTCATTTTGCTTTTGACAACTATAATAAGTGCGAAAGAGACGCACAACTCAAAACTACTCAAATTTAAGTTAAAAGTACTTATTCTGTGAGTTGTTCTATATTTGCGTGTACATGTACGTGATAACGCTGAATATGAAAATCGCAGACCAAAAAAATGACAATCGCTCCTAAATATCAAAATAGATCCAGCGACAGTGTTGTTGTATTTTTTGTTTAAAGTTGAGCAATAGGGCATTGCAAACTTTTTTTTTTGAATTCTCATATTGTGACAAATGTCAAAGTAAGCTCAGATGCCAAATTTCTCATCATTTGGATAATTTTAGACCCCCGCCCACATCGCATGAAATTTTTTGAAATTGGTGCTATGGGAAAATTTGGAAGAAAATATATTAAATGCTGTAACTTTTGAAGTAGCGCTCAGAAATTTCCTTTTTTAAAGGAAATAACCTTAGTATTTGAATGGAGATATTTTTATTCCTCGAAAAATACGGGAAAGTGGGGTACTGAGTCATTTTGTCCCCAAAATCTCCTATTTTCAATAATTTTTCTGCTCCGTGATGCAAATCATACACATTTTGCAGTTTTCTTTTGTGAAAAAATCTCTGAAATCGAACGGAACCTTTTTGACTATTATACGAGAAGTTGGAGTTATAGGACCTTTTGTCATCCATATTAAATTTTCCCATTCTCTCGTGCATATATCTCTATTATTCTTCAATCAATTTTCATAAAATGTAACTTGTTGTACATGGAAAATTCTTAGGAATAAAACAAAAATAGATTCGTTACCGGTAAAATTCATATCGCCGTTACAGAACATTGAATCCAAATATCTCACAAATATAAGTAACTGTTTTTACATTTCTTAGAAAAGAAATGTATAGAATTCGCTCAAACTTTCGAGATTTTTTCCGAGGCCCTGAGGGCCGAGTCTTATATACCAATCGACTCAGCCCGACGATTTGGGACAATGTCTGTGTGTGTCTGTGTGTGTATGTAACAGACAAACTCTCATTCGTGTTTCTCAGCAATGGCTGAGCCGATCTTATCCAAACTAATTTTTAAATAAAAAAGGCCTATCACCCAGACAGAACGCTATTAAATGGTTTTTTATTCTGATGTTTAGTTTCCAAGATATGAATGTTTGATGGTGCAAAAATCGTTTTTTTGCAGTTTTTTGAAATTTTCTGCCGAAATTGACAACGTAACTGAACAATTTATATATTTTTAGAAAGGTACGAATACTTTTCGAACGAACTATAGATTGTTGAAATCGGACTATTATCAAAAGAGATATTCAACATTAAATGCGGACGAAAGATTTTTATCATTTCCCATAGCTAGAAATAAGACAAAAAACATTCAATGTATTATTAGCATCAAAACGGATTATTTTAGGTCAATAGTATCTTCGGAGAAGAGTGGGATATTTTCATAAATTTTCTTGGAAGTGATTTTATTGAAATAATGCCTTCAGCAAATTTGCTCTTCCTTTGCGAATAACTTTACTGAAGACATCAAATACATATTTCGAATACTTTAAAAGTTATGGCTTGTTGTTTGTGGATTTCCCTTTGTCACCTATTTATTGTTCAATATAGTAATAATCCATTTAAATGAGCCAAATATTATTTCGATAAAGCGAATTTCGTATTTCATTTTTCTATTTGCAACCGCTAGAATAACCACCAAACAATTCCAAGTTGTCTAGATGGAACTTGATCACTTATCGGTGCAAAAAAAATTCATTTGCGTGAACCTTCTGACTTATAACCATCGGATAGATCTGAAACATATCTCGGAAAGCGAAATGAATAACTCCAAGCAGTGGTGTAGCCAATAGGATGCTTTGGGGTTTAACCACCCCCCCCCCCTCAACAAACAAAAATTGGATTGAAATTAAAAATTTATTGATGCTGACTGATTTAATTCAATATTACAATGATAATTATCTGATCAGTACATTGATAACCTATTGTTTGAAACATCATGAGGACATTTGAAAAATTGTGGGAATGCGATCCTGATCTGTAACTGATCTATTGGTTTTGATCTCACAGTTGTCTAATAACATCAATATCAAATACCTGCCTAAAAACATTCCAATAGAAATTCATTTCAGAGTTCTGAAATTAATCATAATCATAATCATAATTTCCTATCATATTCAGTTTTGAAAGGGTTTACTGCAATATGGATTAGGGCCATTTTTTAATAAGAAGCGAAATTGGAATTGCTTTAATGTCTATGAAACGTAGAATTGTTCATCGAAAAATTGCATTACTTCCAACATTTGCTGAAAATATTTTTATTTTGGGAATGCATCGATTTGAAACGAAAACTTTATAGAATTAATAGCTGATAAGATAGAGGTACGGCTACACGACTTAGCGTCGCGTACCTCCAGTGAACCAATTACAAAATACGGAAAAAGGTAAACTTGTTACACCTGATACTTGCAAAATTTTTTTTGGGTTTTCCTGACGGTGTTTTTATCGTAAGCGTGTAGTTCGAAAGACCTGATCCCTCCCCACTTGTTACACAATTCAAAACACATCGAACTATCACTAAACAAACCGCACTACATACCTATCAAGAACAGATTCCTACGTGCCAGTTATAAAATCGAACACCACTGAGTCTGGTTCCTCTAAACCAACACACAGTACTACCAGCAAACAAGCAGATGACAAACAAGACCCGTAAGACCAACGGACAAACAAAAACATACAATAGTGTCCCCAACACATCATCAGCGATGACAGTGTGAACGAGTATGATAGGTGAATAGAAAGCGGACTAACTTACTCTCAAGTAGCAGATGGCGAATCGGCAAATGAATTCTCTAAGAGAAAGAATATCTTCACTCGTAATAACAAATTCAGTAAGCAGTACTGTAAATACAGAAAGGAAACCACCTTCCAAAAGTGGGGGAATTTATGAAAAATGGCATTTTCCGTTCCGCCAATTTAGTATCTTCGATGATTTTGCAAACGTTAAACAGCACATCATTTGATAAAATAATTTTGGCGTTATATCCTCCAAGAAGTATTTATGGCGAATTTACTCTTCAAACAAATTTAGTTCCAGACTTAATGTCTTCTATTCTATTCTATTCTATTCTATTCTAACCCTTACACAGCCAGTATTAAAAAGCATCCTGGAAAACACTGCAGTTATTCTGTAGTGTTTTTCTTGTCAATATTAATATTTGAAGCATATTTTCATATGTCGCAAACGCAACGGCTAGGACTACTGTGCAGAGTTGGGTTTGAAGATGTTTCAAAAATAGACGGCAATAAAATTATTCATTTAATGAATAATTTAATTACCGAATTGTTTTTAATCTGAAAGGAGGAAGAAACGAGGACAACCGTACCGACCGCTTCAGTTTTAAGGGGATATGTATAATAAATCGTTGGGAGTGACTTTGCTAAGAAGGTTAATGTCACTCCTTTGGTCCTTTGGGATGGGACAGAGGTATTTACACCTTGCCCTGGCTAATAAGCCTAGGTTATTGCGCCTTTACTCGCTCTAGTTCCAAACTTAATGTCTTCAGCAAAATTTTGTGGAGTGCTATTGCGAACCACTTTGTTGAAGACATGAAGGCTCCACGTGTTCAAGGTATTAACATATTTTAGGCTATTTCTATTTAATTTTAAATTAAATTATTATAATTTTACTGTTTATGATAAATCTCTTCTATAAATCTTCTACATATCTTCTTTCAAAATGGATATATGAGCTAGGAAGGAAACTCCGAGTGCATTGCCAATTTTTCGTCTTATCTTTCGTAGAACCATGAAGATTTTTTCTACTATTTGAATAAAGTTTCTGAAATAATCTGCACATAAAATGTGCAATAAGTTGCTAAAAGCCGCAAGTATAAACACAGTTGTTTAATTCAAGAATACTTGAAACGTTCCTAAAAATCCAAGTACTTGAAAACAGGAAAAGCTTTCACCTGTTCCTGAGTGTTTCGTGTTGCAAGCCGTATTAAATAGCAGAGAACATAATGCAATGAAATTGTACCGGCTTGGAATGGTGGTGGGTGTTTCGTGCAGTATTAAGCACAGAGAACTTTTCTGCCACTGTTCCTGGAAATATGTACATAACTCTGAGGTAGCGGTTTTAGAGCCATGCCGCTGAATCAAAGGTCAAGCGCCAGATACGTTACAGTATTCAAATGTCGGCAACCTGTTTCGGGTATCTGCTGTAATTGCTTAGCTTCTACCTTCGCCATTCACCGTAATTACTGTGATATAATTGCATGTACATTTCAACCCACAAATGCAAGCACAGAGACCAATCAATTCGTCCCACACAGAAACGGAACCAAACTCAACTTTATTGATTTCAATCGCATTAGTTGGGAATTGAATCTACATACAGAAGGTAGAAAATATTGAAGCAAAGTTAATCTGATTTCGAGCATTGACTTTTTGTAATCTAATATATCTACAATTAAAATTCTTATTCGCGATTTTGTGATTTTTCTTTCGTTTAAATATTCATCCTATGTGAAAACGTGAAGAAAATGTGAACGTTTTGCACCCGAAATATATCGTTTTTGACAAACATTGACGTGTTTTTATTATTTGTGCAATGTACGAGGATCTACTTATGAATGGAATACTATTTTCCTGTTCAAATGTTGACTAAGACAAAAAATTCAATATTAATATCACGTTCAAAAGTGTTGTATTATTTGGCGAAATTAATTTTACCTGATCTATTAAAAATTCCTTTGCTAACCATTATTTTAGTCAATTTCTTTCAAAATCAACAATGCGTTCTTTTCAAGAAAATAAACATAGCTATGAGGGGTGGGCGTAGCGTAGTTGGTAAATCGATTGCCTTGTACACAGCGCACCTGGGTTCGAGTCCCGAAGAGGCGAATGACCTTAAGGTTAAAACCACTATAATCGAAATTTAAAAAATAACAGCTATGAATAATTCGAAATATAATTCATCCTTGCAGAAAATCAGTAGCATTTGCTGGGAAAGGTGCAACACAAGATTCGTCGTAGTCAAATAAAGCATTATTCAAACAAAAACGCTCAATGTACAGCACCATATCGCTTTCGCACAATTACAAACCGGGCGAATAGAAGACGTGTTCCATCTCGATGTGATCGAATCTGTAAGCTCTGTAGGAAATCCCTCTCAATGTGGAGGAGCAAACAATTTGGTCTACTGGAAAAGAGCTTAAGTAGACGAATGGAAATTTCTTCCTCGAAAACGCCGCCATTGTTGCATCGGTGAAGGAAAGGCTGCTGGAACAATGAATGCCTTTTCCGAGAAATGGGCAACTTGATGTGTATTTTGATGTTGATACATTGAAGAGCAAGGGATTTGTAGAGCTAGTGCATTTGTGAAACATGTTTGGAAACTAACTTGAGTATTGGATAGTGTTTCTTATTTGAAGAATGGCAAAACATCAGTTGCAAAAATATATCGTCGCTGTTGTGCTATCTTATGACAAACACCATTTTGGGGTAAACTGAGTTATATATGCCATATAACTTGTCTAAAAAATCTCTATAAAGTGGCGTTTTCAGAATTTTGGTATTCTGCTTGGTTACTGAGATATTGCTGAGAAATTGTGGAGTTTTTGCTTCATATTACTGTGTCTGGGGATTGGATAAAATTATCTTGATGTATTGATGCTTTTCTGTGTAAAACTACCTGAGAAACACAATGTCATAATCATTTTCAAAATAAAAATGTACGAATTGTGAGAAAAATGCATTTTAAGTTTTAAACTGGAAATATAGCATATTTGGCAACACTGCACCTAAATAAGATAGCACAACAGCGACGATATGTGGTTGTGGTTGCATAGGGTGATGAGCCTATTTTGGCACCATTGGGGAGAGGGTCGCACTATTTGTTGAACAGTTTTAAAAGAAGCCATATTATCTATAACCTTTCTCAGAATAAAGTATCAGTGTACTGTTTCTTAAACATCTATATAATGCTTATTTAGCAGAATTGCCTCAATTTTCAGCATAAATGAAAATAAATGTTCCATTCTGTGCATCTATTCCCACCTCAACGATTCAATTATCGCCTCATGGGTGTGCCAATTTCCACCTCATCAAAAAACAATCTAGTTGAAACGCAATGCCTCATATTCCATTTGCGTCGATTCTAACTAGGTATCCAGATCATGGACGCCAACGTGTGATTTGTAAAACGAATCATTCTGCTTTTTTCAGCCGATCAAAACAAACGTAAACATCACGCACATCAATGAAACTCATCAGCTGTTAGTAGAAGAGCGCCCAGAATTGCGCACGCAGAAAAAAACCATTCGAAGGTTAGCAACTGGAATGACAAGTTTCACATCACACATTGCTTTCTCGCGATCCGAATTGTATGTGCAGATGAAAATAAAATATCTGCAATCAACAATTAGTTGAATAACTTGAAATATTTGATTACTTATACCTGAAATTGCATTACATTATATTTACAAGTTCATGTTTTGGTTTGGCCGCACTGGTGATTCTTTTATGTATGATGGATGCAAAAAGTTGGTTTTGATTGTGGTAGTGTATCAGCAAAACATGCCAATAATAGGAACCCCCGTATTTAGTTTTATCCTATTATAACACTAGGCCTATTCTAGTGTTTGACGAGTGATTTTAAAGTGAAATTATCGTAAAAAGGTTCTCCAGCTAAAATAAATGTTACGTAACGTTCTAGCTTACTCCCCCTCCCCCACTTGTCACAATATGTCACAACTTGTCGAACCCCCCCCCAATAAAAGCGTTACGTAATCTGTAAATGGTTCCCTATCTGACGGAATCATAGGCGGCTACAGCCGCACGTCAACGTGAGGTCACGGCTTCTTAAAAAATATAGTCTTTCCACTTAGTTAATTTACACGTGTCTCCACAAGTCATTAAAGGGAACAAATGGGAATAAAAACAAATAAAAGAGAATAAAAAGAAATAAAAGGGAATAAAATAAAATGAATATAATGAATAAAATGAATAAAAGTAATAAAATGAATAAAATGAATAATATCAATAAAATCAATAAAATGAATAAAATCAATAAATTGAATGAAATCAATTAAATGAATGAAATCAATGAAATCAACGAAATCAATGAAATCAATGAAATCAATGAAATCAATGAAATCAATGAAATCAATGAAATGTATGAAATGTATGAAATGTATGAAATGTATGAAATGTATGAAATGTATGAAATGTATGAAATGTATGAAATGTATGAAATGTATGAAATGAATGAAATGAATGAAATGAATGAAATGAATGAAATTAATGAAATGAATGAAATGAACGAAATAAACGAAATGAACGAAATGAACGAAATGAACGAAATGAACGAAATGAACGAAATGAACGAAATGAACGAAATGAACGAAATGAACGAAATGAATGAAATGAACGAAATGAACGAAATGAACGAAATGAACGAAATGAACGAAATGAACGAAATGAACGAAATGAACGAAATGAACGAAATGAACGAAATGAACGAAATGAACGAAATGAACGAAATGAACGAAATGAACGAAATGAACGAAATGAACGAAATGAACGAAATGAACGAAATGAACGAAATGAACGAAATGAACGAAATGAACGAAATGAACGAAATGAACGAAATGAACGAAATGAACGAAATGAACGAAATGAACGAAATGAACGAAATGAACGAAATGAACGAAATGAACGAAATGAACGAAATGAACGAAATGAACGAAATGAACGAAATGAACGAAATGAACGAAATGAACGAAATGAACGAAATGAACGAAATGAACGAAATGAACGAAATGAACGAAATGAACGAAATGAACGAAATGAACGAAATGAACGAAATGAACGAAATGAACGAAATGAACGAAATGAACGAAATGAACGAAATGAACGAAATGAACGAAATGAACGAAATGAACGAAATGAACGAAATGAACGAAATGAACGAAATGAACGAAATGAACGAAATGAACGAAATGAACGAAATGAACGAATTGAACTAAATGAACGAAATGAACGAAATGAACGAAATGAACGAAATGAACGAAATGAACGAAATGAACGAAATGAACGAAATGAACGAAATGAACGAAATGAACGAAATGAACGAAATGAACGAAATGAACGAAATGAACGAAATGAACGAAATGAACGAAATGAACGAAATGAACGAAATGAACGAAATGAACGAAATGAACGAAATGAACGAAATGAACGAAATGAACGAAATGAACGAAATGAACGAAATGAACGAAATGAACGAAATGAACGAAATGAACGAAATGAACGAAATGAACGAAATGAACGAAATGAACGAAATGAACGAAATGAACGAAATGAACGAAATGAACGAAATGAACGAAATGAACGAAATGAACGAAATGAACGAAATGAACGAAATGAACGAAATGAACGAAATGAACGAAATGAACGAAATGAACGAAATGAACGAAATGAACGAAATGAACGAAATGAACGAAATGAACGAAATGAACGAAATGAACGAAATGAACGAAATGAACGAAATGAACGAAATGAACGAAATGAACGAAATGAACGAAATGAACGAAATGAACGAAATGAACGAAATGAACGAAATGAACGAAATGAACGAAATGAACGAAATGAACGAAATGAACGAAATGAACGAAATGAACGAAATGAACGAAATGCACGAAATGAACGAAATGAACGAAATGAACGAAATGAACGAAATGAACGAAATGAACGAAATGAACGAAATGAACGAAATGAACGAAATGAACGAAATGAACGAAATGAACGAAATGAACGAAATGAACGAAATGAACGAAATGAACGAAATGAACGAAATGAACGAAATGAACGAAATGAACGAAATGAACGAAAAGAACGAAATGAACTAAAAGAACGAAATGAACGAAATCAACGAAATGAACGGAATGAACGAAATTAATAAAAGGAATAAAGTGTATGAAATGAATTAAAAAAATAAAATGAATAAAATTAATAAAATTAATAAAATGAATAAAATGAATAAAATGAATAAAATTAATAAAATGAATAAAAGGAATAAAATGAATGAAATGAATCAAATTAATCCAATAAGTAAAATTAATCAAATTAATGAAATGAATAAAATAAGTAAAATGAAAAAAGTCAATAAAATGAATAAAATGAATAAAAATCAATAAAATGAATGAAAACATTGAACTCAATGAAATGAATGAAATGAACGAAATGAACGAAATGAACGAAATGAACGAAATGAACGAAATGAACGAAATGAACGAAATGAACGAAATGAACGAAATGAACGAAATGAACGAAATGAACGAAATGAACGAAATGAACGAAAAGAACGAAATGAACGAAATGAACGAAAAGAACGATTTGAACGAAATGAACGAAATGAACGAAATGAACGAAATGAACGAAATGAACGAAATGAACGAAATGAACGAAATGAACGAAATGAACGAAATGAACGAAATGAACGAAATGAACGAAATGAACGAAATGAACGAAATGAACGAAATGAACGAAATGAACGAAATGAACGAAATGAACGAAATGAACGAAATGAACGAAATGAACGAAATGAACGAAATGAACGAAATGAACGAAATGAACGAAATGAACGAAATGAACGAAATGAACGAAATGAACGAAATGAACGAAATGAACGAAATGAACGAAATGAACGAAATGAACGAAATGAACGAAATGAACGAAATGAACGAAATGAACGAAATGAACGAAATGAACGAAAAGAACGAAAAGAACGAAATGAACGAAAAGAACGAAATCAACGAAATGAACGGAATGAACGAAATTAATAAAAGGAATAAAGTGTATGAAATGAATTAAAAAATAAAATGAATAAAATTAATAAAATTAATAAAATTAATAAAATTAATAAAATGAATAAAATGAATAAAATGAATAAAATGAATAAAAGGAATAAAATGAATGAAATGAATCAAATTAATCCAATAAGTAAAATTAATCAAATTAATGAAATGAATAAAATAAGTAAAATGAAAAAAATCAATAAAATGAATAAAATGAATAAAATCAATAAAATGAATGAAAACATTGAACTCAATGAAATGAACGAAATGAACGAAATGAACGAAATGAACGAAATGAACGAAATGAACGAAATGAACGAAATGAACGAAATGAACGAAATGAACGAAATGAACGAAATGAACGAAATGAACGAAATGAACGAAATGAACGAAATGAACGAAATGAACGAAATGAACGAAATGAACGAAATGAACGAAATGAACGAAATGAATGAAATGAACGAAATGAACGAAATGAACGAAATGAACGAAATGAACGAAATGAACGAAATGAACGAAATGAACGAAATGAACGAAATGAACGAAATGAACGAAATGAACGAAATGAACGAAATGAACGAAATGAACGAAATGAACGAAATGAACGAAATGAACGAAATGAACGAAATGAACGAAATGAACGAAATGAACGAAATGAACGAAATGAACGAAATGAACGAAATGAACGAAATGAACGAAATGAACGAAATGAACGAAATGAACGAAATGAACGAAATGAACGAAATGAACGAAATGAACGAAATGAACGAAATGAACGAAATGAACGAAATGAACGAAATGAACGAAATGAACGAAATGAACGAAATGAACGAAATGAACGAAATGAACGAAATGAACGAAATGAACGAAATGAACGAAATGAACGAAATGAACGAAATGAACGAAATGAACGAAATGAACGAAATGAACGAAATGAACGAAATGAACGAAATGAACGAAATGAACGAAATGAACGAAATGAACGAAATGAACGAAATGAACGAAATGAACGAAATGAACGAAATGAACGAAATGAACGAAATGAACGAAATGAACGAAATGAACGAAATGAACGAAATGAACGAAATGAACGAAATGAACGAAATGAACGAAATGAACGAAATGAACGAAATGAACGAAATGAACGAAATGAACGAAATGAACGAAATGAACGAAAAGAACGAAATGAACGAAATGAACGAAAAGAACGAAATGAACGAAATGAACGAAATCAACGAAATGAACGGAATGAACGAAATTAATAAAAGGAATAAAGTGTATGAAATGAATTAAAAAAATAAAATGAATAAAATTAATAAAATTAATAAAATTAATAAAATTAATATAATGAACAAAATGAATAAAATTAATAAAATGAATAAAAGGAATAAAATGAATGAAATGAATCAAATTAATCCAATAAGTAAAATTAATCAAATTAATGAAATGAATAAAATAAGTAAAATGAATAAAAAAATCAAATGTATAAAATAAATAAAATCAATAAAATGAACCATTTTTGAAGGAGACGATGTAGTGCGACCAGTGTGTTTTCAGATCTGTTATTCCCTGTTCCTTCCTTAATCTAAGTGTCGGAGAGTATCGCCGGTTGTGGGTCGGCACCGGTTGAAGGCCATCCGCTACATTTGACGTGCATATTTTAGTAGCCTCGAGACACAATTATGTAAGCTTTAGTACATATCAAACCGAAATCTATTCGCACTTTTTGTGCCAAACTCTGTGTTGAAAATCAACCGAAAACGGATTTTTTACATTTTAGTAATTGATTTTTTCCCCGTAAAATCATAAAACCATCGAGATGGAAAGTAAAAAATGTCTTAATAAATTATTAAAAGTGTTATTTATGAGCATGAGCATGATGACCGTACACACCGCAGTTGCTACTCCCTGATTGACCTGAACAAACGAAATTGCGTACAAAATCAACGAGTTGGGTCTGAGAGTAGCTATCCATCCTCAATTTGTACGCTTCGAGTTTAGTATACTTTTAAATTTCAATAACGACACCGGCCACTTCTTTACAGCCATCGGGCAAGGAAAGGAATGTTAGTGCAGCAAACGTTGTTATGGAGACCGTGTGTACTTCTGCATCTCCGCGCTTGCCACGGGAAGGTGTTTTTGTTAGTAGGATGGGGTAACGAGTAAGATAAATTTGGATTCATCTTGATAAGTGATACCCAGTAGGGTTATCATGTGTTTATTGCTCTGGGCAGCTGGCTGCTGAGAATTTATAATAAATTTATCGTTCATTGAATTAATTTTGAAATTCTCAATTTGTAGAAAGAGCAACTTCAACTTCGGTCAGCCGGCAGTTGGGAGTTTAATTTAATCAAACGTCAGGTGAACGATTTTGTTATTTCTTGATACTTCATTCCGGAGAAACACGGCATTCCAAAAACAATATAGTATAATGAAAAGCGATTACCTCTAGTGTCTCGAGATTTTTGTTAATATACCTGTATAGTTAAAGGTTTCGTAAAACACGCATTATTTATCGGGTGTAAACTTCGGTATTATTATTAATGACAATTATGTATTGACTTCCTTATCCGCGGACGATTGATTCTTATGTTTTATTTATTCGCGCGTGTTGTTATGCTATCTAAGGCATATTTTAAACGGTATAAAATCGGCACTACCGAAATATCTGAAACGACTAACTTTGTATGTGTGATATACAACCGATGACATGTATGCGTTTTTTACGCTAACTACTTCAACAAGATTGAAACCAACTTGTCGCCTTTTGCGTCAATAATCAAGCTAGAATATTTTTATACTAATGAAGAAATATGGAAAACGTGACAGTAATATGGTGCATTTATTACTCCAAAGCTTATGCAAGTACTCAATACAATAAGAAAAATTAATATAATTTATTGATGATTGAATGGAATAAAAGTAAACCAATGAATATGACAATAAAACATATGTTCTTCGTGCTGATATGACTGGTAAAAATTGGTAACTGCTTATGAAATCTTCTTGTGAATAGTAAATTCTCAACACTCATACATACATAATTCGAAAGTCATCATTCACTTAGACAAGACCATGCGTATTCGACACGCGCATTAAATACCCAGTGGATTAGTTGGTCAAATAGACACTAAACAAGCAAATAAATTAGTTTGCTCAGTCTGAAGAAATGTCAGCTCGATTGGTATCAACCGGTTGATATGTGTTCCCTTCCCAAGTAACAATTGAAGTTTTATAGCACGCTACAACTGCAATCTAAGTTTTATGAGTGGGTATAAAACTATCATAAAACCACAGTTGTTACTAGGGTTACAATGCCATCAAATCAAGGAACATTTAAAATTACATACGACAAAATATGTGCAATTCTAAATAGAGCGAAACGAAACCTGCTTAATTATTTGCATTAAATAAGATCGGAAAGAGCTAATTGTATAACCTAGGTGGTTCATTTTCAAAGATAGCACTACTGATGAATCATTTAATAAAAATAAGTGATAAGGGACGCGGACGAAAATAGCTGACCACCGTCTATTTTTATTGGCGCATACGGTACTGCTGATAAAAAATATTTAAAAATGAGTAAGTGTTATCTACCAAATTATTTGTTTCGACATGTCCGCTCCGAAGAACTTTGCACATCCCATATCATCCTTGGGCGATAATTCGTACTGCTGATCCCGTATGTAAATTGGTATTCCCTTGTTTCCGATATTAGCGGAAAAAGACTACCAAGATAAATGATCGGTATCGTATAATATATTCAAAAACCATTATGTCTGCACATAAGGTGCGCACATTGCATAGTATTGAGCGGTATGAGTTCATTTAGAAAATTCCATCCTCCAAGTAACGATTCAATATTGAAATTTTCATAATGGTGTTAGTGTCCGTACCTACATCCCCGCACTAGACTGGCTTACGAATATGGTACAGACGGAAATTTAGCAAACATGAGTTTGGCAAATGCGACTAACTTTTTTTTTGTCGGCAAGGATTGCAAACATCCTATACCTATAGTAAACATACATACAACCAGAACGTGTTCAGTTTTTCCAATGTTAACACTCACTCCCCCCTCGGAACCAGCAGAAACTAAAAAATAGTGACATGTTAATTTCATTGCTTGTAAATTGTGTCACGTTTCTTTTATCTGACCATTAGGGAAATTTTTGCCGGTTTGAAATTATGTATCTGCCAGATTGCGACCGGAACGTTATCAAACCTGGAACGATTTTGCCTCGGCAGTCGTAGGCTACGTTGTAGCCAGGGCACTTTAATCCTGCATCAAAAAGACTCTCTCGGTTCAGAGGGAACGCCGGCACGCGTGACCGTTTTTCCCCCAAGTGCGCGACGATGGTCAGGATTCAGGGGCAGTAAAATACACATTTTATGGACCAACATTCTTTCCCACATATTTATATATCCATGCATGTTGGAGGTCGGTTTTTCCCTTTCCGCTGGGTGACCTTGCCTTCGGGCGGGACAAAGCGTGGGTGGGACAAAGTTTTACGATAATGATGATCGCATTTTCGTTTAGTGTTCGTTCATCTTACGATAAGCCCTTCTTGTCGCTAGCGACATAATAGATTTGTGACTTTTTCGCTGGATTTGTAGGTGGGCGTACTAAACCTGCAGAGAATCGGTGTAGTGCAAGAGTACAAGAACAGTTGAAGGTCAACTGAATTGCTTTTTGGTTACCGGCTTCATCGTGTCTTTACCAAATTCGCAACAGCGCACCGATGAGAATAAATCGACCAGAAAGAGATTATTTATTTCCATTCCAATTCATTTGATTTAGACATTGATTGGTGCGTACTTCCGATCAACGGCCGGAAGGATCCGGAAAAAACATCCAAACCGTCAGCAAACCATACCGAACCAGCCGTCAAAAGTATTCGGAAAATTCGTTGATACGGTTCGTAAAAAGGCGAAGAAAAACTTTCCTTTTCACGTCTACTTCATGGGGGGGGGTGAACTTTTCCGTACTCAATTTGTACAGCGCGCGGACAGAGTGAACTCAAGTTGAAGGTTGAACTATACTTGATATAGGAAAGTCAGTTGTTTTTTTTTGTTGGCTTGGTTCGGTGAAACAGCTGTTTGACGGAACGCTTCGTGATGAGTGCAGTAGAGGGGGCCTTGTGCGTTTCGTTTAGCGGAGGAGAAGGTAATGAGCGTGTTATAGCACGCAAAACAAACAGGTTGTCATGTGTTATAAATCTGGGTTGGATTGCATCTGAATAGCTCCTCGGTTTTTATTTTTACTCTTAGCTTGCTTGTAGATGGACAGACAGGATTAATGTGCTAAAAGATGTCTTCAAAACTGCCTACACTTTCAAAGGTATTAATTTTCATACTGAAAACTGAAATATTGCATATATGTATTGGACTGTGAGCGAAAATTTTTTTCACATGACTGCCACTGAATGCATTTTCAATCGATGTGTTTAAAACATAGAGTAATTTCGGGAGAGATGCAGCACATCTCTAAAAATCAATTAAAGTAAACCATAAAATAATTGATGAAATTATTTCTATCAATTCTAACAAGTATCCAAAATACATTGACCTAATAATTGAAGATGTGAAAATACGACAAGCTCTGTTTTCTCTGTGGAGTATTTGAAACGACAGCCTTGGAACCTGTAATGGAGACCACACCGACATCTGCGAGCTGCCTTAGCGTGCATTAATTTACAACAATTCCATCATTGTCATTTACGTACATATTGTAGAGGAGGGGGCTAAAACATGAGCTCTGAGGAAGCCCCATGAATTTTTGAGGGTAATCTTGCCCCTCATGACTGGAGACAAGTGAAAGTCATCGCCAACCAAAAGCTAGGAAAACCGACCACAATTCGCATCGACCGATTGCAATGACGTTCTTTATCCGGAAGTTGTTCGAGAAATGATCGTAATCCGCCTCGACAATTGGGTCGAAGCAAATGGCATTCGTGATGTCTATTATTCACCATGCGAAAAATGCATGTGTTTTTCAGACAACAAGTTTACAAGATAGTTGTTTATAATCGGTGAAAGACCATGCTGGTGCAGCTTCTCAGAAATAATTTTAATGGAAACTGAATCAAAAGCCCCCTTAATATCCCGAAAACTGATGCTATCTGCTCTTTACTGGCATTGGCCATTTAGATTTCTTTTGAAAACAACGCAAGACAATCATTCGTCCCTCTGCCTTTTGTGGAAACCAAATTGTGTATCTGACAGTAAGCCATTTGCTTCGACCCAATTATCGAGGCGGATTACGATCATTTCTCGAACAACTTCCGGATACAGAACAGCATTGCAATCGGTCGATACGAATTGTGGTAGAAGGCTGGTTTTCCTAGTTTGTGGATGGCGATGACTTTCACTTGTCTCCAGTCATGAGGGGCAAGATTATCCTCAAGAAACTTATTAAGTAAATTCAACAAGCGTCTCTTAGCAGAGTCTGACAGATTCTTTAACATATTAAATTTGATTCTGTCTGGCCCTGGGGCTTTATTGTTACATGATAAGAGAGCAAGCGAGAACTCCACTATGGAGAACGGCGATTCGTTTGCATTATCGTGAGGGGACGCGGCGCGGTAGATCTTCTGTATCGGGGCGGAATCCGGACAAACCTTCTTGTCGAAATCGAATATCCAACGGTTTGAATATTTCACGCTCTCGTTAGTACTGTTACGGTTTCGCAAGCGTCGGGGTGTGCTCTAAAGAGTGCTCATCGATGGTTCTCTCGTTAGCCCGTCAACGAATCGGTACCAGTAGCTACGTTTTTTGGCTTTTATCAATCTCTTCATCTTCTCGTTTTCGCCATCGCGTACTTATACGCCACAGCCTCCTCCGCGTACACGTCTGAGCACTCTTTGTCCCACCATGGATTGGGAAGACACCCGCGAGAGTTCGCATCTGATATGCGTTTAGTCTGAGCTTGAATTGCGGTATCGAGAATCAAGCCAGCCAGGAACCCGTACACTTCCTTCGGAGGAAGCTCTTGAGTGGACTTGATTTTGTCGGATATCGCGGACGCGTAGCTCTTCCAATCAATATTTCGTGTGAGGTCATACAAAACATTGATTGTATTCGGTGGTCCTGAACCGTTAGCAATATTAATTACGATTGGCAAATGGTCGCTGCCGTGTGGATCAGAGACTACCTTCCACATGCAATCTAACCGCAGCGATGTCAACCAGAGGGAAGGTCCAAGGGGCTCGGACGCGCTGGAGAGGCAGAAATCCGTGTCATTTCACCCGTGTTCAAAATGATCATTCCCGGACAAACTGACGCGATTAGTGAAGGCGACGATGGATCGGGTGATGTGCGTAGTACGTGTCTCAGGGACGCTCTCGAGTCCCTTCGAATCACGCAGAGGGTTACGGCAAGGTGATGGTCTCTCGTGTCTGTTATTCAACATCGCGCTGGAAGGTGTAATAAGAAGAGCAGGGATCGACACGAGTGGTACGATTTTCACAAAGTCCGTTCAGCTACTTGGCCTCGCCGATGACGTTGATATTGTTGCACGAAACTTTGAGAAGATGGAGGAAGCCTACATTAGACTGAAAAGAGAAGCCAAGCGCGTCGGATTTGCCATCAACACGTCGAAGACAAAGTACATGATAGGAAGAGGTTCACGAGAAGAGAATGAGAACCGCCCGCTTCGAGTTTGCATCGGTGGCGACGAAATCGAGGTGGTTGAAGAGTTCGTGTACTTGGGCTCACTGGTGACCGCCGACAATGATACCAGCAGAGAGATTCGTAGACGCATCGTGGCAGGAAATCGTGCTTACTTTGGCCTCCGCAAGACACTTCGGTCGAACAGAGTTCGCCGTCGTACGAAGTTGACCATCTACAAGACGCTGATTAGACCGGTAGTTCTCTACGGGCACGAGACCTGGACCATGCTCGTGGAGGACCAATGCGCACTTGGTGTCTTCGAACGGAAAGTGCTGCGTACCATCTACGGTGGAGTGCAGATGGAAGACGGCACATGGAGACGGCGAATGAACCATGAGTTGCATCAGCTGTTGGGGGAGCCGCCCATCTGTCATACCGCGAAAATCGGACGACTACGGTGGGCCGGGCACGTAGCCAGAATGTCGGACAATAGCCCGCTGAAAACGGTTCTCAATTGCAATCCGACCGGTACAAGAAGACGTGGCGCGCAGCGAGCACGATGGATCGACCAGGTGGAAGACGATTTGCGGACCCTTCGCAGACTGCGTGGCTGGCGACGCGTGGCCATGGACCGAGTGGAATGGAGGAATCTTTTGTATACGGCACAGGCCACTTCGGCCTTAATCTGTTAATAAATAAAATAAGGGGGGGGGGTCGTTGCGGCCGTTCTGGAACACACGAGCTATAAGAAGAGAGTACTTGCCACACTCCTACCGTCGAAGATTTCTCCTGATTCAGTATCGGGAACAGAGTTCTTGGGTTCCGATCTCGATCGCAGGGACATGGCGGTTCCGGAATCGTGGTATTGGCCTGAGTGCTTCTTTATTGGGCTATAGCAAGCGGGGGAATACCCGCCGGGCCTCACCAGAACCCTCACCTCCAAAGCTGTGGTTACCGTCCTCCCGCAGCGTGTGACACAACATAAACGGGTACTCGTTGGCCACCAGCACGGAGCTCAACGGCTTTCGTCTTGATCGACGTAACACGCCAACCTTTTTCGTCTTCGAAACGCTTCCGTCCTCGGCTACCTTCCTTTGTTCGACGCAGTATCCGATGTCACTTGGTTCCGGACAGGAGTTCTCTCGACTCGACACAGCAGACAGGCAGCATGGGCGACCAATCAGGCCCATACACGAGGTCTCTTCTCCTTTTAACGACCTTCGGGCGAACTCACTTTTTTAAGTCTCCGATACGTTTAACGCCATATTAACTGCATCAAAAATGTTTTTACTGCGGGGAGAAAGTTTATCAAGATACTTGTAAGAGGGTCAGATATTAAAAGCTGTTGAAATACGGTCCATTATATCAGAGAAATTTATTAATCCCGCGCTAGTTTCTTTTCTTGGCTGAGATATGGGAACACTAGAGGTGTTTGATGTCCCAGGAAGTGCTGGGAAATTATTTTCTGAGCTCAGGTTTCTGACACCGGAAACCACTTGCTTCGGTTTTACAACAGTGCATTCTCGAGTAGTTACTTTTGGAGGAACTTGGAGAGGTACCTTCTTGGTTTTGCAACGAAGCTAAGGAGAGGAAATGTTCCCCCTTTATCTATTACTTCTAGATAGAGCAGAAAATGTTCCCTTCTGGGGTTCATCCTTGTTTAGTAGACAAGTTAGTAAAGATATTTGTAGAATCCGGTTCTGAAAAAGTTCGCTTAGAACGTCCTTGAAGGAAAGCTTAAGTTTTTCCTCGCGTTTTTTGTACGTGGGACCTGTCGAAGATCGTGTGGGTTTCCCCACAATAGAGACACTTTGGATCATCCCTTCCACAAGAATCATCCACATGATTACCACACCATGTCCTACAACAAACCTGATTGTTACAATGGGAGGTTGTGTGTCCCAGTTGTTTGCAGCTGGTACAGTTCATGACCGGTGGCACAAAAAGGCGAACAGGTAGACGAGCCTTGCAAAGGAGCAGGAAGGGGACCATTCATAAATTACGTAACGCAAAAATTGCCCCCCCCCCTCCCCCCATGTAACAAATTGTCACAAATTTCATTATCCCCCCCTCCCCTATTATTTAACAAATTTCTTGAAAAAAAAATTTTTCTTCGGTGAAAACATGTTACGTAACGATCTAGCTTACTCCCCCTCCCCCCTATGTCACAATATGTAACAACTTGCCGAACCACCTCCCCCCCCCCCCCCTAAAAGCGTTACGTAATTTATGAATGGTCCCTAGTTAGGTAGTGCAGATCCGGTGACGGTCACCTGATAAGAGTCGTGCGCAGAAAATTCTCAAGGGGGGGGGGGTTGAATTTTAAAAGAAACGTATCGAAACTCTCAAACTTTGAACATGTTTTCAGAGGCCTGGACCTAGTCTTGTGCACCAAACGACTTAGCTCAACAAATTGGGTAAATATTCTGTTATCGAAAAGGAGTCATCAAAAGACACCGCTGCATAGTGGTCAGAAACCCCAAAAACGAGAACTTAATTCACTAGAGGCCAAACCATCGAATATATTTACAAGGTATCTTTGGATGAATTATTCGTAAGAATATTCCCCACAACCTAATAAAAATTAAAATTAGGCTTGGCTTACTACGCTCAAACTAAAAAAATAACTTTTTATGCTGAAGAAGTAGAAAGTTGGTGTCTTCGACAAAGTTTTAGAAATGCTCGTAATGAAGAATTTGGTGAACAAATTGAACTTGAGGAACTTAAAATTATCGATTTATAAAGCGTTTTCTATGCCAACACACTTAAATTTAGTTTTTTATTAATATAACTTTTTCCACTGTGACTTTTCGTGCAAACCATGTTCCAAACAAATGTGAAGGCATTAAAACCACATAATATTGTTGAAGACTGTAAGTAAAAATATTCATTCATTTCAAAGTTATTGAAGATGTTAACATTTTTTTTTACCGTTAGGTACAAAATTTTATGAAAAAACCGAAAAAAAAAATTTCGTTGATTTTTATATGGAAAAAGTAAAAAATATTACAAAGAGAGCTTACCCTATTCATAGGGTTCTAGAATGCCACTCATCAAACCTTCTTACCTTTATTATGCGTAGTCTGGACATTGCAAATAGTGCCTGCTCGTCCAGTTTGGTTTGCACCTTTCTCTCGTATACGCAGTTGAACTTGGCGTAAAAAATTTAAAATTCTTCGATAACTCCAAACGAATGAGTATTTTTACAAAAGGTGTGCGCCGCGCCGCCGATTTCAGGTAATTTTTTTTCATGCGGTCTTCAACAATATTTTTGCATGCAGTCTTCAACAATATTATGTGGTTTTAATACCTCAACATTTGTCTGGAACATCGCTTTCACGAAAAGTCACAGTGAAAAATTTATATTGAAAAACTAAATTTAAGAGGTTTGCGCTAGAAAACGATTTATAAATCGATAATCTTAAATCTTATTATTTCAAGTTGTTCAACAGAATTCTTCATTATAAGCACTTCTAAAATTTTGTCGAAGACACCAACTTTATACCTCGTCAGTATAAAAAGTTATTTTTTCTAGTTCAATCATACTAAGCCATGCTTCAATTTAATTTTTATCAGATTGTGAGGAATATTCATACGAACAATTCCTCCAAAGATACCCTGTGAATATATTCGATGGTTTGGCCTCTAGTGAATTAAGTTCACGTTTTTGGCATTTACGACCACTGTGCACTGCCGGCTGGCTCGTGGTAGATTCGGATTGGTTTGTAGTAATAGTTAAGCCAACTGACTAAACCTAAATCTCTTGTATCTTGTTATCCTCATCCATCCGAGGCAACCGTTAAGTATTGCTTTAGTAGCGATTGCGTTCTTGCTTATTTTGTTTTGTGTTAATCGTCATGTTTTCATCCATAGCTACTTTTCCTTACTTGCTGTCCACCTTTTGCGATATATCTGACCTGCTCAGGTCTGCTGCAAATATCGTCACCTGTTGACTCAGGAACCGATCCGGAGGAGTCGACTATAAGGATATACATCTGTTTACTTCGCCGGGCTTCTTATCCTTCTTGGTGCTAGTCGTTACTATTGATCTGCTAACTGGTGCTGAGAACTTCTCGGCGGCGGTATTTCACCCTATACCGATGCCCATTTTCGCGATCCATTTCGCTGCCACTCCAACGGTAACTATGTTGCTAATATCGACGCTTGTCGAAACGTGAATCGATCCTTCAGAGAAGCCGTCCAACTGACACACATCCCTTTCCAGCCACCCTCGCAAAGTTTCGTCCTTGGTTTCTTCATTGACTTGTTTGTAGAGTGACCAATCTCAAATGACATTTTATGTGTCAAAGCGGTTTGCAGTATATTTTTTTCCTGAACAGGATAATAAATTTTTAAAAGTTATTCAAGACCCTCATGGGGGGTGTGTTTGAACCCTCAAAGCCCCCCCCCCCTTGCGAACGGGGCTGAGAGTCTGTGTTGACATACGTCCTCTTTCCGTCAGCTGCTGCGACTGATACTGAATACAAACATTTGCACCCCAGTTCAGGAGTGCAAACGTTTGCATTCAGTCTTTAAAATTCCGTGTGTCCTCGCAATTCAAACTCGAATCGGAGACGACCCCGCAAACTACAACCCGATTTTCTGGTATATATGTATACTCTGTACTACTTCGTAAAGGGCCCGTAGCTAGCGTTATCATTTACCTGAATTAAACTGTTTCTGTCAGATCCGTGAATATTGGGTTTGCAGCCTCTTGTGATTTAGCATAAGATGCAAGCTTTTCCATGGTGTAGTGTTTCATTACAGAATTGGCACGTAGGAATCTGACCTGGGTGCGTGACCAGCGTTCTCAGATTAAAAGTGGCATTTTCGGTTGATCTGGTTATAATGGTCACGTATGAAGGTAATGGTTTGATCGGACGCATTCGAACACCATTTGTAACACCCGGGAAGAAGTTCCTCCAAGTATCAGCTGTGACGGAATCCACTTCTCCGTATCTTGACATGCATTTTTAGCACGATGTCGGGGGTACGCAGGGATCAGTCATGTAAGCGAACTTCCATAGAGTCGTTGTCAATAAATACGGGGATGCTGATTTTAACATTGGCGCATTCAGTGGAGTGCTGAATATTGTTACGCGAATCGAATGACTCCGCTTGGATAATATCCTTGAACATAATTAGCACTTGATGTGAAATATGATGCAGTTGAGGAGTGTTGACTTCTGCTAGCTTCAGCTCCATCTGCACTTTTCATAAAATTTATTTTGTTCCACTTCCCGAATAGCTGGTCTTACGGGACATTTTGAAAAGTCAATATCAACACAATTAGTCCACTTTTCCAATCACTTCGCTAAGAGGATCGAAGGACATATGGTCAAGGCTCCGAAAATGGCAACCACAGGCGAAATTTTTTTTTATCAAACTATGCGTCAAACTGTTTGTTTTCCGTACGTATATAACCTCTTATATTAAAAAATATGAATGGTGATCCCAGAAAAAAAAATTCATGTCTGTCATTTATAAAAGTTTGTTGATGTTACTTTCATGACCTGAAAATGACTAAAAGAACGTAAGGAGATAAAAAGGTAAACAAAATCCATATTTTCAACTTTTTACTTGCAACCACATTTTTCTATCGTAGTTTAATTTAAATTCAATGATATTGCTTGAAAATTTTTGATGAATATGGATTATTGCATATTTTCAGTTGTGAAGTAATGGAAACCAAATAACTTGTAACGTGACAGATCAAAAATTCAAAAACGTTTCGTGGACCACACCAACAGCATGCATTCAATGTCTAACCTGCATTTTTTCTTACTACTTTGAGTCTACAGTCTAACACAGTTTATCTTATGTAACGTGACAGATTTTTTCTGCTGTAAAGCAATTACATCAAGTTTGACGGCGCCGGTGGTTGAGTGGTAAGCGTGACCGCCACTCATTCCAATTTGCCTGGGTTCAATTCCAGCCGAGGTCATTGAGGTTTTTCTGAGGTGACAAAATCTGTGGTCACGTCTTCCTTCGGAAGGGAAGTAAAGCCGTCGGTCCCCGGTCTATGAGTTTGGTGGATCGATATCTAGTCCAGATAGTGAAGTCACCTTTCTGGCGTCGGTAAAGAAGAAGTGATCCAACTTCTATACTCTTACTAACAAAAATATCCTCCTCCTGTAATTCTTGTGGAGTGCGCTGTAGTATATACAGCCTCTAGCAAAAGCAAGTATCGGACTAACCATTCCTTCCCTTTCCTTCGGCGATCTACGTTCGGGCCTGGCCGGCGCCGGTATTGATCAATACTTTAGTATTACCAGGAGTTGCACATTGAAAGATGTTTCGCTATTCCCAAGCATAATTATCTACTTATTCTCTGTGCAACTTCAGCTAGTCCAGATCGATAACGGAGTAGCAGCCAGGGGTGGTCGCACAAGCTAAAGCTCAAGCTGTAAAGCAATTACATCAAGTTTGATTCAATTACGTCAATATTGGTGACCATCTTTTATTCTGATGAAACCTTTTACGGGATTCTATACGGGAGACTAAGTATTTTTCAATATTTAACAAATAATTTTTATTCAAGAGTAATATTTAAAAAGCGCGTATGAGATCTTGAATACACTACTTTCAATATATATTGTTCGAAAATCGTCATTTGTGCAGCAAAACTATATGATAGCGAGCTCTAGCGAATTAATTGTTCTGTGTGAATATTTTTTGGTGAAATCTTTCCAGTAGATGTTAAAAATACAAATACATTGTTAAAAAAACAAAAATAAATGAAAATGCAATTACAGAAAAACAATGATTTTTTTATTAACGAAAGCCTAAAAATTGATGAAACTATAATTGCACTATTAGGAAGTTATTAGTAAGAAAGCATTTTTAACTTCAAGTATTCTAAATTTCTTAGTATTTGCTAGTCATAAATGTAATTTTCTTATACAATATTAATACTAAATATAATTTCGAAGCAAAATCGTCTTAAGAAAAAAATTCCAAAATAATTTGATTTTTGTTTTCAACAAAAATATCTAGTAGTGAAAATACGCCCTTTTAATAAATTACTCACAAATGCCAAACGTAAAAAACATAACACGTTTAAAATTTATTTGCGAATAAAAAAACTTTAAAATATAATTGCATCGTAGAGAAAAAAACAATAAAAAGTTTTAACATATTTCAACAATTCTTTTAATTTTGAATTTTTATTTAAATTTATTTTTCTTTAAATAATTTAGTTATAAAATGTATCTTGAAATGAGTTTTCAATTCAAAATGCTCACAACAAATTATTCTTCAAAATGTAGATGTTTTCAAGTTATTTTAGATTTCCTTTCGACATAATATGTTACGTCGTGAAATCACGACCTTTTCAAAACCAATATGTTTTTCAAAATAGTTCAAATAGTTCAGTTCCTAGATTAAGGATGATTTGTGTACGATTATCTTGATATCCTTGCTTCAATGAAAATGCAGAACTGTAACGTGACAGATTCTGGTTGTAACGTGACAGATCATTGTGAATACTCCATAAAATCGAAACAAAGTTTTTCTTCAGGAAAACTATATTTCAAACTCTTCCTTGTTTTCTAATCTTCACCTTGAAACTGTGTTCAAGCAAATTTGGGGGCCAACCGAACATACTTTTTCTATTTAGTCGGGCAACCCCCAAACTAACTGCGAAAATTGTGTAACGTGACAGACGTATCAAAATGACAATAAAATGAAAACGGTTCATGATAGAAAAAAATTTAGTGACCTTAATAATGTGCAGTTGTGATAGAATATGGTTTTATTGTTTTTGCTGACTTATCTTATGAAATATACGTAAAAATGTAACGTGACAGACAAAAGCCTTGACCATATATGCTTTGCGAGCCAACATAAATGCCTCAGACCCGTCCTTGCGTCTGCGATTCTTTCGAACAAGGTCGGTATTCCACCAAGGTGTTCCTTTAAAAACACGCATAGTTTGAATGTAACAAGACTCTTGATATGCTGCTACTATGAGTGAGCCTGTTTTACTCACGACCTCATCCTAGTCACTTGGAGATTAAATCGTCGGAAGATACCCATGAAACCTAATCGCCAAGCCCTTATGATTAGATAACGACGGTCAAGCTCGTTTGGTACGAGCCAGTTTGCCAACTCGTGCGTAATACAGGTAGAGTAGAGAGTTACATCTCACACCTCTTTTCTGTCAGCTCGTGCAAATGTTGGGCGCTTTCCTGCATTAAGAATGTGCAACTTTGTACTACTTAGGTAATCCCCTAATAAGCCTCTCAAATTGATATCTGAACCGCCCCAAATTATGTTGTGGGCATTTGCATCACTGTCGATTATGATGGGAAACCCATTTCAGCCACCATCTTGAAATCATCAGAAGGTGATGGTTCATTATGCGGCAAATATGCCGAACAACTGACGCATTTCTTGTTTATGTTGCTAACAGTTATATTTACCGTGACAGCACAAATATCGCGAGTTGTGAGATTGGATATAAGACAAGCATCAATAGCACTATTCGCAAGTATACATGCACGAGGCATTTCACGTGGATGTGATATGTCATTTTTGTTGAAAGCCACGAGGACGGGGTTAAGTAGCTTTCTAACATAGAAGTTTCCTATATGGAAATACGGTTCTTGAACTACAGGTTTTCCTTCCTGCACAAGGCGGGATAGATTCATAGTTGCTGTACGTTTATGCTGAAGATTAATTTGGGTTACTCTAATCATACTCGATCACAGCACTACACATTTCATCATCAGCACTTATTGTACAGCAACTAGAAGATATCAAACACGTTGACTTATAATCGCCTATAGCGAACCTCGAAATGGGTGTTAGGGACATGACCATCATTTGAATCCCACGATTTGCGATGAAACAAACGTCCATTGTGTCACAGATTCGCATAGCACAGCAATGTTTGGCGACAGGCATGTTTTAGTCCTGCCAGCCATTCAGTCCTCGGCACGGAGAAACATCTTGACTTGAGGGCTCCTGTCTTCAGTGGCCTCCTAAGCCATGGAAGCAGGAACTCAGTGGATCAATTCCGGGTTGAGAAACTTTAACCCGCAGGTGCGACACGACATATAGGCTGGTTTTGTCCAGAGAAAGAAAATAGACTGTTATCAACCTCCTAATGGACCACAACTACAAATTCATTCCCATGTGCATCTGGGTTTTGGTGAGATGGAATATTTTTGGAAAATTTAGTCGAAATAGACCAAAATTGCATGCAAGGAAATACTTGTACTCAAGCGTCTGGCATTTTGGCATAGTGAGCGTAGTGAAAGAAAAATAACGAAATTTACGAAAATGTGAACGTACTACAATGTCACGCTGTTAGGGATGATCCATAAATGACGTAGCATTTTTTGAGTGATTTTTAACACCCCTCTCCCCCACCGTAGCATTTCGTCACAAACTTCTATATACCCTCCTGGTAATTACGTAGCTTGACGGTAACCCTCACCCCCTCGTTGTCCCCGTAAAAAATTAAAAAAAATCAAAAACGATGTTAGTTAGATGAAACGGTTGAGATTGTTGTGAGCTCAGGTCAACCCGTATTCCCCTTTAAAAAAGCTACGCAGTATGACATGACCCCCTACCCCACTGTCGTCACACATCATCACAAAATACAAAACTCCCCCCTCCCCCATATAATGCTACGTCATTTATGGATGGTCCCTTAGGTCCGATAGTTTGTGGATATATTTTATAGAAATTCTGTGCTTACTATCGAGGCATCACTCGGTACCAGCCAGTTATTTAGTGTTCCACATAAGACGTGCGACTTTTTTGGATTTTAGAATCAATCTAGCGCCAATTTGGTGCCGGTTTGGACTTATCTAACTAGCATTAAGTTGATGTTAGTTACTGACGGGGATAGTCCGAAACACTAAAAACCATATTTTATTAATAATATTTTTGTAATTTAATAATAAGAATTATTTTACATCTTCAGTGTTGTAATTCTTCGAAAGACAAACTCGCCATATTGTATTACCGTGCTAAAGTAACTCTCTATATGAGATATAGAGAGAGCGGCATCTCGCCCGAAATTACCCTATATTTGTTTAATAAAGTTTCTCCCTCCTTGCCATAACCTCTCTGCTTCATCGCCTCGTCTACATTGCGAAAACAGATACTCCCCCCCATTCCGAAGGGCATGCTTTCAAGGACAGCAGAACCTTTGTGCTCACTGAGCTGAGAAATGGTCCCGCATTCGAGTTTGGGTTGAATGAACCCGTCCTCTACCAGCTGGTAGTTAAGGAAATCAACAACGTCAAATAGCCGGTTATGCTGTGAAAGGAATCCGTGGTTGAACGCAACCGAAATGGTTCGTTGTCCAACTCGAAAGGCGTGGAAAAAGTGGCGCTCTGGTCGAATTTTGGTGCACCATGCGTAGGGATAATGATGGTAGCCGAATAGACTGTACACAATGAACCCCAGAAAAAATAACAGTAAATGTGATAGCCTTATCGGGAAGGGTTTCGGATGGTTAACCTCTCTAATGATCTAATTTTCGCCTGATAAAAATAATAGAAAACGAATCAGTTGTTCGTAATGAGGTCGTTACTCGTTGATCTAACTATGGTTATATGATAAGAAATGCACTAACCGGGTTAATGGCCTGCGGATTCAAGCACAAAGCGATAATCCACGTGAAGTAAGATAAAACAAACTCGCGCTGAAAGAGAAGATTTTAATGATAAACCTCACTATAATTCTGGCACCATGTCACATGCAGCAGCAAAAAGTCTAATTTACGGAATTTGCGATTTGACTTCGTCTCGTCAGAATCTAACACTAACTTAGTGACAGGGACAGACTAGCGCCGAATCGACGCTAGCTCCAAAAAAGCAACACACAACTTATGTTCCCGAACAAACCCGCGGTTAAGCGTAATGTCCCGCTAAAAAAGAAACTCATTTTAAGCTGATAAGAACTAGTGAAATCGAAACAAAGAGAACTAGTCAACTTCTCATGCCAACCCGCTTGATTGTTTTTGCAAGTGTCCAAATTCTTCCGATTGTGTGATCTCTGTAACCGGGAAAGCAACAATAGTCTGTTCACTTAACCGATCTGTCCGTAAAGTCTCCAGAAAACTTCTTTTTTCGTCGGTTTAGTTGTTAAATTACTGCAATTATCAATCATTTCCATTATCACCTGCACAGTGTTCTGTCCGAGGTCCTCAATTAGCGGGTTCCGAAGAGACAAATCTGCAGTGATCCTATATTCATAATTTTACGGAAGTTTGGTGCTCGGTTGAAGCTCTTTATTGATGGCTCTGCCTGTAATTGATTGCAAAATTTCGTTTTTTGCATTGTTTTCAAAACATTTTTTTAAATCTATGTGTTATATATAGTAGTGATTTATATTCTGAGATGCAATATACTTGATTGATTGGTAAACCAATATTCACTGATCAGTTCCAAATTTTTGTAAGTCCGTAAAAGTTGGTAACGTTCAACAACTATCACTCCTCTTTTCCCGAAATTTTGAAACGGGTCCCTGACATTGAAAGATTAGTCGTAGTCATGATAAAAGAAGACATACCATGTTTCTAAACGGAGCTTTAAAATTCCTATTTACTGTTTCGATCTTCCCATCTCCGACTAAATCGAAACACAATTCAACGTATAATATTCGTCTCCTTCCGTGATGGTTCCCATCAACCACTCCATAGCTTTATATAAATTGAGTGATGCTTTGACATATTACCGAATCACATTTGAATCTTCTACTGCAAACCACATCCATCTCCGTTGAGCCTCAGATCCTAGTCATTGGAATCGACAGCTGTGCCAGCCAACAACGACACCGACAACAACTACTCTGAAAGCGTACCGCAACCAAGACAAAGATTGATTGATTTATACTATAGTCTCTATCCGTGATAGAGCGGCGAAGGTGCCTTGAATCAAACAAACCGTCATCGAGGAGCGAAACTGGTATGAAGCCGTACAAGGTATACACGGTAAACCAAAATTGCGATTATTTAAATAAAAATTAGTACTATTTGCACATTTCCATGTGAAGACAGAAAAAAGCTTTTTCCCTCCGCCAATCTATTACAACCGCGAGACTGTACACAATTTTTACCACACACGGCTTTAACCCACTCACGTGTCATATTTATGTTCTCTGTGGGTGGCGTGCCCAACCGACGGACGCGAGGGTGCCCGATTTGGGTAACTGGCGGAAGGGTCACACTACAACGCTTCAAATTTATCACAATCAAAGTGGAGCTCGGATTAATGGAGGTTATAACGTTTGGACGATCCGGCTATCCATCTTTAGGGTGCCGGTGCGTACTGCGGGCGTTCCAGTTGATCGAATAGTCCTTTGGAATCGGGAAAATGGTTGGTAGTTGTGGTAAACGGCAGGATGATTCATCAGAAAAAAAGTGGCAATCATTCTGATTTCGATTAGTTTTTGGGCGAACTGCGTTTCGGTTGAAAGTAATGGCTATTGATTTCACTGTTCTGGTAAATGCGTAAAATAGTGGTTGAGGCGTTGTCAGCTGTCAATCTCAGCTTGGGGGCAAAGTTTTGTGAAAGAACTGTATCTGATTCATTCACCAAAATGAATGGATTCACGTGCCTCTATTTATCTGGAGAAAATTCCAGTAAAAAAGCTTTTGTGTTCCATCAGAGTTTGAAATTTTCCTATTCTCCAACAGAAGCAGACAATATTAGTACATTTTAGCGGTGTCCGGTCATTTGGCCGAAAACCGCCTGCTGTTTTGCCGTACGGTATTTGTTTGACTGTCACTCAGCCGAAAGGGCAAATTGGCCGAATGGTTATACGATTTAATGCTTATTAGCTGAAAGAATCATTTGGCCGAATGCCGATTGGTAGAACGGGTCCTTCAGGTGAATACCGTTTACCTGGAAGGAGTCATTTGGCCAAATGTCGTTTGCAATTTTGCCAAATGTCATTGGGCCGACTTATTTGGGTTTAATAGTTATTTGGCCGAAAGTAATATAAAAATACTTATTCTATTGGCCGTGATAGAGAAACATATAGATACAACTTAATTAGTAACGAAAGTGATTTGTTGCTCTTAAATTGACGACTGTACTGTGTCTTGTGTTTACAATATTTGTTATTATTGGTCTAAATATTCTGCGGATATTTGCGGAAAAATTTTCATTCTTTTTAACATGAGTTGTTCTTTCTGTACATTTCTTTTATATCTGTCTGCAAGAAAATTGAGTAAAATTTTCCATATACTTCGTAGAGCTTCAGTTTTTAGAAAGAGAGAGAGAAACATTGATAGGTGACATGCATTCATTTCAGGGTTACAGATTCATTGCTATATAATTTATTAGGATATTCTTCTTTTCTCAGGATGAAGAACTTTTTCATTTTAACCTTTTTAGACACGACAACTGACAAAGGTATGAAATTTACTTGGTTTGTTGGATTTTCCGACTCAGAAAAATTAATTCGGAAGAAATTTACAGAAGTTTGAACTGTACCATATTATGTTTATTTCCATGATGTTGAAATATGCAATTCATTTTCAGTTTTTTATGTATCAGGTGTATAAACTTTAATCCGCTGTTTGCTCATAGATGGTGTTAGTGAGCATATTTAGCTACCACAGAAACATAAGTTTTTTGTGAGTTCGACACCTGTTTACATCAATCATTGCACATCATCAGTGATTTCATATAACAACTTACATTTTCCCTTGCCTAATCATGTCTAATTTCGTGCCACCAAAAGAGCATATGTGGGAAGCTCTACTTTTTTGCTTTAATTTGAAGAAATGTCTGCCTAATCACAACATATGGTTGTGAAGGCCTATAGTAACACTGTGTTATTGGAAAACAAAAAAATTAAAAAAAAGTAAATCAAAAAATTAAAAAATTAAAAATTTAAAAAAAATTGACACTGTCAATGCTCACCGCTGCCAACTAAGGCCAGGTTATGAACAAAGACATGAGAAGCCTCCATCGCACATGTCAAAAATGGTCCAAAACTACTTGGAGACACTCAGTTGGGAGATGCTACCTCAACCCGCTCTTTCGGTCAAATGACCCTTTCGGTCAAATAACCCTTTCGATCAAATTACCCTTTCAGTCAAATGACCCTTTCAGTCAAATGACCCTTTCAGTCAAATGACCCTTTCGGTCAAATAACTCTTTCGGTCAAATGACCCCTTTCTTGTCAAATGGCCCCTTCCGGTCAAATGGGCCCTTCCGGTCAAATGGGCCCTTCCGGTCAAATGGGCCCTTCCGGTCAAATGGGCCCTTCCGGTCAAATGGGCCCTTCCGGTCAAATGGGCCCTTCCGGTCAAATGGGCCCTTCCGGTCAAATGGGCCCTTCCGGTCAAATGGGCCCTTCCGGTCAAATGGGCCCTTCCGGTCAAATGGGCCCTTCCGGTCAAATGGGCCCTTCCGGTCAAATGGGCCCTTCCGGTCAAATGAGCCCTTCCGGTCAAATGAGCCCTTCCGGTCAAATGGGCCCTTCCGGTCAAATGGGCCCTTCCGGTCAAATGGGCCCTTCCGGTCAAATGGGCCCTTCCGGTCAAATGGGCCCTTCCGGTCAAATGGGCCCTTCCGGTCAAATGGGCCCTTCCGGTCAAATGGGCCCTTCCGGTCAAATGGGCCCTTCCGGTCAAATGAGCCCTTCCGGTCAAATGAGCCCTTCCGGTCAAATGGGCCCTTCCGGTCAAATGGGCCCTTCCGGTCAAATGGGCCCTTCCGGTCAAATGGGCCCTTCCGGTCAAATGGGCCCTTCCGGTCAAATGGGCCCTTCCGGTCAAATGTGCCCTTCCGGTCAAATGGGCCCTTCCGGTCAAATGGCCCCTTCCGGTCAAATGGCCCCTTCCAGTCAAATGGCTTCTTCCAGTCAAATGGCCCGATCCGGTCAAATGGCCCGATCCGGTCAAATGGCCCGATCCTGTCGAATGGCTCGATCCGGTCAAATGGCCCCTTCCAGTCAAATGACCGCTTCCGGTCAAATTCCTCCTTCGTTCAAATGACCCGTTTCGGTCAAATGGCCCGTTTCGGTTAAATGGCCCCTTCCGGTCAAATGGCCCCTTCCGGTCAAATGGCCCCTTCCAGTCAAATGGCCCCTTCTAGTCAAATGGCCCCTTCCGGTCAAATGGCCCGATCCGGTCAAATGGCCCGATCCTGTCGAATGGCCCGATCCGGTCAAATGGCCCCTTCCAGTCAAATGACCGCTTCCGGGTAAATGCCGCCTTCGTTCAAATGACCCGTTTCGGTCAAATGGCCCGTTTCGGTTAAATGGCCCCTTCCGGTCAAATGGCCCCTTCCGGTCAAATGGCCCCTTCCAGTCAAATGGCCCCTTCCGGTCAAATGACCCAAGAACCGATCCAATGGGTTTATTCTTCCATGTCGTAAGAGGTCATGTCCTTATACTCATTTTGGAGTGCGCTTTGCTAGCCAACGTGTTTGGTACCTTCTAGTTGCAGTGCTGGTGATGAAATGTCTAGTGGTCCGATCGACCATGGTTAGAGTAGCGTAAATTAACCTTCAGCATAAACGTATAAACAGCTATTAATCTATCCAGTCTTGTTCAGGCAGGAAACGCTTCCATAATTTTGGTTCAAGAGCCGTATTTCCATAAAAAAAACTTCTAAATTGGAAAGCTATATAACCCCATCTTCGTAATTTTCAACAAAAATTGAATGGCAAACCCTAGTGAAATGCCTCGTGCATGCATACTTGATGCATACCAATATTTGACTTCCCAACTCGCGATATTTTTTCTATCACAATCACATTGACAGGAGATACGTCCATTGTTCGGCATATTTGCCTTCGGATGATTTAAAAAAGAACTATATTGGACTACGATACAGTAGATCCTAGCGGCAATTGAAACATAGTAACATATATAAGGGGCCATGCATAAATGAAGTAGCATTTTGGGGGGGTAGGGGGGTATATGAAATATGTGACGAAATGTGACGAGGGGGAGGGTAGGGTCGGATGTTGTGCGACGTAGCATTAAAAAAACTTATAGATTAGAGAATTTAATGTTCCTTCATTTCCATGAGAAATAAATTTAAATTCACACAAGTAACTTTTCACGCGGTTTTTCATGTGGTGAATTTTACGATTTGCAGAATTGCAAGTTCGCAAAAAACGAAAAGATTTTGTATGCGGATTTAACTTGCTACATTAGTAAGCTAATGTTGTTAATCTAAGGTGAGTTTCGGCAGTACAGTCAAATATCTTTGCGTCGATTATTTCTTTATCTTCGCCAACGTTTCGACCCGCGGTTTGGGCCTTCTTCAGGGCACATTTATTAAAGGGACAATTTAAGCATAAAACATATATAACATAAAAACATAAAACCGAAAATCTACTCACTCGACAAAGTTCGACAAAGTCACAAATCGTTTTATATACGGGTAACAGTCAGTTTCGATTGGGTTAACATCTGATATCGCTATGGAAGTATATATAGTACTAGCTAATACCCATCGCGCGTTGCTGCGACACTCTGCGAAATAAGACGAAAACATAATTTATTCCAAAGCGCCATCTGGCGGGCAGATAATCTCCAACTAATAGCACACAAACACGCCCCATACCAAATACCTACTGTGTACAAATTTTTACGGAAATCGGTTAAGCCGTTTGGGAGTCTATAAATCATATACATACAAACTTTGACTTTTATATATATAGATAGATAGATAGATAGATAGATAGATAGATAGATAGATAGATAGATAGATAGATAGATAGATAGATAGATAGATAGATAGATAGATAGATAGATAGATAGATAGATAGATAGATAGATAGATAGATAGATAGATAGATAGATAGATAGATAGATAGATAGATAGATAGATAGATAGATAGATAGATAGATAGATAGATAGATAGATAGATAGATAGATAGATAGATAGATAGATAGATAGATAGATAGATAGATAGATAGATAGATAGATAGATAGATAGATAGATAGATAGATAGATAGATAGATAGATAGATAGATAGATAGATAGATAGATAGATAGATAGATAGATAGATAGATAGATAGATAGATAGATAGATAGATAGATAGATAGATAGATAGATAGATAGATAGATAGATAGATAGATAGATAGATAGATAGATAGATAGATAGATAGATAGATAGATAGATAGATAGATAGATAGATAGATAGATAGATAGATAGATAGATAGATAGATAGATAGATAGATAGATAGATAGATAGATAGATAGATAGATAGATAGATAGATAGATAGATAGATAGATAGATAGATAGATAGATAGATAGATAGATAGATAGATAGATAGATAGATAGATAGATAGATAGATAGATAGATAGATAGATAGATAGATAGATAGATAGATAGATAGATAGATAGATAGATAGATAGATAGATAGATAGATAGATAGATAGATAGATAGATAGATAGATAGATAGATAGATAGATAGATAGATAGATAGATAGATAGATAGATAGATAGATAGATAGATAGATAGATAGATAGATAGATAGATAGATAGATAGATAGATAGATAGATAGATAGATAGATAGATAGATAGATAGATAGATAGATAGATAGATAGATAGATAGATAGATAGATAGATAGATAGATAGATAGATAGATAGATAGATAGATAGATAGATAGATAGATAGATAGATAGATAGATAGATAGATAGATAGATAGATAGATAGATAGATAGATAGATAGATAGATAGATAGATAGATAGATAGATAGATAGATAGATAGATAGATAGATAGATAGATAGATAGATAGATAGATAGATAGATAGATAGATAGATAGATAGATAGATAGATAGATAGATAGATAGATAGATAGATAGATAGATAGATAGATAGATAGATAGATAGATAGATAGATAGATAGATAGATAGATAGATAGATAGATAGATAGATAGATAGATAGATAGATAGATAGATAGATAGATAGATAGATAGATAGATAGATAGATAGATAGATAGATAGATAGATAGATAGATAGATAGATAGATAGATAGATAGATAGATAGATAGATAGATAGATAGATAGATAGATAGATAGATAGATAGATAGATAGATAGATAGATAGATAGATAGATAGATAGATAGATAGATAGATAGATAGATAGATAGATAGATAGATAGATAGATAGATAGATAGATAGATAGATAGATAGATAGATAGATAGATAGATAGATAGATAGATAGATAGATAGATAGATAGATAGATAGATAGATAGATAGATAGATAGATAGATAGATAGATAGATAGATAGATAGATAGATAGATAGATAGATAGATAGATAGATAGATAGATAGATAGATAGATAGATAGATAGATAGATAGATAGATAGATAGATAGATAGATAGATAGATAGATAGATAGATAGATAGATAGATAGATAGATAGATAGATAGATAGATAGATAGATAGATAGATAGATAGATAGATAGATAGATAGATAGATAGATAGATAGATAGATAGATAGATAGATAGATAGATAGATAGATAGATAGATAGATAGATAGATAGATAGATAGATAGATAGATAGATAGATAGATAGATAGATAGATAGATAGATAGATAGATAGATAGATAGATAGATAGATAGATAGATAGATAGATAGATAGATAGATAGATAGATAGATAGATAGATAGATAGATAGATAGATAGATAGATAGATAGATAGATAGATAGATAGATAGATAGATAGATAGATAGATAGATAGATAGATAGATAGATAGATAGATAGATAGATAGATAGATAGATAGATAGATAGATAGATAGATAGATAGATAGATAGATAGATAGATAGATAGATAGATAGATAGATAGATAGATAGATAGATAGATAGATAGATAGATAGATAGATAGATAGATAGATAGATAGATAGATAGATAGATAGATAGATAGATAGATAGATAGATAGATAGATAGATAGATAGATAGATAGATAGATAGATAGATAGATAGATAGATAGATAGATAGATAGATAGATAGATAGATAGATAGATAGATAGATAGATAGATAGATAGATAGATAGATAGATAGATAGATAGATAGATAGATAGATAGATAGATAGATAGATAGATAGATAGATAGATAGATAGATAGATAGATAGATAGATAGATAGATAGATAGATAGATAGATAGATAGATAGATAGATAGATAGATAGATAGATAGATAGATAGATAGATAGATAGATAGATAGATAGATAGATAGATAGATAGATAGATAGATAGATAGATAGATAGATAGATAGATAGATAGATAGATAGATAGATAGATAGATAGATAGATAGATAGATAGATAGATAGATAGATAGATAGATAGATAGATAGATAGATAGATAGATAGATAGATAGATAGATAGATAGATAGATAGATAGATAGATAGATAGATAGATAGATAGATAGATAGATAGATAGATAGATAGATAGATAGATAGATAGATAGATAGATAGATAGATAGATAGATAGATAGATAGATAGATAGATAGATAGATAGATAGATAGATAGATAGATAGATAGATAGATAGATAGATAGATAGATAGATAGATAGATAGATAGATAGATAGATAGATAGATAGATAGATAGATAGATAAATAGATTGATAGGTAGGTGAGGACTTTGGTGGTGAGATATTTCAAATTATTGTGAGGTGGTTTGAACTTACGGAGCTTACTCATCGAGATCGTTAAATGAGTTTTTAAAAAATGTATAATCACTCGTTAAATTCGCTGGGAACGCGCACTAGGTCTGATCACTATAATGGTTTTCTAGCTGCTTGTTATGGATGTATGGGTTATGTCTGGTTTTTGGAGAGCGATGGAAGTTAAGTCTTTTCTCGCTCTCAATTCCTTGATGGATGCAAGAATGTTGGAGTAAGCACTATTTAAATTGTCGGTGTTTGTTCGGCGGTTTACCGCGTGAGAAGTAGTGGCGATGTGGCACACCTCCAAGATGGGGATAGCGCTGGGTTTGTAGCTGTTGTCGAGGATCCGATATTACATCGAACGAAACGAGGAGGTGTTCGGGTGGTACAGGTAGATTGTTTGCATATTAGCAGAAGTTCTTGGAATCTGTAGCATTGTATTGGCAGTTTGGGGATCGTTGCAGGATGTTGGAAATGTGTTTCGCTAAATTGTACGTTGGTGACGTGATGTTTGGTACTATGGGGCGTAATGGGAGGTTTGGTTTGTGCGCTTTGGGTTGACCGTAAATACGTGGACAGGTCGCGTTGTAACTCATCAGTCGGTGTTTTGTTTTGTTGTCGATGAGTTTTAGATTAGAGGTATGCGCCACGCCGCCGCCGCCGCGCCGCGCCATCGATTGCATGTAAAAATAGTAAGCACATCGGCGCGCCGCCGATTCTTACCTGATATCGGCGGCGCGGCGCACACCTCTATTTTAGATTGAACAGACGCTGAACTATGCTGTTATTCTGACGTTGATATTTTGCTGTTGGATCTGATTTTATGGGCTGGTATATGTTGATGTCAATGATCAATTGATGTATTTTGGTGTTGTAGTCTTTGATATCCATAATAATGGTCCTGTTGCCTCAATGATGAGAATATCTGGGTTGTCCTTGATAAATCTCTTTGTTACGGTAACGGCTTTGTCATAGAATTTTTCCAGTGGACTCCTTGCTGTGTTGTGCTGTGCTTGGAGCGGTGAAGCAAGTTTTGTATTTGGTTGATGATTTGGCATCTGGTATGTTATCTTATGTTCTGGTCGCTTTGTTTCGTTAGGATGCTCTCTACATCTGCTATCAGATGGAAAAATGGAATTTTGTCTATGTTTTGGTATGGTAGTGCAAATTTGAAAACCAAGGCTTAGAAGCGTGACGGTTTCAGCAAGGATTTATTTGGCGGTCGCGTTGAGGATGGCATTTTGGTTTAGCGTTGGTAGTTCTTGATGATATTGCTGTTGTGAAGTATTAAAAATACGACGATATTTCTTGTTTGTTTTGTCCGATTTACGTTGGTAGTTCTTGTGGTAGGCAAATTCTTGTGTGAAGAAGAAATATTTGTACGTTTCGGAGTGCATGTTGTCGATTACTTGTTGTTTGAGTGCAATAATTTCGCTGTTTAGTGTTTTAATGCGGTAGAACGTATCCTGTATTTCGATATTCAGCAGTGTTTTTTGGAATCGTCCAATAGCATTGGTGAGCTTTTTACTTAGAGGGCTCCGTGCCGCTAGAAGCTCATACGCACATTTTAAAGCGTGTTTTATATGCTGGGGAAAACACCGTTTTTAACCTGCATTTGATAAGAAAGTACTTTCTATTGAGCATGTTGCCGAGTTTTTGGTTATTTTGTGCATATGATTTTTATATTTGCATTGTGGATAGTCCGTAAGTATGTCCTATTTGCACATAAAATGATGTTGATTCATTGATTGCCATGTTTATAAGTAAGATGGGATATTCAGTCGAAACGTTGGCGAAGATAAAGAAATAATCGACGCAAAGATATTTGACTGTACTGCCGAAACTCACCTTAGATTATTTAATCACCAGTCGAAAACATCCCATCTTACTAATGTTGTTAGCTAGTTAGTTTGATAGCTGAATTAAATTTTCTCTTCGGATTCAACCAAACATAATTGGCAGCTGTAGGATTGTGAACTGAGAGAACTTCTCTTCGTGCTGCATGACATATAAAATTTAAAACAAAACTATTAACACTATATTTGTCATAGAATGGGCTTATTTTGTACGCAATTTGCTGTTATAATGAAAATATTGATAAAAGTTTGTAAGGACATGTATTTAAAAGAATTAAAAAACATATGTATTTTTTTCATCCCTCGCCGCGTTGCGTAGGGGGAAGTGTAGGGAAATGCTACGTTATTTACAAGGGGAAGTTACAATTTTGTGACCAAATGCTACGAGGGGGGAGGGAGGGGTCGAAAATCGCCGAAAAAAAGCTGCGTCAGTTGTGTACGGCCCCTAAGAGTATGTGTGTAATGGGCTTCCACTAATAATCGGTAGACTGGGGCTGGAATAGTTTAGTTCAAACTGGAATGTTGGTGTCGCTGGATGCTTTCATCGCCCCTAGTGCTAGGTACTAACGGACGAATGGAAAAATGTCTTCGGAAGCGACACCTGCTTTTCTTGAAATCTCGTGAAATACCTACCTAAACTATTTTGGTATGAGTTGGCAATAGGCCCGACATGTGTTGACCAGATACCAAGCAAACGATATTCATTTCAAATGAAGTTTTATAGGTTCACATTCCCTCTTGTTTTAACTCATACTGAGAATGTTAATCTAATTTGATACTTGCTTTTTCCATCCACAAGTCTCAGTCTCGTCTTGGATCCTTTGGTGCACTTGATAGCTCTAGCACGCTTTTTTCTGATGTGTTTTTTTCCAAGTACTCGTAAATTAAGTCTGCTCTGTTCTACCTGTCAGCTGCAGAAAATTTGACTCATTTGTTCATAGTGAAAATATAATTATTAAAATATTCACTACCGTCAGCTCCATGCATACCCCCATGATCGTTGCAAAGAGCGGTAATATATTTATAGAAAACTGCTTTCAGACCGTCAGACAACAGCAAAATAACAGGGGGTTCGTCTGTAATTGTATGTAAAGAGCCCTATTTGTGCACTGTTTTTATTTCTACTGCTTTGAGTGTGAAAAGTAGATGAGCCGCCTACTATTCCTGTCATATGTTTCAAAGGTACCAAAGTCCTTGTATAGGAAGGGCTTAGCATGCGTTAAAACGAAAACTGCCTCTATGCTCGTATGTGTGAAAGTGTCTAAGGTAGTGTTTACGTCATCAATATTACATTTTATAGGCCAACCACTAACAGTTTTGACGCATATTAGGACCTTGTTTAGAGGGACTAATATGTTTTTTGAATGCCACCTGAACGGAAGTGAGGATTTAAAAGTTAAACTGATTTCAATACCTTTGCTCACAAACGTAGTATACCTGAAACAGGTCCATAACCCCATATGTATGATGCACATGTTCAATAAATACGATTTTACGGCTTCACCGGTACTGCACAGAACCAACTTTTTTTGTACGTCAGTGCTGTGACGCGTGGACGGAACAGCCGGCACCACGTCAAAATACGGCGCTTTAATGGGATTTTTATTCGGTCGGCCGACGATAGCCGCCTAGCCGTATGGTGACTCATCAGAGGACCTTGGCCCTAACTGATCGCGGCAGACCGTTGCGTTGCTTTGCATGTGAGCAAACTAATTTCAACTGGCAGCTGCAGTTTTCTATCTATCGCTGAATATCATTCTATAGGTTGTCAGGTCGATTTTCGTTTCACACCGGCTTTTACTGCACTGTTTCGGGTAAATGCAAACAGGGCTGGTTGCCAACCGGGAGCAAGCCAATTTTTCCCATCCATTAGCACTCTCTTCTTTTCCGTGACCTAGTACATACTTCACAGTGGTTAGAACGAGATCACAGTGTGGTCTAAATATAAATTATTATTTCCTGTGTGTTTTATCTTACACATTTTTAACGAAGATGTAACTTTTCACTTTTCACGGTGACTTTCTTGATCTTGACTTTCTTTGATTCCGTTATTTTTATCCGGTGAGGTATAACATTTCCAAAATATCAAATATAAGCGATCCACTTATCTATTGTTAATACTTAGTCTTATTCTTTTATTGATAGCTGTGAGACGCACAACTAAATACATGTCCACTATCGTACTCATTGGTAGAAGGGGTCTCAATTTTTAAAGTCATTAATTATTTCAGAGACATTAATTTTTAATAGTTTTTCACGAATGACAAGAACTGGGTAAAATAGACACCAACAAAACTATTCAGTTTAGTACCCTATCAATATAATAGAGGGAGAAATCTCTACAGCGTTTCAGTGAAAAACTTTAGTTACGTACATCATTAGTCCAGCTCTCGACAACTGTGCGGTACACGGTACGTCGCAGATAATAGGAAAATGGAGCAAAAACATGACTGAATACTCCAAAATAACGTTTGACATCTGCACACATCAGGTGCCGATCGTGCGAACCGAGGTGAATACATATTGACTGAGTGTCACACGTTACACTGAGTGTGGCACGAAGCGAGATTGTTTGCTGAGTCTAATGGGTACTGCTGTGTTAATGTGATACAGTATGGCTATTAGGAACCAATTTTGCCGAAGTGAATCTGCTATTATTATTACCTATATTTATGTTAACACAACTCTGTGCATTAGTTTTCCCGGTATTGCTATGAAACGAGAAACAAAACTTGAATGCCCCGAAGCGAATTTCAATTCGTTTTCCGTTGAACATGGCATTGAACAATTGATGTTATCGAAACTACGTTTCCTATTCACATATAGAATTGAAGTTAGTTAACTGAGAGGTTTCTGTTGTCTCGAGTACAATCTATCCCAAGTAACAATCTATTTACTAATTGGTGTAATCTATTTTTTAGTTTTATATGATGGACGGGTTTTAAAAGTGTCTCGAGAATATTTTAAATTTCCTTAAAACTTCATAGTTCCTTAGTTCAATGACGTTCTTGTTGGAGCCAAAATTATCTTAAGGAAGTGAAAACAGTTTTGTTTAAGGCAAGCACGTAGCCAGAAAAAAGTTTCGGGAGAGAGCCAAGAATTTAGAAAAATAATACCGGATTTCAAAACCGATACCAGAAATTATGTTTCGATATACGCTGAAATTTTTTAAGCGACTCTTATGTTGATTTTTTGAGCAACGCGTTTTTTATGCGGAACCTTTTTTCTATATATGGTATTACCAGACAATGTCGTATATACAGGTATGGCGAAGATGGCACTTTGGTATTCGAAAGATGAATCTTACATGAGTGGTGTGAGTGATCACAGAATAAATTGACTTGTTTACATATTTTTACATATTTTTGGTTGCCAACACTAGCAAACCGTGTGTTCTGCCACACCTATATATATACCTCATAGATTACCAGAGCCGTAGCGTGCGGTTGGCCGGGTTGGCCCCTGCCAAGGGCCTGAAGCTTAGGGGGGCGCTGAAATCGTGATCTATTTTACAAAATAAGTGAGGATAAAGCATAAGATAACCCATGCAAGGAGTGCCATTTCCAAGCACACACTAACTTATTGTTCGAAAATCTAACTGAAAAGAAAGCCAATGTAAACATCAAAGTAGTGCAAATTCCCAAATGGGAAAATTTTTTGGACGATGCCAAATTTTTTGTGCATAAGGGCACATACCGTTGCGTTGCGTTGCGTTGCGTTGCGTTGTGACGATGATTTTGGCGGATTGCACACTGACTTCATCATGTTTGACTGCTGATTATCTAATAAGAGTTGCTTAGGAAGTGGTAAGTAGGAATTCATACCAATCCGACCCATATTAAAACCTCAACAGCATGATAGCCATCATTGCCGGCCGCCCCCATCTCCATCGTTCACGGGGAAGGATAAAGGATAAGGTAGACGGGAAGTGTTGATGCTCCACCTACTTAACGGAAGGACGACGATTCATCAGACTCTTCCATAGGTGTCGCGGAGTTGGTAGTTTGGAAGGGTATCAGGTCTAGGATTCGCTCCAAGCAAACGATGCGACCTGTACAGCATATTTTATTAGGTAGTTGTTTAATTAGTCTTCGAGTGCACGATCACTCGAAAAAGAGAAGATCTTGTTTAGTTTTTGTTATTTTTAAACTCTGGGCAGCCGGCTACCGAGAGTATACTATGTTCCCTAAACAAAAGCAATTTGAACTCCACACAGCCGATCGTGGGAGTATTGCCTAGAAAAGCTAATCTTATCTGCGTAATGGGCCGGATCACTATTTATTGCAACAGTATTTGGACAGAATTCGCTACTTCTTCTCTACGATATATTTATTGGCTTCAAAACTACCGAGTGACAACATATTATACTGGCAAAAATAGCGCGAGATGTTACAAATCAAGGAAAGTATTTCTTATTTTCATATCGGATTGTTTGTGGAATACAAGTATACGAGCGATAATACCGAACACTGAAGGGAAATATAAAGGATTGTTAACCTGATGCACGGGCTTGTTAGCAATAACGGAGCTTTAAATTAGGTTCATAAAAACAGACGCGGCGAATTTTCAATACGTATTGACCCGTGTTCATAGATACTAGTCAGATTAGTCGTATTGGGGCTAATTTCCGATCAACTATTCATTTTTACGGCAATGTTTTCTCGACTAGATCTGTTCGCACCCTCTCATTCTGCTACTATCGACAAAAAGCTGATAGCACCCAGTCGTCGCCGGTCTAAGGACCAAATATCATCAATAGACTTAGACTCGCGTGGAGGCATGAGATAGGAAACTAGTGAGAATTTTGCTATCCCACCGTTTGACGACCAGAATGGATGGGAGAACAGCAATACTAGCAAATACCGACTACCATATGAGCGGTGCAAATTCGAACGAGTGACGTAGAGTACTGCACTGGATGATTTTGAAAAAAGGACCAGGAGTGCGATTTTACGAAGTTTTAGCTTCCGATGGCCCTACATTTTCTGACAAAGTGAAGTTCTTGAATGTTAAGATTTTTATTACTGTTTAGAAAAGCAAAAGTATCATAAAGCTAGTGTCAGGCCTTCATGAGACCTCAAGGAGTCACTTTTGGAGGTATTCGTAAATGTAGATTTGTCGGTAGACGGTTCCAAATATAATAGAAAAATACCTAATTTAACACAACTACAGATCACTTGCAACATAAAAAGCTTTTTGTGAAATTCGACAGCTCCATCTTAGGCCAATTCAATAAATTTCCTACATGAAAGTTTCCATTTTTTAAAAACGGTTTTTAAACCAAAGCTTTGGAAGTTAAACCTTGGCGTGGAAGTGCCGGTATATTAATATATTCTGTTACTTAGTGTAGAATTAGATTTCGTCATTTACGGCTAATATACAACCGCCAGAAGAAACTTAAAACGTTGGTACACAATCAAGAAAGGCGAATCAGAAAAGGTGAGTATATGTCAGTGATTCACTAAATACAGACTGGAAAGAGAAGAGGGTAATATGGAAAACCTTAAGGTCCGTCCAGATTAAGTCTTCGGTACGGAGCAAAACGTCGGCCTAGGAACTCCTAGCATGTTGTTAGTCGCCTCTTACGACATGGGAGCAGTTCCCAGAGGTTCTATTCTTGGTTGAAATAGTGCAAAAAGATTTCAGCCCGCCGGACACCACACGGCTTTTTGTGCATAAGGGCACATACCTTACATAAAGTACGGTTTTTGTTTTAGTGTTTTGGATTCTCCTCGTCAGTAACTAGCACCAACTGGGTGTCTAGTTAGACGATGTATCTAAGCTAGTACCCAAATTAGCACTAGCGAGTGATGTCTCGATAGTAAGCACAGAAGTTCTGTTTGTTCGGTATAAGCCAGTTGTTTAGTGTTCACACAAGACGTGTGACTTTTTGGATTTTAGTGTCTAACTAGTGCTAATTTGGGTACTAGCTTACATACATCGTCTAACTAGACACCCAGTTGGTGCTAGTTACTGACGAGGAGAATCCGAAACACTAAAACAAAAACCGTACTTTATCAAAGTAGTGCACATTTGAGACCCCACCAAAGGCGCTAAAAGAGTACGCTACGCTGAAGTCTTCCCGATGCCAGAAAGAGTTCCGTAATATCACAAAGTTGCCAGTGATCAACGCGTTTTGCACTAAGTTGAATTTGTGGTTGATTGTCTGGTTATATCATATGAGACTATTGCAGTTCCTAGAAGCGTTGGAAATTCCTTGTTTTATCTCCAAGACTTTGTGTCAGAGGTTCCTCAAGCTGGTATATTTGACGGCCTCTCAAGAGAAAAATTTAAACCTTTATAAGTAATCTCACCTGCCTATAGTTTTCGGAGCAGTAAAATATGCCTACACATGGTGATAATCAGAGTCACGCTTCTCCCAAGTAGCATTTAAAGTTTTATAGCATGCTACAAGTGCAATCTAAGTTTTAAGAAGCTCTCTAAAACCAAAATTGCTCTTTAAGAACTAAAACCACAATTGCTACTTAGGCTGAGTCAAGTGAGCATAATGATTTATGGTTGTGAGTGGCGCTGCTATTTTTAGTATTTCTGTAATAGAATATTAAGAGCATTTTTAAGGGAATGCTTCACATTAGTCGGATGCTTTTTGTACGCGAGATGGTTATATAGAGTCTCCTGCCAAAAGTTACCTGACATGAATTTTGAGAGTACACACCATTTTCTCCCGTCCAGTGTAATTGTCATTCAGAATCTTTGCTCGCTGGAGTAAGGGGTGTTTGAAATAACCCCGTGCTTCAGTAGTGCATGACAAACTCGAATCAATGACTACACTGTCGATTTCAACTTTGTGAGGGGGTGGGGGTGGCGTAGTTGGTAAATCGATTGCCTTGTACGCAGCGCACCTGGGTTCGAGTCCCGACCCCGCACATAGGGTTCGAAATTTTTCACAAGAGATTTTTCAAACCCGAAGAGGCGAATGACCTTAAGGTTAAAACCTCTATAATCGAAATAAAAAAAAAAAAAAAAAAAAAAAAAAAAACTTTGTGAGCGGGCATGTAGACGTGGTAGTCCTTCATAAAAGACAGAATATCACAATTCTGAGTTTATCTGTTACCGAATAAGTCGTAGCTTTGTTTTACTTGCTGCAAGAAGATGGGTGGAAAATGTCTGGGAAATAATTTGAATGTCGTGATGGCCCTTGGACTAATGATTCGAATGTAATAATACGCACTGCAATGAGCAATTCACAAACAATGTCACAGTTCCTAAAAATAGTCTTCTCAATATAGTGTCTTGATATACAGAATACAGAACATCGAAAAAATTCCCCATCATTCAGAAAAAAACATCCTATAATGTCATGAAATATGCAGATCTGGAGTAATCTCTAATTGTCTTACTGCGGCAATAAAATTTTTTAATTGAGATGCGACCTGAGTTTGGAAATGCAGCTTTTAATTCCAAAACCTTTACAGAAATCACGAGATGATACAAGATCCGACGTTTCATACATTTCTAATGCTTCTTGCATCAACAAGAAATTAAAAGCCCCCTTTCTAAACTCTAATATTTTCCAAGTTCCGTAAAGGCTATCCACAAAAAAATTTGAGATGACACTAAATCTTCACGTTTTTTAACCATCTTAGCTACTTTGCATCAATACTACGGTGCCTGGTTGAAAAACAAATGAGTGTTTTTTTGCTCATACGTGCCATTGGCACCCTAATATACAGTCCGTCCGTCGCCTTTAAATACCTAGAGTCTACTGATTTCTCAAAATCTCCCGAAAAATACTCCGTCAATGGGGTGGGCGTAGCGTAGTTGGTAATTTGATTGCCTTGTACGTAGCGCACCTGAGTTCGAGTCCCGACCCCGCACATACGGATAGAAATTTTTTATAAGAGATTTTTCTATCCCGAAGAGGCGAATGACCTTAAGGTTAAAACCTCTATAATTGAAATAAAAAAAAAAACTACTCCGTCCATCGCCTTCAATGATATTAGATGATTTTTGGATTTAAAATTGAGCGTCCAACTAGTGCTAATTTGGTGCTAGTTTAGACTTATCATGTAATTGGCATCAAGATGGTGATAGCTACTGATGAGGAGAATCCGATAGACTAAAAACTATTTTTGTTTTGTTTTAAAGGTTTTCTCTCATATATAGTCCAATATATTTCGATATTTTGAATACACGGAGTATTCATGTCTGCAATAAAATTAGTTATGGAATGTCTTCAACAAAGTTTTTTTTGCTTATTTTGATTATAGAGGCTTCAACCTTAAGGTATTTCGGTTCTTTTTTTAGGTATGAAAAATTAAAATTCTATGTGCGGAGGTTGGGAGTCGAACCCAAGTGAGCTGTGTACACTCTATCGACTTACCACCACGCTTTTTCCGCCCCATTCAACAAAGTTTGTTGAAATTAGCATTTTTGAAAATTTTGGTGAATCCATTAAATTTCGAAGTAAATTTGTTTGACGAATGAATATTTTATATAGTATTTCTAGGAGGATTAACCATCAAAATTGTTTTATTAGAAGAGGTGCTGCTTTACGTTGTAATATTCTTCAAAGATACTACACATCCAAAGTTAACTGGTTCGAAAAAATGTGATCGTCTCGGAAAAATTCAATTTCTCTTTTCTTCACGATGAAAGCTCACAACTCCAGAACGAGTTCTCTTATACTAAACGTTTTTACACCATTCAATTCATAACTGAAATATACATAATTAATAGCCACTAACTTGAAATATTTTAAAATCTTTATTATTTTCAATCCCACCTAAAGGCTATGAATATAATAGATAATACAACAAAAATCAACTGCTTATAAAAACTGATCTTGACCTACCAAGGACAAACGGAAGACGTCATTTTTCATCATTTTTTGCTTTCGGAAATATTATTATCGTTGTTAACCACATTGAGTTTTTGTCTCAACTCCACGCATTCTAAAAAAACATTTTAGCACATATTGAAATGCATACAATTTTTCGATGGGCAAGTTTTTGATTACAGGTAGGTAATCAACTTAATCAAACATCACTTGCCATTCGAAGCATTATCCCTAATCCATATTTCGGAACATCTCTTCGAAAAAGAGCTCAGAAAAATTCAACAACTATGGTACCTTTGCTAGAGATCGTGCATCGGACCCTTTGGCTGGCTACGTCCTTGGCTTTAAAGCTCAAGTTACTTTCTTTGGGCATGTGTACGAATTGAACGCTTTATAGTAAGCGTTGGAAAAAATGTATACATCGTTGCCGACCGGTTCATCCATATAAAGCATTTATGAAACTCGAAAAGAAGAAAATCAGTCGATTTATTGTATCACGATTCAAATTATACAAAATAGTTGACGGAAAACAATCGACCGGGCGGAATGGTGCTTTTGAAAAAGTGGCTGTGGTTTTTGAAAAAAATACGGACAATGTTTCATCGTACGCTTGGGGGTACGATAGGTCAGCCGTTCGGAAGCGCTATAGGTCACTACTGATCGTCTCACAGCTAATCAACCGCGAGAGCCGGAATGAACAACTTCAATTCCACACTCTGGCGACGACGAGGACACCGAAGAAATCATTCGCAAGTACAGACAAGACGCAGCTGCCGAAACAACATGTTTTTCAACATTTCCTTTCTCCGTTTCATCATTTTTCACATCAATTTGCCACTTTTCTTACCTGAAATACATAAATTTAATTTTTAAATAATCTGCAGTATAAACACTCTTCAAATAGAAGTTGAACCGATGATTTTCTAGGCGTGTACATTGTTTAATTCAACCTCGAATGTAGTGACCTAACTTACTTTCAGATTTTAAAAACATCGAAAAACGTACCTTCGGCTTATTGGGTTTGGCTTGAACAATATTTAGACAGGCATGAAACCATTATTACCAAAACATTGCCAGATGTATAACCTTTCCAACGAGTGCTTGTTTGTCAAAATCAACTGACCTACTTGAGTCCACTATTCTCTATATTTTGTATAGGTCATAAGTTTGAATACACTGGAGAAGCAAATATTCTAAATAAGTAATTTTTTTTCGTTTTTCGAGGTCGTTGATATTTTTTTGAGGTGGAAAAATCTGGAATTCCTTCGGCAGGGAAGTAAAACCGTTGGTCCCCTGTCCATGAGTTGATGGATCGATATCTAGTCCAGATAGTGGAGTCACCTCTCTGGCATCGGTAAAGAAGAAATAAAATCCAACTTCTATACTTACTAACAAATATTCTCCTCCCGTGATACTTGTGGCGTGTGCAGTAGTATATACGGCCTCTAGCAAAAGCAAGTATCGGATTAGCTATTCTTTGCCTTTCCTTCCGCGATCTACGTTCGGGCCTGGCACACGCCGGTATTGATTAATAACACTTTAGGATTACCATAAGATGCACATTGAAAGATGTTTCGCTACTCCCAAGCATAATTATCTACTTATTACCTGTGTAACATCAGCTAGTCCAGATCGATAACGAAGTAGCAGCCAGGGGTGATAGCACAAACTCAAGCTCAAGCTCAAGCACATTGACCGAACCGATCGCTAAAGAGGGATTCCATGAGAAACCGGCCGACCGCAAAATATGACCATCGTCGATTCGAACGAAACTTTGCAGGTGTGTTCGGTTTATGAATCTCCATGATATTCTCTGGCAATTGGAATATTTTGATACAAGAGCAATTTTTCAAAAGGGCGTAAACGTTTCTACGTGCATGAATTTCAAAATTTTGTTGTTCGATTACTGTATTTTATACAGCAAAACTATCGGAGAACGAGTTACAGGGAATGAGTACTTCTGCCCGAAAAAATATACACTGAAAAAAATGTTGTGTCATTTTTCAAAAAAATAAAAATTTATTTTAAAAATTTAAATTGCGAAAAAACCCATTTTTATATTTTGTCAAAAAAAACCTAAAGAGAAAAGAAACATTTTGAATGTAATCGCATGATGGAGAACTTATCGGTAAAAAAGTTTTTCTAACAATAACTTTATACATGTTTTTAAATTTCATGTTAATTGGCATACAAAATTGTAATATTATTACAGAATATCATTTTAAGCATTATTTAAAATCAAAATGCATTTAACAAAAATCTTCCAAAATGCGATAGTTTTCGAGATATTTGGAATTTTGCTCCATCAAAAACAATTAATTCGAGTAATTATGCTCTTTTTAAAAGTTATTCGCGTTACCCCATCATAAAATGTCAACAATCTAATGTTTATCGTTTTAAAGACGTAAAAGCAACTTTTTTAGTGTATTTGGATCATGGAGAAACTTTCAATAAAAAAGTGTTCCCAACAACAACTTTTGACATATTTTTATAATTCATACTATTTGCAGTCAAAAATAAAATTTTCTTTTTGAATATGATTCTAAACGCCATTTTAAATCGAAATGCTTATAACAAAAATTTTCTGGAATGTATTAGTTCTCGAGATATTTTAACTTTTGTTTTAACAACACAATTATTTTGTTTTATTACGACCTTTTCATAAGTTATTCGCGTTTCTCCATCAACAATAATAGGTTTTTCAAAAGGCCCATAAACTTTACTGCAACTTTCCCTTTGACATCAAGGCGATATTGTAAACCATTTGAAAGTTACATGAAAGCAACCAAAATATTATTCAACCAAGAGACTGTTGATTAAACTTTGAAGTTGAATCATATTATGGTTGTTCTCTTGTAACTATTAAATGCTTTACAATATCACCCTGATGTCAAAGGAAAAGTTGCAGGAAAGTTTATGGTCCTTTTGAAAAACCTTTTATTGTTGATGGAGAAACGAGAATAACTTATGAAAAGGTCGTTAAATAGTATGAATTATAAAAATATGTCAAAAGTTGTTGTTAGGAAAACTTTTTTGTTGAAAGCTTCTCCATGATCCAAATACACTAAAAAGTTGCATTTACGTCTTTAAAATTATAAACATTAGATTGTTGACATTTAATGATGCGGGTAATGCGAATAACTTTTAAAAAGAGCATAATTACACGAATTAATTGTTTTTGTTGGTGCAAAATTCCAAATATCTCGAAAACTATCGCATTTTGGAAGATTTTTGTTAAATGCATTTTGATTTTAAATGAAGCTTAGAATTATATTCCGTAATAAAATTACAGTTTTGTATGTCAATTAGTAGTAAATTTAAAAACATGTATAAAGTTATTGTTAGAAAAACTTTTTTACCGATAAGTTCTCCATCATGCGATTACATTCAAAATGTTTCTTTTCTCTTTAGGTTTTTGTTGACAAAATATAAAAATGGGTTTTTTCGCAATTTAAATTTTTAAAATAAATTTTTATTTTTTTGAAAAATGACACAACATTTTTTTCAGTGCATATTTTTTTCGGACAGAAGTATTCATTCCCTATAACTCGTTCTCCGATAGTTTTGCTGTATAAAATACAGTAATCTAACAATTTTTTTTTTGAAATTCAAAGACGTGGAAACCTTTACGCCCTTTGAAAAGTTGCTCTTGAGGCAAAATAATCTTATTACCTGTGGAAAAGGTTTAGTCTTCCATGCTGGTGAAACGTGTAAAGTTTCATCAGAATCGAAGATGGTCGGTCACGATTTTAAAGATTTTCGGACGGATCTTCGTGGAATTCCTCTAAATTGATCAACGATGTCGCAACTTTCGCGTAATCATATATAAAGCTTTAAAGTCGGGATTTGTTGCATTTTGGTATTTTTGTATGGACATGAAGTGGATAATGCTATTTTATTCTCGTTATAAGCAATCTAAAATATGTCGAAAATCATCCATGCTCATAATAAAAGACAAGATGCACTACAATCAGCCTTGCACACTTAAATTTATGTTCAACTCTGAATATTTGGAATACCTTTGAATCTTTACGATTTGAAATACTGTACGCTCTCAACAACCGAATGTCTATCGTCGTTCATTTAAATTACAAGTGCGTGCAGATGTTCTAAACTACCCCAACTCAATCGCACCACTCCATCCCTCCGCCCCCCATACACAATCGGACGGTTCAAGCTTCTATAAATTAAAACACCAATCCATCTTACCCAACGAGGGTTGACTTTCGTTGTCAGCCAAGTTCGCTTTAATCAGTCCTAGGTCTGTCACCCGGGTTGCTTCAGGATGCAGCACTAAATCAACCCGTGCGATACAAGCAACACGCCATCGGTAATTGATTTCCTGCCTTTCCATATGTCTGACTCGACGAGGTGTAGCACCGAGCGGAGGGGGTGTTTGGTAGTCCATTTGATGACTCTTGGCTGTATACTTTCCCGATGTGTGTCGATAACAAAATCCAATATCTTTAGGTCACAGGCGATGTTGATCCTGGGTTCTTTAAACGTGAAACGAAACTGATAGAAGAAGAAGGTGTGGAACTGTTCGGTAGAAGACACTCGCCTTGCTCCGTTCGTGACTGACCTGGTTGGTGTAAGGCAGTTCGACTCCAAGAACCTCTACCCACCATCGGATTGATACCGTATTTTAGGCGGGCATCTAATCAGGTTAACGTAAATTGATATTGTCACTCAACCCAATACTTCACTTGGGCAAGAGTTCGTACATCACTCCGGACATGTGTGTACATAGCGAACGAGGCCACATACGTCTTGAAAGGAGGAAGAAAATTTATAGGCAGACGATGGGAAACATTATTCGTCTACTTGTTATAATTATAATTTCTTTGATCGTTCGGAAATTATGTCTCGTACCCATCACTCGGGTGGGTACTTAGATAGTATCATCTCCTTAGAAATCTAGAGAAAAGATATCTTATCATGATACTGTCTTCCACGCGCTGCCAACGGCGGTCATCATCTTCCGATGATAGAAAAGCAATTACAAGGAAAGGTGAAAATCTAAATGGGTTAATTAAGTCACGAAGACACAGTATTGCGATGAAGACGTTTTCGACGAACGGATGGCACTGAATATAAAATTACCTGCGTGAATGATAAAACTAAAATTTGAAGATTTTATTGTTCTATGTTTGAAACAGGTCAATCCTGTATGACACCCACTTGGCAAATTTTCAAATCCACACGAACGTCTTCTCTAATTTGCAAACAGACGCGCTAGATAATTAAGAACAAACCATTCGGTTTGAATTCATCGCACTGAAAATGATGATTTATATAGAAGAATGTACGGCAGCTCAAACATTACATCGTGCTGGCAGCTCACAGTGTCGTCTTGATTCATGGGCATAATGGACGAATCTCCGAGGTATGGGGCACCGCCAGGGCTGTAAAAAGAAATTACGGGCCCGGGGAGTCTAGTATAAGGGCCCCCTTCATCATTGTAGATTTTTGGATTTTGGAGCTATTGGAAAAATCGTTCTCTTCTATTATGTATATTGCATAGAAACTTTTGTGACAGAACTATAGTAGAATACACTTAGTGCTGTGAATACAAATTTTCATTTCAAAGTCAAGTTTTTTTGTTTATTTTCTGTCGGTCTCTGTCCGCACTGAGTGTCTATCACCGACACCAGAGATGTGACACCACAACCAGATATCGGATCATCAACAAATGAGCTAGGACCAACGGCTCTACTTCCCTTGCGAGGGAAGACGTGACACAGCGTTTTCACCTCAGAAATTCTCAATGACTTCGGCTGGGATTGAACCCAGACGCACTGGGCTAAGTGGCATCACGCCAACCAACCATCTCTATGATCAAAATATTGTTAAACATGAATGCATGTAAATTGATTAAATTTTTTTATGAAAAAAAACATTTTTTTCGTAAGCTCAATTAGTATAAAAAAAGAAAAGCTTTCGGTTGAACGTCTTTTAACCACTGACTGCCATCAAATGCTATAGCCACCTCGTCCATTTTGTTCGACATAGCCAGTTTACTTAAATAGATTTGGGTCTTCTTCAGGCTTCGCTTGACGATAGACCAATACTCCTCGATTGGGCCGTGCTCTAGCGTGCTGGGACTGTTCTTGTCTTTGGGGGCCACCTGAACATTGTTGGCGGCATACCACTACACGTCCTTTTTTCGTAGTGGCAGAATTTCAAATCCGGCCAAAACAGCATTGGAAAATCGTGTTGCTTCATGAAAGGTAGCAGACGTTTTTTCATGCACTTTTTCAAGTAAATTTTCTAGTTGACGGTCTTGGTTGCAATGAAAATGTCATTTTTCAAACCACAGGTACAAAAAGCCTGCCAAATCAGATATTTCTGTGTGAACTTCGACGGCTTGCTTGAATGCTCGAAAACCAGTTTTCCCATCCGGTTGCTATTGCACTGGTAGCAGTTGATTTGGCCCTTTTTTATCGCTAACTTGGCGTGCAAGTAGTTCGATACGATAGTAGGCGATACGCGAGTAAAATTTCGCTGCGTTGTTCTTCGTGCTTCGACACTTTTGTAAATGAAGTAATCTTTCGACGCGCAGGCAAATGAGGGTTTTTCAGTCGACCAAATTTTGATCGTAAAACCTTTTAAATATCTCTACGAAAATTTTAGTGGTTTTGGAAGGAGCCGATTTATTAATAATTCATATTTATTGCATGGATTTGTTGGGATCTTAGTCTGGTTTCACTTAGAATTTGTTTAAAAAAGCACATTCGGCCAAGTCGGTGCGCTACTACAATGCCATCCTCTAAAAGTACAACATCTCATTTGTTCGATAGTGTAGCTGACTTTCTTCGGTTTCGGGGAAAACTGATACAGGTGATTTTTGCGAGACCTTCATTTATATATGTGATACAATTTTATTCAAAAATTCACGATAGTAAAATGGAAATGCAATAAATTTAAAATTAAGCAAAAAGAACATTAAATAGATAGAATTTAAAGAGAGAAAAACGAAACGAAAATAAATCAGTAAGTAACAAACGAGGAAAAATAAAATACCTGTTTTAATCCACCTTGCGGTGCAATTGTGCCTTTCTCATTTCTCTAAATTATGGCACGGAGGCTTTTTATGTTCAACATAATTGTGGAAATGTCCATTACATTCTTAGTACACTTTGCACTTATACACAATGACAGCCACGAACTTGATGAGCTACGTGTCGACGGTGAAACACTTGAAACAAAAAAATATCATACTCCATTAGCCTAATCAGCATTAGATCAATGTTATCTGCTTGCTAACTCATTTTGTCAAGCGGGGGTGGGTATGTGAGGAGGGCGAAAGTCCCATGAACGAACGACTCCCCAGCTTAAATTGGTATGCTTTGTGATATAGTGGTGGTTTAAAGATGATGGGGTTGAAAGGGAGGGGTATGAGGGCTGGATGGAGTGGTGGTCTGAGGGGTGATTTAAGGAGATTTTTAAAGGAGGGGAGTGAACAGTAGAGGGGGATGTTACCCCTCTCCGTAAACCATCAACTACGCCCCTGTTAAAATCCAGAAACCTTATGCGAGTCGAAAAAAAATTAGGTTTAGGCCGGGATTAGGTTGACGTTTTTCAGAGTGATTGCATAACCTTTCTATATGAGAAAGGCATAAATGTGCCAAAATCCAAAAAAGTGAATTTTCGTCAATTTTTTTTTTCGAGTTTGCATCAAATCTCGACGTTTCATGCACCTTGAACACATTTAGCATCAAAAATAAAAATTCTATTTTTAATTTTTACTATAGTTTATATGAGAAATTTCTGTGTGGCCGCACTCTGAAACCCGTAATTCCGGAACCAGAATTCCGATCGATCCAAAATTCAATAGCAGCCGATGGGAAGGTTGCACCTTTCATTTGAGATTAGGTTTGGGCAAATCGGTCAAGCCATCTCTGAGAAAAATGAGTGACATTTTTTGACACATACGCACATACATACACACACACACACATATATATACACACACATACACACCCATACATACACACATACACACACATACAGACTTTTTCCGATCTCGACGAACTGAGTCGAATGGGATACGACACTCGGCCTTCCGGGCCGGGATTAGTTTGACGTTTTTCAGAGTGATTGCATAACCTTTCTATATGAGAAAGGCAAAAATAGATAAAATGGAACATAACGAGAAAGCTGAAAAATTGCAACTAAAATAATGGAAAAAGATTAATGATATGCAAATAGTCGAAAACCTAGCAATATCCAAAATAGAAAAAAATGCAAAGCAGAAAAACAACAGAAAATGGACAAATTAAAATTTAAAAGCATGTCAAAAATTGGAAGAAATAGAAATATAGTACAGATTGAATAATTGAAACAATCAAATTAAACTAACATTATTAAAAATTAAATTAGACTAAAACATTGCAACGCGATTAAAAAATGTAAACGGCAAACGACAAAATGAAAAATACAATATCATAAGCGTGGAAAACAGGAAAAACGACAAAAGGAAAAAAATGAGATCAACAAAAAATAAAAACTATGCTACAAACACAATACAGAAATGACCAAAATGGGCTCACTGAGTTAGATGTAAAAATAACAATAATATAAAATATTTAAAATATAAAAATTGGTCACCAAATTCATAAAAAATTGAATGAATGAAAACAGAAACAAGAATTGAATAACTAAATAAAAATAAAATAACAATGAAAAATAAAAAACGAGCAATTTTTTGAAAATAAACTAATTTAGAACAAAATAAGTTTCATGTATTAATGGAAGTAGAAATAAATGGTAACAATTGGACGGAATAGATTGAAGAAAATAATAGAAAATTGGATCAAGGGCCCAAAAATAGACAAAAGTAAAATCATAGAAAGCATGTAAAATTAGAATGGTTTAAATGCATAAGAATGAAAATGCTGGATGAAATTGGAAAAATAGGAATACTACAATAAAGAAAAATGAAAGAAAAATAAAAAAATGGGAATATCAAAGAAAATAAATTCATATGAAGTAACAGCGGAAAAAAATGACGAAACGGAAAACATGTACAAATCACAAAAAGATCGAAATAAAATAATGCGTAAAATGTTAAAATGATTAAATGAACAAAACGGAAAATATGAAATTCAAAATTGTTTAAATGGGTAAAAAAAGAAAATGCTAAAGCTAATGAAACATAACAATAAAGAAAAATGGGATAATACTAAAAAGCCCATACAAAAGAAAAGCACAAATTCCAAAAACTGTAAAATGGAGAACAGAAAAATACACAACACAAACAAAAACTAAAACGAAAAAAAAGAAAAAAAAATATTTTAAATTGAGAGCGACCCAAAAATTAAAAATATGAAAAAGAGCGGATGGGGCAAGTACTCAAATAGTTACAAAAAAAGAGAAAATACTAAAACAGAATAGGGACACCCGGGGCTATTGGGACCGTGGGAGTAATTCGGACCCCCTCGATTTCTCAGAAAATCGTAAGACATTCTGACTGTCGTACATATTCGTGGAACCGCTGTTCTAAAACATTAAATTTGACCAGACTTCCCATGAACATCGACAATTTTGTACCTGTGTACAAAATTTCGTGCACACGTTCAATCTTAAACATGTTTCGTCCCGATGTACAGGTTTGTCTCAAACATCCAATCCAAGCGAACGGTGTACAAACTCTAGTTTAAACTTCCATGTACGCACACCGGGTGCGCACACGAGAACGATTTGCACAAGGTAAAAATTGTCAACGCTAGTGATGATGAAAGTGAGAAAGAGAAAACTAGTGCCTCGAACTTACGTGTACGCACACAGTGTACGTACATAGGGCTCGGTTGTTCAGGCAAACATGTGCACGTGTTTAGGTACGAAATAGCGTGTTTGAGTTCGTATACGAAGTGTGGGTATAATATGAGCACAGAACCAGAGCGAACATTTTGTGCGATGCGCATATGGTCTGTGTTAAGTCAGACCGGACTAAGTGACAAAATATTGATTTCGAGAAAAACGAGTTTAAAGTTTGAATCGCAGCATCCTTTACGTTATAAATGAAAATAAATTTTTGTCGTAATTCTTGTTTATTGTTACATATTTCAAATCTGGCAAGAGTCTAATATAGCCGAAGAAATTCTTTATCCAGTGCTATCATTATCTCTCTTTGGTGTTTTGCGACTTAGTCCGGTCTGACTTAACACTGACCATATGGGAAGACTGAATTTGACAGCTGCATCTAATTCTTTGTTTTTTTAGAATAGAGATACAACGTGTTTAATTTTTCGTCATTCTCAAAACAAAAATCATTATAATGGTAAAACCGTGATTAAGACAACAAATAAAAGTGAAAAACATAACAAGTAGGTGTTTTGGAAAGCTTGAGACTCCTATTTTATGGAATGATATTTGTTTTGACAAATATCACACAGATGAATGCAAGACGCGCACCACTGTTTTGCGAAACGAGCGTGCGGGGTTATTTGGACCCCATATTCCATCAACCACCGTTCAGCGGTTTGCGGTTAGGCAGACGATTGCACACGCAATGAAAATACGTGATGCACCAATCGACAGCCTGTGACTAACCAGATTAATTTTTTTACGCAATTTTTTTTTTTGATTCATTTTTGGAGTTTCTCTAATAAATATTTCATTCCATTACAAAAAAATCAAAAAAAAAATTAGCGGTCTGAATTTCCCCGCAGGAAGATTCGAATTACCCCTACATTTGAAAATGATGGAGAAATGTAGAGTTCATTCAATTTCATTGCTTTCGTACCTCTTAGGGCCGATTTCATCACCCTTGATTATCTTTTAAACCAGGTTCACCAGTACATTTAAACTTGGCTTAAGTGCGGGTGAAGAAATCGGCCCTTAGTCTTAAATTTGCCGAAAATAGCCAACAAAATCGATAATGCAAATCGTCGCCTATAGTTGCCAATGCGTGGTGAAAATTTTGTGGCACCAAAATGTAGCTGAAGTTTCAAACTAATAAACGTTGACCGGTAATTTTTTTCACATCTATCCACCTAAATGGTCGACTAACTCCGGGTTCCCCTACAAAAAAAATTGGCAAATAAAAATTTCGTGGAATAAATTAAATAAATTTAATAAAATCAAGTGAACAAACGGATGAAAAAGAAACAAATTAAGCGTCAGATAAAATACAAAAATTAAAAAAAACATGAAGAGATGAAACGAATCGAATAAATGGGGCAAATTATAAAAAAGCAGCAAAAATGGTAAAAATAGCGAAAGGAAAATTTCGAAAAAATATCTAAACTAAAATGTAGAATAAGAATAAATGAAGCAAATAGAAGGAAAAAAACCTGGGTGGAATGGAAAAGAAACAATAAAAAATGCAGACAATTTAAATATGAAACAATAGAATAAGAGAAAAAGTGGAATCAGTTATATGAAGAATATAGAATTTCTCCGACGAAATTCCAACAAGTGGAAAAATTTATTTAAATTGAGAAAGTTAGTAAAAGATAAAAAACTTTTGGGGTCTCGTATTTAAATATTTTTTTAAATGAACACGAAAAATTATTAAAGAACGTTTTCATCGTGAATTTTGATGCTCTTGATTTGTAGAGTTATTCAGGATTCCTTTCTGGAGTCCTATTTGACCAATTGAGCACTCTAAAAGAAGGTTGGTGAGTTTTTTCTTCTTTATAATAGATACTTCAGGGATTCATTTAGCAGTTACGACGGATTAAAATAAGAAGAAATAGAAATCACATATCATTTTGAAAAGATAAGAAATCGCAATTGACTAAGGCTTCTATTTTAACCGTATAGCTTAAGCAAAAATGGGCCACTGTTTTTGAATCCTATCCGCTGATTGCAAAGTGTCGAACTCAAAATCAAAATCCATGAGATAATTATAGCAAGTATTAAATAGAAAATAATTTTCAGTCTTTTAATACACAATCTACAAAAAACGATCATAGGTATTTTTGCCTACTGCGCGTTAAAATCGTTTTTAAGTTCTCAAAGTTTTCTTTTGATCAGTTTTTCCTTCATTAAAAACCTTTTGGTATGACATACGATAGAAATAGAAATTGGACCATATTTGGTAATTTCTCTTTTTGCCAAGACGAACCGTTCACCACAGTTCAGTTTGGTCTTATCAGTTGTAACACCTTCATTTTGGTATCGTCCATAAAATCACTTACGACGTCGTCATAATTCATTTCAATCGAAAATACGTGCTTTTAGAGAAAAACATTTTTATCCAATTTGCGAAATTCTTACGAGATCCAAAAAAATCCTCATAATATGTCCTAAAATCATCAACATTGTTTATACCATGAAATGTTTGATCTTCTAATTGATAAAATGATGTTTTTCCCAACATGCTGCACTTTAGAGTATAGGCAAGTTATTCTGAATAAATCATGCCAATATTGAAACTTTAATTGCTTTTTCAAATAAATTGTTATTGAAGTAATATTTGTTAGAATTATTATATTTGTTCAAAGTCCGGGCCCCATCTGCAACTCCGGACCCGGGGGAACCACACCCGTCCCCTCTCCTCCTTCCCCTCTCGGCGGCCCTGGGCACCGCAAATAGCATAGTTATAAGACGAAGTGGCCAGTACTGCCGAATCTCCCAAACGCGTCAGCCATCGTTCTGATTTTTTCAGTGAAATAGACTCCCCATCCAAAGAAAACGGGACAATTATGCGATCATGGGTAGTAGAGTGTAGTTAAGTGACAATAGGAATTTACCATTCACCAGATCTTTTTCCCGGCGACTAGTGCAATTCTGTGTGGATATTGTATCACAACTTCTAATAATTTTGACAAGTACGTGCGTGATTCGAGTCACTACACGCTCAACGCAGTTCGGTAATTTCCGATAGCTCAGTAAAGTGGATTAAATTTGTTGATTTTTAGTGATATATTTTCCGAGTTTCCGCAAAACAAACGGCCTTTCTACTGAAATCTCGGTAAACGCTTTGTTAGCCGTGTGCTCGGCTGTGTAAAACTCGGTAAAAGTTGCGAAAAAAGCTGGAGTTCGGTAGAACCAAATTAAGTGTGTAAATAGTACACCAATTCCTTCCGCTTGCCATCTGCAACGCCATCTGAAATTGACTGGCTGATTCATCTCCTTGGTTGATCGATGTTGGAGGAGATATTCGCCGCAATGTCAGCAATATATTGATTAGGAGCCGAACTCTGGAGATCGTTTTATGTTATTTTTAGACGCAAATATAAACTTCATCAAAAAATGTATTGATCAAATGCTTGAACTAAATGCATGCCAGAATCAAAATAGTTATTTTTTTATTTTGGAAGTGTGAATATATAGCACGTACCAAAATGTTACGTGCATGTATTCGTGCCGGGTTTATTACAAATGAAGGCGATCTCAGAATGTACGTCTAAGACCAGGAATTCCTGGAATGGGTCATTAGATATATTTTAAGGCTATCACCTTTCATTTCCAGGGCGGAAACTGTTTGCAACAAATACATACATATATCAATAAACAGGTGTAGACAAGTTTCATTCATAAAATAATTGCCGATCAGTGAGAAGTGGATTGTATACTATGTGTGTGGGTGTGTTAACTTCCACTGGCCGGCAATGAAAAAAAGTTTTCTGCATATGGTCCAATCACTGCATCCTAAAAACTTAGTCTCGGGATATAGTAGGTGTTAGCTCTATCGATTTTCCAATGACTCATTTCGGAATGACGGTCATTTTCCCGTCGGCAAGCCCCGCTCAGTTTTAATACCAGTATTATACAATTATTATTATTGTACTACATAATTATTATTTACTTGCGTTTAATATATAAATTTGTTGGGTATCCTAGAAGAAAGAAGCTAGACTTCATGCATCTTTCAGAGTTTTGAACACTTTTGTTATTATGCTTCCCAGAGAGAGCCATTTTGAAACCAATTTCTAACCAATAAAGCAATAACTTGAAGGGGATCATTGTGTTCAAAGTCGAAACATAGTTATCCTCCCCAACGGATTCATATTACACCGCTTTACCCTATTCACACTTCCATAAAGACCATAAAGAAATTTAACAAAACTGGGATGCTGGGGAGTCTTGCTAGGATAGGAGTTGGGATTGAGCTCTGCTAAATCTGAAAAAAGCCATAACTCCGAATGCAGCTCCGACGAAGCGAGTCTGTGCCGCTTCTGCTAAGATCCTAAGATTTCAGTATTAAGATCATATCAATAAAATGTGCCAACCGGCACATCGGGATCGTCTCCAGTAACATCCTGATTATGGCATACTGGTCATGGCGAACGCCAACAGACAGGACACGGATCACGAATTGGATGGCGACTTTGGACTGACAGGCGTGCTTTTATACTCTCTGAGTAAGGATCTTTCTGACACCGGCTTGAAATGGCAGGCTAACAGCACGGCTGCCTCCGTCTCGACAAAAACCTGGCAGGTCTTTGGGTACCGTCAAAACTCGATTTTATGCCGATCCGGCTCTGAACACTACTCTCCATGATATATAGTGTCAACACTAGTATAACCTCCCTGTTGCATAGATAATCATGGGATCACAAGAGGTGACTACGTACAACGAGTGGAGATAGCGGCCCGGAGTTGGGACCCAATAAAATGGAGAAAAACCAAGAAACTCATACATATGGAGCAGGCGCGGTTAATCCGTTTGCCAGAGGTGGTTTGGTGAGGTCACCACCAGCAGCAGTACCTGAGGTCATTCAGCAAGAGCAGAAGGAGGGGAAGCAGTAGCAACAGCAATATCAGCCAGAGTGAGTTATACCAAATACAAATTTGTATTTGGTTATACCTAAGCTGACCAACTCCGACAAAAAATCCGCACACTGTGCGGACTGTTTGCCTGAGCGTGGTGAACGATTTCACTTCGTTGCGGTACGAATTTTTTCGTCAGAGTTGGTCAGCTTAGTTATACCCCACATAAGCCAAAAATAGTGACAGCGAAGCACTTGGTGGCGGAGCTCCACAAGTTTGTGGATGCGAGAAACAATGTCCACAAGGACATTAAGAAGATGGTTCTCAAAATCCGAATGGCACTAGTGTCTACCATGAAGGAGTATGACTCGGTAACGCGGAGGGCTGATGTAGCTGAGCAAGCATTGTCGTCGGCTAAGGCTACTATCTTCCTAGCCCCTCCGAAGCAGTGGAAGGAGAAGCAGATTGGAGCGGAGAACACGCCAGTTTCCGTGACCCCAAAAAGGACAAGAACCTCGCCTGGAGACGGAAGACCAGATGGGCCCAGGAGGCTGATGTTCGAGGAGGCTTTCATTGCCGAAGGAAAGGACGTCATCCGGCAGGGAGAAAACTGGAGTACCGTTGTAGGTCGGAAGGAGAAACACGGAAACAGCAAAAAAGAAGTTTGGAGCGAAAAGGGAACAGATGAGGAAAGGAAATCCCTCGGCTCGCCAGAAGGCACCAAAGCGAGAAGCTGTGCTCGTCAAAGCCAATGACGCGACCATGGTGGCCAGATAGAATTCCTTAATATCGGTAGGGTCACTAAAAGTTTATCGGTAGTTATCGGTAGGCCGGGTTGTTGTCCCAAAAACGTAGTATTGACATAGAATTGTAAAATACTGACAACACAGATCCCAGACCAAATCCAACCCAAAAAATGAATGTTGAGTAGGATGTGTCCAAAATCAATAAAAATCGGTAGTTTTCGGTAGGAATAACAAAATATCGGTAGTTTTGCCTTGGTCGTCTGTGAATCGGCAAGGAAGACCAAAATCGGTAGGACTACCGATAAATCGGTAGGTCTGGCCACCCTGTATACAGCGCTGCTCAAGAAGGTCAGAGAGGACCCGGAACTGAAGGATTGTAACGTGCTCCGGTGCAATTGTAATTGCCTGCGATTTCGCCAACATAAAAACACCCCGGTAGTAAAGTAAACGTTGCTCCTATAAACTTCCAAACGCAGTCTCAAGCATTAACCCACCACTCGCGCGATCATGAAACGGTCACGTATGGAAGTCTAACCTCAGTCCTAGCAGTCTAGACTAATACCTCAGTTGAACCAATCAAAAAAGTGACGCTCATATTCACTAGACAACACGTGACATGACCTGGAACTTTAGTTATATGGGGAAACTGACATTCTTCTACCATCTGTACCATACATCAAAAATGAAGCATCAGATTCACGGTCCGCGCGCGATCATTCAGGAATACACGCTACATGATTATAAAATCGAAATTATACACGCGAAGTCACAAACACGTGACAAACACGTTAATATATAAATGCTTGAGCCCGTCGCGACCATCCACGGCACCTACACCCGCGATCTCGCAAACATAATAACATCCTGGTGGTAATGTAGAAAACGTCTCAGCTTCTAAAAATTTTTAAACGCGGTCTCAAGCTCCCTCGCTCGCACGATCATGAATCGGTCACTTCCAGAAGTTTCTATCCTTGGTAACAGCAGACTAGATCCATGCCTTCAATTGGACCAATTAAAAAAGCTTTCATATCCACGTTCCATGGTGACATGACCGGGAACTCGGGTATGATATGGGGTAACTCACTCCCTGTCAGAAAGTGAATTGCACACCGAAAACTAAATATCAGAATGACGGTCTGCGTGACCATCCCAGAACGCATGCGAATATATGAATGGTTACACGGTTACAAAATCCAGTTTTATACACGCGAAGTCACATTCAGGCGAGCGCACGTGACAGATACGTTAAAATACGAACGCTTAAGCCTTTCGCGATTAACAACGCACACGTACGCCCGAGATCACGCGAACTTGATAACTCCCCGGTAATAAGGTTAACGTTTTAGCACTTACGGAGTTTCAAACGTTGTCTCAAACGCAAACCTACAAACGTCCGTTTTCGCACGATCGTGTATCGGTCACGTCCGAAAACCATTACTCTCTTTTCTAGTAACATGGGTCCATTTATTCAGTAGGACTAATTAAAAAATAAAGCTTATATCCACTAGAAAATACGTTCCATGTCGACATGTCCGGGAACTCTAGTGATATGGAAGATCTCACTTTCTTCTAGCATCTGAGTCGTACACCAAAAATAGAGTATTAGATTCACGGTCCATGCGCGATTATCCAAGAACACGCGCGAATGTGCGAAAGGCACACGGTTATAAAATAGAATTTATACACACGAAGTTACATACACGTTAGCACACGCGGCATACAAACACGCACACGCGATCGAACACGTTAACTTACAAATGCTCGAGCCCTTCGCGATGATACACACGATCGCATAGTCCCTACACCCGCACATACCTGAACCGTACAATGAATATTACATTCAAAATCACGGCCCGCTGCAATTGTCTGTCTCGTCTGCAATTGTAGTGTCTGATTCTGATGGGGAGCCCTTCCGAGAACCTAGCTCTACAGTTCCAGTAGGACAACTCAAGAAAAAAAAAATTATAACCCTAATCATGATCTTATTTATAGTTGAAAAATAATTATTTTTTGTTTGCCACAATGAGCGATATTGTTATTCCAAAGAACCCCATTTTTGGCAAGAAATCTCAACAGGTGAGGTCTCAGTAAACGGTTTTTTACATTTCTTATAAAAGAAATGTATAGAATTCGCTCAAACTTTCAAGATTTTTTCCGAGGCCCGGAGGGCCGAGTCTTATATACCAATCGACTCAGCTCGACGATTTGGGACAATGTCTGTGTGTGTGTGTCTGTGTGTGTGTGTGTGTGTGTATGTAACGGACAAATTCTCATTCGTGTTTCTCAGCAATGGCTGAACCGATCTTATCCAAACCAATTTTAAATGAAAGAACTAAAAAACAGTATGAACGCTATTAATTTGTTTTTGATTCTGATGTTTAGTTTTTAAGATATGAATGTTTGAATGCGTAAAAATGGCGTTTTTTGCAGTTTTTTTAAATTATCTGCCGGAATTGACAATATAGATCAACAATTTATATGTTTGTAGACAGCTTTAACGAATACCTTTCGAACAAGCTATAGATTGTTGAAATCGGACTATTATTAAAAGAGATATTTAACATTAAATGCGGACGAAAGATTTTTATCATTTCCCATTGCCAGAAATATGACCAAAAACATGTAATCTATTATTAACGCCAAAACGGCTTATTTTAGGTCAATAGTATCTTCGGAGAATTTAATGGAGGTAATATGCTATTTCTTTTCGTATTATGCTTTTGCTGATTAATCCCCCTATGAGTGAGATATTTTCACAAATTTTCTTGGAAGTGATTATAACGAAATGATGCCTTCAGAAAACTTGTAGCTCTTACTTTTGCGAATAACTTTACTGAAGACTTCAAATATCTATTTTGAATACTTTAAAAGTTATGGCTTGTTGTTTGTGGATTACTCTTCGTCGCCTATTTTTTGTTCAATATAGTAATAATCTATTGTAATAAGCCAAACATTATTTCGATAAATCGAATTTTGCATTTCATTTTTCTATCTACAACCGCTAGAAATAATCACCGAACACTTCCAAGTTGTCTGGAAGGAACTTGATAACTTATCAGTGCAAAAATGTTCATTTGTGCGAACCTTCTGACTGCAATTTTTCTAACATATGACCATCGGATCGATCTGAAACCTTTCGGAAAATGAAAAGCGAAATAAATAACTCCAAGCAACGGCGTAGCCAAGAGAAGGTTTTGGGGTATAACACCATACAACCCCCCCCCCCCCCGCCCACCACACCAAAAAAAAATTGGATTGGAGTTGAAAATTTATTGATGCAAACTTATTTAATTCAATATTACAATAACATTATCTGATCCGTAGATTGATAACCTGTTGTTGTAAACATCATGAGGACTTTTGATAAATTGTCGGAATGGGGTCCTGATATGTAACTGATCTATTGTTCTTGATTTCACAGTTGTCTAATAGCATCAATATCAAATTCCTGCCTGAAAACATTCCAATAGAAAATTCCAGAGTTCTGTAATCAAACATAATCCTCAGATTTATTTTCAAATTTTCAGCTTTTTTCCTACACAATATTACGAAAGCTTATTAAACAATTTTTCCTAATAAGTTTGTGAAAATTATAAACTATTTGAAATTTTTTAATAGTTTTATTTTTTATTTAACCGTGGTTTTTTAATAAATAGTGACCATCGCTTCACAACGTAGTCTATTTTTCATGGCTTGCGGTGAGCACGATCTCTCGAATTGCTGAACCGAAAATTATGGAATAGAAATTAATTTTTAGTATTCTTTACAGACCCGCTGGTGCCCTAAGACGATTTCGCTAGATTTTCAGAGCACTGTGCACTAGACTGCCCAGAAAAATGATGAATTTTTGAAAACTCACCCCTGAGTCGATTCCTAGTCCCACCAGGAGTACTTGTACCAAATTTGAAGCAAATCGGACAAGTCTAACTACCGGACCAACATGCCTGAAGTTTATATTGGATTTTTCAACAATTTACATAGAGAAGACTCACTAGCTCGTATTTTCGCCGCTAGGTGGCACTGTATACATCGTATTATCACTGTAAGTGAAAATAAGAAAGATATTTTAATTATCTACAACTTTGTCGAAGACTGCTAGTAAATCCGGCTATGTTAAAAGAAGTTATTAAACTTTTAACGAAGTGATGTCTGAGTCAGTTTTGCATGGGGCCTAGCAGTGCATGGTTGTGTATCAGTACTCGACTCCCGCGAACTATATATTTTTGTGAAATAATGGTTAGATTTAGCCGAATAGTATGTTTACAAGAATTATAGTAAATAATACGAGTTATGTTTTGGTTAGAAAATTTTAGTTCCACCTGTGACCGCATAGAGGGCGCCACTACTAACTTTTCATAGAAGAGAGATAGAGTATCAAGATGTTCAGAAGAAATACTGAAAAATGCCTGTTCTATAACTTTGTAAAAGACACCAAATTTCTATCTCTCTCCGTTGAAAAGTTAGTGTTGGCGCCCTCTATGCGGTAACAGGTGGAACTAAAATTTTCTAATCACAGCATGACTCGTATTATTTACTATAATTCTTCTGAACATAGCATTGAGCTAAACCTAACGATTATTTCACAAAAATGTTTAGTTCGTGTGAATCGAGTACTGATACACAACCATGCACTATTAGGCCCCATGCAAAACTGACTCAGACATCACTTCGTTAAAAGTTTAATAACTTCTTTTAACAAAGTCGGATTTACTTGCAGTCTTCGACTAAGTTGTAGACAATTCAATTATCCTTCTTATTTTCACTTACAGTGATAATACGATGCATACAGTGCCACCTAGCGGCGAAAATGCATGCTGGTGGGTTTTCTCCATGTAAATTGTTGAAAATTCCCATACAAATTTCAGGCCCGTTGGTCCGGTAGTTAGACTTGTCCGATTTGCTTCAAATTTGGTGCAAGTACTCCTGGTGGGACTAGGAATCGACGCAGAGGTGGGCCGATAGGGGTCATTTTTTCCTGTTACCCTACTGTGCACCCAGTGCATTAACGCAAGTGACGGAAGGTTATCGAAAAGTTTCGTGAAAATGAAAATTCCAGTAATGATGATGATTTTCCCAAACGGTTCGTTTTCGTGAGGTTTTTATTTGTTCCTTGGCATTGGGATTAGCGATAATAATTCAAATCAACAATACTACTGGGAAGTCACCTTTAGAAAAAGTCGATGTCGAAGTAAAATTTGAAACTATGCACGCATGTACTTCAGAGATAGCGTGATATAAGGAGCTGCGATTTCATTTCAACGCTTTTTTGTGAAAAGGGCGATACTTACAAATGTAAACATAGGGATTTTTTCTTACATGCGAATGAGGGCTTTGAAACGCAACAAATTAACCTAAAAATTTTGATTCTACGATATTGCTTTCTTAAACTACAGCAAAAAATACAACGGGCGAAAGTGTATTTTTGTTTGTTTATTTAAAGTTTCGCCCTCCACGCTCCATGCAAACAAACAGGGCGATACTTTTTTTGCTAGCAGTTTAGAAGCGAAACTGTCATTTTCGTATTTTTTTAGGATTATCAAGCTGATACCAGCTGTAAATAGTAACAATGATCGCTATTGAAAAAAAACCCGGACGAAATCGGTGATGTAGAACGGTAGTTATTGTAAAAAAACGTAAGAACGATACTTCAATGCTGATAGGAAATAGGAATAGAAATAGGACCGAAAAAGTAAACAATCGCCAAAGGGGCGATACTATCATTTTGTAAATTTCAATAGCAAAAACAAATTTTAATTTAATAATTTCAAATACTTTATGAAGTTTTGGGTTTCGATCACTGAATCATGCAATCTAGGATGTCAAAAAACACAATAGTTCTTAAATATGAAATAAAACCAAGTCTGGAAATTATCACTGTTGATTTTCTTTGAATGGTATCACTGCTAGTATCGCCCTTTTCAAGAAAAAGCGTTGATTTCTTAGTTCTCAGTCGTGTTGGAAATTTGAGTAAAATATAAACTTCAAATCAATTCAAAAAAAAATTCGCTTTTAGGAAAATTCAGTTTTCCCACACCAATATAGATATTTTATTAACATAGCATTAACAAGAATTCGTTGGTATGTCTATTTTATGGGCCATTTTTTCGCTTTCCCATTGATTTGGTTTGAGATTTCTAGCACTGATGTTGTTCTATGCTGATTTGAGCGATTCTCTAAGTCCTGTAGTATGTGTTATCAAAAACATCGCGAAGCATCAAGTTCTAAATGTTCTTAAACGATATAATATCCGAAGAGAGTGATAAGAGTTATAAGAAATGTCTCATCACACTGTTAGGTGGATTAAACACGTTTTTACTGAGTAAAAGTGACGTTTGATAGCTGAGATTCGGACAATATTTCACCGCAAATTAGCAAACAAATCTCACTTAAAATGTGAGTCTAGCAGAACCATTTAATATTACTTGATTCCATTCGAAGCGTCCACATCTCACAATTTCCATAGATGGTTCGTTCTACATTGACTCCATTGTTGCTTTCTTATTTATTTTCAGACAAAAAAAAAAACCGGAATCAGTCCCCGTGGTGTACTCCAACCGGACACCCCTCCACAGAACACAGGCCGTTGTGGGAAAGTTAATTGAAGTTTTCGCCATTTCCTCGGTTACTGGTTCTACCACGCAGCAGTACATTCCGGTTGCGGTTTTGCGGCACTGGAATAACGGCGTGGAGCGACGGTAAAACAAATTAAAAAGTCGTCCCACCTACGCCTCAACATCGACCCAACGGCAGCGGCGGAAAAGTTGAAGTGTTCATGTATGTAATAGGTTTCACCGCGAACGGCAATCCCTCGGCTCATCGTAGTCGAAGTTCCGGGAACAAAATGACAACAAAAGTGATTAAATCAAAGAAAATCCAATGAGAAGATTTGGCGTGCCCAAGCGCGAGTTGCTGTATCCAGAGGAAAAAAAATCCGGTCTCCGATATTGGTTTAGCTGGTGGGTAACTGTTCGCGATAGCGGGTGCTGGGAAACGACCCCTCCCATCTTCATCCGTGTGGAAGTGATTCCGAAGTAGGGAGAAAGGTGATCCGGTGAACTTAAATATTCGCTGCGGTGGTTGTGCAGGAGTAAAGTGGAAAATGACTGAGATGTTACGGAGCTGTGGTTGCTTTCAGCGCACTCGGCGTGGGTCGAGTATCGAGGATTCATCCTCCTGCCGATCGTCGGAGATTGAACGTGGCGGGGAAATTACGCCGCACAGTGGCAGTCTGCTGAAGCTGTTCACCTCGAAGGGCTGGTACCGGCAGTGGCGGAAAACCGGTCGCGGTATGAGCATGACGAAGATTGAACGAAGTAAGTGGTTTTTTTTGTGTACCGTTATTGAGCTCGTTATGGTTGCGCTGAAAGGATGGATTTTTTTAACTTGTCAGAGGATTTTATCCTTGTTTTGGGCGATTCCAATCAAACTGTGACCAGAGTGTCGCATCGTTACCGGTACCGGTATATATATAATAGTTGATTGCGTTCCTAGAAACTTCTATTCGATAGGTTAATTGAAGCGAGGATAACGAACGGGTAATTCATAGCCCAGTTCCCACCATCATCGATCATGCAGCTTAATTTACTCGTCGTCCAAATGTACAAGTACCGTGTTTGTTCGAAAAGTTATTGTTTGTGCTTCTTCTATGGCGGGGTGATTGCTTTAGTATCAAACCGACCGTCGATGTTTGCTGCTGTAGACTGTTTCATATTATATAGATAGATATCTGAAGAACAGGTCATACCATCAGGCGAATCGTTTCCAACCTGTTCGTTTCACGGTGGGATAGATGGTGGAAACGCGGGAAATATAATTCATAACACAGCATGAGCAATTGCGAGTTGCATGTTTGTGTGAAGTTAGTTCTGTTGAATCTTATGTGATTATTTCCACTGAAATTCTAACCACTATATTTTCCACTCGAATTCACCCCACTGTGAATGACGAACCGGTTGAAATTTACGAGAATCGATTCTCGTCATTAGAACGCGGGTAGTCAGCCAAGCAATAACAATAAATAGTTAAGTGCTTCAAGCGTGGGAAAATGGTGGGAATTGGAATGAAACCTGCATAAGGTGGAGTGCTTGAGTCTGCAGTATATCTCAAACTAAAATACTCCAAGGTTTTTACAGCTCCTCTCTATATTAAGTTAGTGTTATTAAATTTGTGTTTACTTCTGATTGTCTGGAATTGAATCGTTTTTGAAGTAATAAGGCAAAATATTACAAGTATACCTCGATACTACGTTTTAGTGAATCCCAAACTTGAGTTTTAAAATGTTATATGTTCTTAATATTATATGAACCTTTAAAAAATTACTATTGTTAAATAAACTCATAAATTAGTTGTAAATTGTTTTTTCCTTTTTTATTTCGACTATGTTAGTCACATTTTCTTTTTTACATTTTAACGACATTCAATTAGCTAGAGATTACTGGGTAGGGAAAGTTATGAAAATTAGAGCAATAGTACTCAAGTGAGAGCAAGGATGTGAAGTTAACAGATCAGTACTTCACCGTGACAACCGACTCGGTCGTCACGGTAAATATGGACACGTCTATCTATACCGGGACACCATTTTGAAATTCAAGATGGCTGCTATAAAAAATAAATTTATCAAAAATTATCATCAACATGGGCGTCATTTGAAAGGTGGTGGTCAGTATATGAAGGAAATTGATGATTAACACCATTTTTAAACCATACCATTCAAATCCAGGATGGCGGTTTAACGGTTCCACAAAACAGTGAAAAGCTTCATCAGTTTTGGTGTCAATTGAAAGGGAGAAACCAGTATACGGTGGAAATGGGTGATTTTCTCCAATTTGATATTCAAGAGGAGGGCTTCCGGTAACCACTACGCTATATATAGTATAGTACATACTGCATTGGATGCTAAGCCAAACCAGTTTCATTAATTCTCATCAGCTTAATCAGAGCTCCTTTTTTGCAGGGCATCATGCACGATTAGGAGTTTGCCCAGAAACACAAATACTGTTTTCGTTTTTGGAGTCAGCGTTAAACCTGCGCTAGCTTAGTCTTGTCACTAAGTTAGTGTCGGATTGTGATGAGACTAAATCGAAATGCAAATTCCTCAACTAATTTACTCTAAAATCATGACACCCGGTCAACTGAAAGGTGGTAGTTAGCAGATAAATGAAATTGGTATTAGAGGCTACTTTGAAATTCAATATGGTGGCTTCCGGTATCTTTAAACACCGCCGCCCGCAATCTTGACATAAATCCTCAATAACACCCCTGATTTAAAATTTTTCGTGGTTTGTGAACGACACATATAAAACCCAGAATTACTCTTAGGGATCATCCATAAATGACGTAGCATTATATGGGGGAGGGGGGTGTTTTGTATTTTGTGATTATGTGTGACGACAGGGGGTAGGGGGCCATATCATGCTACGTAGCTTTACCCGTTTCATCTAACTAACATCGTTTTTTTGTTTTTTTTTTTTAAATTTTTTTACGGGGTCAGGGTGGGGGGTAGGTTTACCGTCAAGCTACGTAATTACCAGGGGGAGGGGTTTGGGGGTTTGTGACGAAATGCTACTACGGGGTAGGAGGGTATCAAAAATCACTCAAAAAATGCTACGTCATTTATGGATTATCCCTTAGAAATCCAAGTAACATGCATATTTACACATATTTTAAAAAGTTCAGCAATTTTGATACATTATGAATTTTATATATAATCGAATTTATTAGTCTAATAAAATCCGATTAAAAATCTATCAATAACTGATGAAAACGGGTCATCACTTTATTAATTTGGGTCATTATGGGTGTTATTTGAAAGGGGATCTTGAGTAGATGACGGTAAGCGATGAGTCCGGCCATTATGAAATATAAAATCGTGAATTTTGATAACCACACAACATTTGAGACATTACTCAAAACTCATGTTGCTATAAGAAAGTGGTTGCCAAGTACAGTCTAAATTGGTGAGTTTTCTGCAAATCTTTAGAATGATCATAAATACTGACATAACTTAAAATTGAGTAGTGGACAGACATTTGTTATTTGTAAATATAAAGTAACAACTTTTGATCATCCTACTGTATAAAGCCACATTATCTGTTGAACACCAAAACCAAGCGGAAGTTTGATTCAATCGAACCACGTTCGTTCGAAAAATCAATCCGTCGTAATTCAGAATAAGTCTGATAATTCGATATCGTATTCGTATCTTATTTTTCCATGAATCTGTCTCCTGAACGTTTATTTTCGATATACTAAACATTTATATTTTCATGTTATTTATAATTGCTGGACAAAGTGAATGTTATTTTTTTAATTTCAATTATAGAGGTTTTAACCTTAAGGTCATTCACCTCTTCGGGATAGAAAAATCTCTTATGAAAAATTTCTAACCCTATGTGCGGGGTCGGGACTCGAACCCAGGTGCGCTGCGTACAAGGCAATCGATTTACCAATACGCTACGCCCACCCCTTGAATGTTATTAACCCAACAACGGTTTCGTGACTTTTTCTATACGTAAACAGTTTTGTGGGGTACATTTGTACCCCAGAACTAAAATCGCTCCAGAATATATTTAATTTTTATTGGATTTATAATTAAATTTGATAGTTTTATTCTAAACTCATTTGTAAAGAATTTTGTTCAAAAATATTCGTGTTTTGTCTATTTTATTATGTATTATTTCAATTTTTATACGACAAGTCTTTAAAACACGTCAAAATTCTCTTTTTTGCTTAAAATTGCTATAACTCCGGTAGTTTCTAACAGATTTTGACCATCTATACGGCGTTGTGAAGATTATTAAATTGCCTTTTGTCAATTATCCAAAAACTGGCCAAAAAGTGTATTTATTCCGATGCTTTTTTGAACACCAAACGCAAATACAAACAGTAAAAGTGCAACAATATGCAGTAACGGTGATAAAATAGGAAGGCGTCGAAGAGAGAGGTAGAGCCTTATAAAAAGTATAAGCATGTTGCAGAGCCTGGGCTACTGAAGATGACGAATAGAGTGGTGCTTGGTGTATATTATATACAAATCATATTCACGAATGTATTTTGCCTCTTTATCCGCAAAAGCAAAAAATTCGATAATGGTCCAAGCGTATATTTTAGTTACTTTGCTATAGTAGTTTTATTATATAAAATAACAGATTCTATTGTCCAGCAATGTTGAAGTTTAGACAATTTCACACAAGTTTCTCGCTTACTATGTGTTGATATTTTGTTTTAAAAAAAAAGTATAATAAATTTTCCGAATCATGTACACATGACAAAACACTAACTTGAACGGTTTTGTGGGGTACATTTGTACCCCAGACAAACTTTAAGCGGGCACTGATAAGTTTGTCAAGTGAAACAAAGAGGTTGCACCTGCTTTTATGGTAGTTTAATGATAGAATAGATTTATGATAAGGATTGCTTGCAGTTAAAATAAATCATAATGAAATAACGGGGATTGCAAATAGCTCTGGGGTACAAATGTATCCCACAAATACGTTCTAGGGTTAATATACATATGTTTGTACTGATTTGAACTTAATCAGAGCGGCTAAATAAAATTATAACTAAAATAAATAATTCTGATACAATACACTGAAGAAGGCTGCAAGTCGTAGCCGAAATGCGTATCTGTAACAGAAAAGTGCAATTTTGCATTTTGTGCATCATAATGGAATTAAAACGGAAGACAACGGTAAAAGTGTTTAAAATAAATTGCCGATCATGGATGGTATCCAGAAGTCGTCATCTTGACAATCAAAATGACTTTTAACATCGATTTCCGTCATCCTCTATCTTCACTTTTTCAAAAGAACACCGTTTTCTTCATCTCCTGATTAGCCTCTTTCAAATGATACCGACATTGATGATGGTTTCCACTGTATGGAACTAACCAAAAGTTGCCATCTTGAATTTTAAAATAGCATTGATCATTAATTTCCATCATCTACTGACTACACTTTTCAAATGATACCCATATTGATCGTATTTGTCACTATTTTGTGGTAATCGGATTCCGCCATCTTGAATTTAAAAATGCTTCAATAGGGGAACATGGGGAGACTTGACCAGCTTTGCAACCAAACCTGCATAAATCTCTAAAAAAGTTTTGAATCCTTCCAAAGTTATTGAGATATAATATGGAAAGGTATTGTGCGTGGTCATGATTTTTTGCAGAATTTTTAATTTACTTTTTTAAAAGTTATAAAAGTTTTTCTAAGATCGTTTTTTTTTGGTCAGGTCTCCCCACTGTGGGGAGACTTGACCAAGAGAATTTTGAAAAATCAGAATAAAAAAATAATTACATAAATCGTAATCCTTTTTATCCATATTATCGAGGTCCTTAGGCAGCAGTAAAAACATAAAAGGGTTGCATTTTTTAAAATTTAGACTGTGTTTAATGCATTTCATTTTAAAAATCAACTGTACTGCTTATATTGCATAATCACACGTCACGAAATCAGCCATATTACTACTAACTTTGTTTACTAGTACTAAAAGGTACAGACTGATGTTTGATGTAGGATTTTTTGTGACGTGATTAACACTAACAGTAGGTACCACAGCACAGTAAATATCAGAAAAAATTTCTTCGGCTTATTGCCACTTGGCCAAGTCTCCCCATAAAATCTTGGTCTCCCCAACATTAGCTATTGCTTTCAATCTCAGGCAAGTTTTAGTAATAACTATTTCAATGTTCCGATTTATGTAAAATCGTTTCACTAGTTCGTAAGGAATAAAATAATGTATGAGTACTTTAGAAGTAATTAATGGTCGAGTAGATATTTCAATACAAAGTTGGATAAAAATTTACATCATTCAACGCAAATTTATTAAACACGGAATATTTTCTATAAGCAAAGAGTTTTTCATTCCAAACTTTTAAAATTACTTTAAGGGACCGAAACAAGTATAAAAATATTTTTGAAAATTTTTTAAGAGCTTAATAGAACACATCATAGCCAATAATAGAATTCTGCGCTTGGTCAAGTCTCCCCATGTTCCCCTAATCATTGATCATATTGATGGTGCTTAGACTGTTTTGTGGTAATAAATCCATAATTTGCACAATGATTTGTGACCAGAGAAACAACTTTAAAATGCTGTGCCCGCTAATTAGGATCATTTTTAATTTTTCATCGCGCGCGCCAGTATAATGCGTCGTATTTTGATGTAGATAGCGCCCGTGTATTCCAAAAGATCATCCCTAATCATTTTAGATATAAAATACATAATGTTCGCGATTTTCTCATTTTTCAATATTAAAAAAGTTCATGTTCCTATTCCGTCCCAGTCAAGATTGTTGTACACTGATATAGTTTAACCCAAATGCTACTAGATTAATGAAATATTCTTCTCTATTTGAATAATTTGATATTTTTTATGTTTTTCTCGTTTTACTAAATCCTCGGGGCCTCGCTTAGACAGTCGATTTTTGGAGCAATTGCATTACTTTTCTATATGAGAAAGGTAAAACATTATAACTGCAAAATCGTGGTTAAAGTAAAAAGAAAAATGAAAAAATAACAACTGAGTATTTTGGAAAGTTTGAGGCTTCTATTTTATGGAATGGTTTTTGTTCAGTTGAAAACACACGGAGCTATTCGGACCCCCTATTTCATCAACCACCGTTCAGCGGCTTGAGCCAGTGCTAACGAGTCACAGCAAAGAAAATTCATGATGCGCCAATCGACAGCGGTGACTACCCAGATTAGTTTTTTAACACCATTTATTTATTTATTGTTGCTTCTTAAGGAGTTTCTCCAACGATGATTTCACAGGTAAACGTAATTCCATTGTAAAATTAAATTTAAAAAACCTGTTTTAATCCACCTAGAGGTGCAATTGTGCCTTTCTCATTTCTCCAAACTATGATATAATAGCTGGTTCGTACAATATAACATTATGGAAATCTCTTTCATTCTTATTACACTTGGCAAGTACATATATAAGAGCACCTTTTTGCATTCATCGCGGTATCGGTTTGAATCGGAGTTTTCTATGTGATCGCACTCCACAACCCGTAACTCCGGAGCCGGAAGTCGGATGGAGATGGAATTTAAAATCAGTTTCCGGGGACGCGACACCTTTCATTTGAGACTAAGTTGATCAAATCGGTCTAGCCATTTTAGAGAAACCAATATAACCGTTATTCTGAATTTGGATATTTCAGGATCCGTCGATGGTGGCCAGTGTGACCAAAGAGCCTTTGAATGACTGTTGGGGACCTAGATTTACAAATTCAACAGTTGTGCACATTTTGGAAAAAAATCACCTTTTTACATTCATCGCAAAATTCGTTACAATCGGAATTTGCTGCGTGATCGTACGTATCACCCTGTAATTCAGGAACCAGAACTCGGATCCACACAAAATTCAACAGCAGCTGATGGACCTTTCATTTAAAATCAAGTTTGTCAAAATCGGTTCAGAAAATTCCGAGAAACCGATGTGGACAAATCAACAAATTTTGTTTTGTAACCATACTCTTCAACTCGTAATCCGGATCAAGATGTCGGTTGAAAATGAAATTCAATAGCAACCTAGGGAATATTATACCTTTCATTTGAATCTTAGTTTGTAAAAATCGGTTCAGCCATCTCAGAGAAACCGATGTGGACATTTTGTTAACAAATCCGCACATACACACATACATACATACATACATACATACATACGTACATACATACATACATACATACATACATACATGCATACATACATACATACATACATACACACATACATACACACAGATATTTTGCGATCTCGGCGAATTGAGTCGAATGTTATATGAGACTCGGCCCTCCGGGCCTCGGTTAGAAAGTCAGTTTTTGGAGCAATTGCATAACCTTTCTATATAAGAAAGGCAAAAGAATAATATTTAATTAGCTTAATAAGCATGAGTTCAATCCATACTATGTAGCATAATGAGTTCAATGTTATCTTCATGTGATTATAATTTGGAAAGGTTGGTGGAATGGGTTTGAACATGTAGGGAATGGGGGGTTAGTAGAGTGGGAGTGGAGGATGCGTCAGAGATCCTTCATCTTATTTTGGTATACGGGGTGGATGAAGGAAATGCGGGCGTGAGGGTAGTCCAAGAGGAGGGGAGTGATGAAGGAGGGAGGCGCAAGGGCAAGGCGGAGGGGGGGGAGGGCCGGCGACGCAATACTCAACTGCATATTTTGCCTTCCATTTGAGACTTGGTTTGAGAAAATCGGTTCAGTCATCACCGATGAACCGATGTGACTTTAATTGTGGAATATGCCCGAAATTCCGGACTTCCGGAATCGTCGATAGTGGACAATATATTCAAAGAATGTTTGATTGGCAATCAGTGATCTAGATCTGCGATTAGAAGTAATTTGGTGACCATTTCAATAGTTTTTAGCCTCTGAGGTATTACGATTGTACCGATTTATATGGAAAATTCCAGTGTATCCTTACTAACACCCCTGTAACTCCGGAAGCAAGGTTCAGAACCGAATGAAATTCAGCAGCAGTCAATGGCATTACTGTATCTTTCATTTGAAATCAAGTTTGTAAAAATCGGTAGTGAATTCGTTGTGGAATGGGTGTGATATTAGTTTAGGAACTTGGCGGGTTCCCCGGGGGTGTCATGAACCGTCATAGGTGGCCAATGTGGTCAAAGCTGCTTTGATTGATCATTAGTGATCCAGACCCGCAAACTAGAGTAATGTTACATCAATTTTAATATGTTTTACATCATTTGAACATTATGGTGGTACCAGTTTATATGGGAATTTGCTGTGTGACCGCACTTTTCAACCCGTAACTCCGGAACCGGAAGTCGGATCAACTAAAAATTCAATAGCAGCTTATGGGAGCGTTATACCTTTCAGATGAAACTAAGTTTGTGAAAATCGGTTCAGCCATCTCTGAGAAAATTGTGTGAGTTTAAATGACACACACACACATACACACACACATACATACACACACACACACAGACATTTGCCGATCTCGACGAACTGAATCGAATGGTGTATGACACTCGGCCCTCCGGGCCTTGGTTAAAAAGTCGATTTTTACAGTGATTGCATAGCCTTTCTTTATATGAGAAAGGCAAAAAAATGACGGTTTGAATTGCCTCGTAGGGAGATCCGAGTTATCTCTACATTGCAAAAGGATGTCAAAACGTCAAATTCTTTCACATCTACCAACCTAAAAGGGCGATTTGTTGAGGTAGGTCCGAATGGTCCCGGGTTCCCCTATATAGTTCTAAATCAGTTTCCTTTTTTCCTTCCTGTTTGGTCAGCTAAATATTGTATATTTCGGCTAGAAGATAATGTAGAGCTCATCACAAGCGACAAGCCAAATTGCGCCGCAAAAAAACCTTCAACACTCGCAGTTTCATTCTTTCACAACATTCTTTGATACTAACGGATACAAACCATTCCTTCAGGATTTTGTAGTACATTCTAAGTACTTCAAAGATAATACTATTTCATCTGCACATTTTTGTAATCTTTTAGAAATTTGACATTTTTAATCAAAGAAACCGCTTGACATATTTCTATAAACTTCGTAGCGTCTAAAAATATTCAACAGAGTTTTAATAATATTTAAAACATTGCAGAGAACATTGTTGTAGAGATTTGAATGCGACAAAAGTTAATTTAAAAAAAACTGATTTTTAAAGGGCTCATAGTCATAAGAACATAACGGCGGTAATAAGAGTTTGAGCATCTTTAGTTATATTATTAAAAATAACAATTTCTACAACTTTCCTGAAGACTCAAGTTGTCTGTATCCTTCCAGTAAAATGATACATTTTGGAAAGGCCTTTACACTTTAATTTGGAATATAGCCGCCTTCTTCTGAAAATCCGTCTTAATAACTCCAAAAACTTACCTGAGGTCATGAAAACTCAAAACCTTATGGTTTAGCTGCAGAATAATTAAGAGGGTCCTCTTATATAATTGTGGCAAAAAGTACCTAATGTTTAATATTTTTTTTGAGCAGTAAAATGACTTAAACTTGTGCGCTGTTCTGCAAAATATTGATTAAAATTTCATCCGTAAAATAGAAAATTTCGAGCGCAAGGTGTCAAAATTTGTCGGAACATGATTTTTCGAATCTTCGTGCATTCTCGTTTTTGAACCATTCAACCAATCAACTTCGGGTTTTGCCCGCCTAAAAGAAGACAACATTCTCGGGCACTGTAACCTACAAAATCGCAGTATTTTGATCATTACCGATTTTTCACAGCCGGCCAAAGTGGAAAAATCATGCGAAAAAACGATAACTTTATTTTCAAGTGGCCGCCATTTTATTTCTTTATCGAATTTTTTGATGTATTTTATGTTGGGGCGCCTCTACGGAATGTAATCTTCAAGATCGTTTTGGTTTGTTGCTCGTAGACGACGAATTGCGACATGTATCGTGCCCGTAGATGAGCTCGGTTTTCAAAACACCTTTAACTGAAGCCGCCATTTTGGATGCCATTTTTGACACCTTACACTCGAAAATTTTTATTTTATGATTGAAACCTTAATAAACATGTTGCCGAATAGCGCAGATGTCAAAGTCATTTTACTTCTTCAAAAAAAAATATCTAGCATTGATACTTTTTGCACAATTACATAAGAGGACCTTCTTGAAGGCATGAAATCGTACATTTTGACCACTGTGGAATGCACAGTGATCCATTGATTATGCCTAAATCATTAAATTTGGGCCAAACGTCTTCGGAGAAATTTGTGGACATTATAAGCCCTTTCATAGGGTGTTAGTATTTTAATGATAAATCTCCCTAAAAGTGAGAAATATATACCAACTTTCTTGCAAGAACGTATATTAAAATTGTCTTCAGCAATGTTGTATAGCAAGCATTTACCAATAACTTTGCTGAAGACACACAGTCTTTACCTTTAATATCTTCATCATTTTTGTTGGTTGTTTGTGGATCATCCCAATGAAGCCAGTTCATTAATATAACTTTTTAAATATCTTTCTGACAAGTTCGGCATGTTCCGTAAAAAGGTTTAAATTATTAAAATGAACAACTTTCTACATTACAATAATTGCTTATCTCGCGTATTTTCAAAGTAATTTGGTAATTTTTGAAAAATAAAGTGTTTCAATATGGTGAATGATTATTAACGTGGAAATGACAAAGTTTACATTAATAGTGTTTTCGGACAACACATCAAAAATAGCTGCTATGATTTTCATGATTAATCGTCCTATAAGTCATTTCAATACTTTTTTTTTATTTGACAAATAAAAAGGAGTTGACGAAAGTTGTGGGGATAGCTTTCACGAATATTTTTGCTGAATACACAAAGCCTCTTCTTTAAATGCTTGAGAACTTATAGCTGGTTATATTTGGGTGGCCCCACGAAACTATATTTTTTAAATCTCTTACCAAATACCATTCCCATTCAGGATTTGTATAATGTACGAAATTATTTCCCTCGCCAAAATACATAAATTTTATAAACACATATTTTTTCTTATTTCAAGTATTTTCGGAGATATTGGACGATTTTTGAAAAACAATAAATTTTTCACATCATCTATAACTCTACTGGAGACAACGAGAGACGAGGAAACTCTATTGAGTTTTATAGTGTTGATGTAGCATTTCTAACTGCAGCTAGAGCTGACTGCCCGGTTTTGCCTATTCAAAAGTTATTACTTTCAAAACTTTTGCTGATTTAAAAAAATAATCACCCAATAACTTCTATGTCACAAGAGATAGACCGACGATCTCTTCTGAAAAGCTATGTATCTTGGTAATACGAACAACTTTGTCGAACATGCTGAAGCATTATCTATGATATTCAAGAGGTTTTGTTGAAAAAATGTTTGTCGCTCAATAATTTCAAGTGTACTATAAATAGAGATTTTTGGTCTTCAGTAAAGATGCTCGCAAAAACCAGTTCTTCAATAATTTTGAAGACTTCATCTTGTTTTTCATACTTTGAAAAAAGTTGCTCCAAACATTTCACTTCAATCAACTAATTAATCACTATAACTATAGCATCAAAACGAAAGTATTCCACAGGACATCATTGCTTTACGCTTAACCATTTTCGGGTGAATAATTGTTCGCACGTTTGTGACGAAAAAAACCACTGTGAAATGGTGTTAAACATAAAGCCCGACAATTCGCAATGCGGACATCAGAAGCCTAATCACATTTTTTTTTGGGTTTGTGGTCACTGAGCTTCAAAAGGAAATAGTTTGCCTGTCTATGTATGTAACTATATAGTCAGTGTGCACTTAATCTCGTTTAACCGCTCCACCCTTCACCCAGTTGCTCAACTTATGACCGAAACAGGATCTCGTGATTGCATCTAGCGAGCTCAAACTCAGTTCCAAAAAAATAAATGGAAAATGGTAAAACAAAATCAACACCCAGCGAATCGACGAATACTCGTTCATTCGTGATGATGGTTCAAATTTACGAGATATCTCCCAATGTTGACACGCTTCATTCGTTTCCGACTTGTTTCGATAAAACAAATAATATAGACAGATAATCATTCTTGTTAGGAATAGAAAAAATGACTTCATCAAGTTCGCCTCCGTTTCATAATGGACTTTGAGTTTGAATTTTTGCTTTAGCTGTTTTCTTTTTGTTTGCCTCGTCACGCTCAAATATCCGCAGTGCTTGGCATAATGAACCAGGGGGGGACAATTCCGCGCTCGGTGTCACCTACCTTCTCAAAGGCGAAATCCTGATTGGTTTGCTGGGTGGCTGGCGAGCATTCCCCCGAAAATGAGGCAAACCGTTTTATGAATGAACAAGAGAATGGTGTCGTGAAAAATTCCCTCCCCCTTTAGCGCCGCTAGCATCACCATGCCCTGCATTTTCTTCTGCCTGTTCAACGATCTAAAATTATACAACTTTCTGCTGTCGAGTAATTTTTCCACTCGACTGCTTACGTCTGTTTGTGTTTATATTATGGTTTCATTTCTGAGGTTCAACCGATTTGCTCCGCTTCGTAGCAGCAGCTGTGTTCGGATTGTCACTAGCGGAGTGAAATAGTGAAGAGATAAAAATGTCACCATGTTTTACTGATCCAGTCAATAAGTTAGTGTACATTTCGTATACAGAGTTGCGCATTCGTATGATGGTGAAAAGTAAAACATTTTACTACGGCTTTGAAATCGGTAGAAACCTGTTTTATCCTCATAGCGATGCAATCGTGGTTTTACCATTCATGAACCTTATAGGATTCCATGGTTGGGCATGTTTAGTATGAATTCGTAAATGTTCAATTCAATGGTTAGTATACATGGCTATTACAGTAAAAATTAGTACACCTGTTTTGCATCCTTCCACTATGCATTTGAAATTTTGGAAAATTAAATTGAAAGCAGAGGGCTTGCTTCAATACATACATGCTGCTGGGATAATTGATAAATTAAACGTACAAATCTTAAAGAACTGTTAGTTAAGTTTGAAATTAAATTCAGAGTGATTAAGAATCACAAACCGGAGTGAACAAGAGGAGACAAAATCAGGAGTGAACACCTAAGAGTCAAAACCTACTGGGATTGCTTCTGATTTTTTTACTCACTCCCAGAAACGTGCATAACAATGCACAGTGGTCCAGATCGCTAATTTAGGAGGAATTTTTACTTTCTGACAAACCTGTATAATTTAGCCGTATCATGTCTTAGGATGAATTTGTGTACTTTAGAAGATGCTTCTTTTTATTGGAATAGTTATTAGGGTGGTTCTAATTTATCTAAAATACGAAAATAAACTTTTTACTGATGAAAGATAGAGCTCCACAGTCTTCCACAAAGTTGTAAAGTAACTTATTTTGAATAAATTTGTTGAACATATTAAAGCTCTATCTCTTTTAGTTTTTGTTATACAAGAAATTTAAAAAAAAAAGATTAGGGTGTTCCTGAAAAAAACGTTTTTTTAGTATAACTTTCGTATCTTTTACTTTTTGTTAACACAACCTTTGAACAGCTTATTGAAAACTTCAAGCCGAGTATTTTTCTCCAAGACACCGAAGGTCTAACTTTTTTCTTTAAAAAGTTATGGACACTTTTCGTTAAAAAAATAGCCTATTTCAAGGCTCAATATCGCTGATGCGGGCACCTAAAATTGAATTCTGTTTCCACCACATGAAAGACCATACTTATTAGTATATTTGAGCAAAAATTGGCGAATACGATATTTTTTTAAAATTTGCAATTTAGATTTAAAGTTTGTAGTTTTGCAGGTTCAACGCATTAAAGCATTTACACACATATCGTTGTATTATGAAAAAAGCCACTTTCAAATATCATTCTCTCATCGCAGCAAGCTTTGCGTAAGTGAAACGACTGTCAAAAAAGGTTTCTGATTTTATTCGTTTTAAATAAAACTAGTAAATATGGATATTAGTCGAAGAGAGTTGGCGAATTTGCTTATTGCTGGTAAAAAGACAGATGAACTGCTTAAGTTCATTACAAGTAGTAATCCAAATGTAAAATTGAGACTTGTTAGTGCTCGGAAGAAAATAAAAATCTTCATGTTGGAATTTAGAAGGTTGTGGATTCGGAGTAAGCGCACGCAAATTCGGTTTGAGCTGGAAAATTTTGTGTGGCTTGAAGGAAAGCTAAGATTCGAAGTCGAAGGTAAAGGTAAAGCCCGAAAGAGGAAACCATTTTCCGAAATATGTCGCAGAGCCAAAATAAAAAGATTAGGAAAGTTGCACGATAAGTATTCCACGGAAGAACTTGGTTTAGCGTCAGCCGTCAACGCTAATTCTACTGGTTTCCGTTTAGTTGGCAGACAAATCGAACGATTGTCGAAAAGTCCCGTCAGATCTACCGTAGAGAATTTAGGATCTATGGCTGTCCCGATTGCAGAAGCGTTTACTGCGGAGGAGGCACTTAGATTTATTTGTGAAAATGATTTTTCTAAGGCGCAGTACCAAAACATACGCAGCTCAGTTATGCAGAAGGGTTTGGACATTTATCCCGCGTATAATAAAATAGTAGAAGAAAAGAAACTATGCTATCCGATCGGTATGTACTATTCTCAAAGATTCGTCCCTGAATCAACAATTTTTTTCAGGAATTTCTGTTTAGCCTTCTTGTGCGTATGTTCCCCTTCAAGCTCTTGTTAACCATACCGTGGAACGACTCATCTCGTTTCTGAATATTGGAGTTCTACCACTGCATCCTGAGGATAATACGTTTGTTATCTTTAAGTGGGGCTGCGATGGAAGCAGCAACCATTCCCGGTAGGCAACATTATTTTTCTTCTAAACTTTGACTGACAGTCTCTTTTCCACTTGAACATAGATACAAGCAAATGTGCGTTGACGAAGATGAAAATGGAGAACTATTCGAGTATAACGATTCGCATATATTTGCTCTATCTATAGTACCTTTACGTGTAGTTAGTCGCCGGAAAGATGAGTCAAGAGATTGCATTCTTTGGAATAATGATTTTCCATCTTCAGTATCCCTGTGCCGACCAGTAAAATTAATTTTCAAGAAGGAAAATCCTGAACTAACAAAGGATGAAGTTGCCGCGATGAACAAGCAAATCGATGAATTAGTCCCGACTATAGTAAATGTTAATATGCGCAAGATTCCGATTAGTTCAATTTTCCATGGTTGATACGAAGGTAGTGAATGACATAACAGGCACACCGTCTCAAGCGTGTTATATATGCAAACGCTCCGGAAAGCGATTGAATGATCCTTTACTGGAAGCCAGCGATCCACCGGATAGTTTATATGTTTTTTCACCTTTACATGCATTAATACGAGCAATGGAGTTACTATTGAATATTGCTTACCGTTTAGCTCTAGCAAAACCGCGTTGGCGCGTAGGCAAAAATACCAGCGAGCTTAAGGAACGACAAATAAAAATTCGACAAGCGTTACGTGACCGTTTAGGTCTTCGTATTAGCGAACCTTTGCCAGGTGGCGGAAATTCTAACGATGGTAACACAGCTCGAAAATTTTTCAGAAACCGAGATGTCGTTGCAGAAGAAACCGGGTTGGACGAAATGTTGCTAGAACGTATGTATGTGCTATTAACAATCATCAACAGCAAATTGGGAATTAACGCGGATGCTTACCGGAGTTACGCCGAAGATACACGATTGCTTTATGTACGCCTGTATGGTTGGTACGCTCTCTCACCAACCGTGCATAAACTCCTGGTCCATGGAGGAAGCATTATTCAACATAACATGCTGCCAGTAGGTATGTGCAGTGAAGAAGTTCAAGAAACCAGGAATAAAAGTATTCGCAGATTCCGAGAATTCCACGCACGCAAATTCGATCGACTCGTCAATCTTGATGACGTTTTCAAGAGACTTCTTGTTTCATCAGATCCTATAATTTCTCTTAAATGTAAACGTCGAATTCAACGAGGACCGCTGGATATACCTGAAAATGCAATGCATCTACTTTTGAATTAATTGGCATTGAATAAATTCTCCTTATATAAATCATAAATTGTTGTCATAGCCAAATTATTTTTAATGAACACATTCTGTATTGTTGATATATAAGCAAAACAGAAAAGGAAATACAAAGGCTTTAGGCAATTTCTTTTATGTCGCTATGCGATAAAATTTAAAACTTTGGTTAGTAAATTTAAAATCACATGCTTAACAAAAAATAATATTTTCCAATTTTTGCTCAAATATACTTAAAAGTATGTTCTTTTCTATGGTTCAATCCGAACTTACTTTTATTTGCCCCAATCAGAGATAATGACATTTGAAAAAGGGCTATTTATGAGCGAAAAGTTTCCATAACTTTTGAAAGTATAAAGTTAGACTTTCAGAGTTATGAAAAAACGTGGATTGAAGTTTTCTAAAAGCTGTTCAAAGGTTGTTTTAACAAAATATAAAATTTCTTTCGAACATTAACAAGTCTCAATTTTACATTTGGATTACTACTTGTAATGAACTTAAGCAGTTCATCTGTCTTTTTACCAGCAATAAGCAAATTCGCCAACTCTCTTCGACTAATATCCATATTTACTAGTTTTATTTAAAACGAATAAAATCAGAAACCTTTTTTGACAGTCGTTTCACTTATGCAAAGCTTGCTGCGATGAGAGAATGATATTTGAAAGTGGCTTTTTTCATAATACAACGATATGTGTGTAAATGCTTTAATGCGTTGAACCTGCAAAACTACAAACTTTAAATCTAAATTGCAAATTTTAAAAAAAATATTGTATTCGCCAATTTTTGCTCAAATATACTAATAAGTATGGTCTTTCATGTGGTGGAAACAGAATTCAATTTTAGGTGCCCGCATCAGCGATATTGAGCCTTGAAATAGGCTATTTTTTAACGAAAAGTGTCCATAACTTTTTAAAGAAAAAAGTTAGACCTTCGGTGTCTTGGAGAAAAATACTCGGCTTGAAGTTTTCAATAAGCTGTTCAAAGGTTGTGTTAACAAAAAGTAAAAGATACGAAAGTTATACTAAAAAAACGTTTTTTTCAGGAACACCCTAATCTTTTTTTTTAAATTTCTTGTATAACAAAAACTAAAAGAGATAGAGCTTTAATATGTTCAACAAATTTATTCAAAATAAGTTACTTTACAACTTTGTGGAAGACTGTGGAGCTCTATCTTTTATCAGTAAAAAGTTTATTTTCGTATTTTAGATAAATTAGAACCACCCTAATAACTATTCCAATAAAAAGAAGCATCTTCTAAAGTACACAAATTCATCCTAAGACATGATACGGCTAAATTATACAGGTTTGTCAGAAAGTAAAAATTCCTCCTAAATTAGCGATCTGGACCACTGTGCAATGATTGGTTTTCACCGGAAATAGGCTCCTTGAGTGAATTGTGTGGTTTATTTGAAAACACTGTTTTAAAAGCATTTGGAACCAAAGCTGGAAGTTTGATTTCTGTTTGATTTCGTTTCGAAAAAATAATTCCATTCTGCCTCTATGGGAACTTATTATGTAAGCGAACAATTCATCCCGTATTCCCGAAACCTTTACTCCGATCCGTACGAAATTCGATCTTTGGAGATATTATATTTTTCCATTTGAGACGAAGTATGGCTCGGTTGCAACTCGGTTAACTCTGTAATGTACCTGGATCCTCGTACTTGTGTAATTTTTGATGTTAGACAATGTTTCTGGAGAAACATAGGCTAACCTTTTAGGTACCATGATGGTACAGGCTTATATGCAAAATTTCGATGTGACCGCACTTACTAACATGCGACTCTGGAACCGACGTTGGATAGAGATGAAATTTAACAGTAATCCATGATTTAATTTCTTTATTAAATTTTAGTTTTTTTTGCCTTTCTCATATAGAAAGGTTATGCAATCACTCTGAAAAACATCAACCTAATTTTTTTTCGACTCGCATAAGGTTTCTGGATTTTAACAGGGGCGTAGTTGATGGTTTACGGAGAGAGGTTACACCTCCCCTCTACTGTTCACTCCCCTCCTTTAAAAATCTCCTTAAATCACCCCTCAGACCACCACCTCATACCCCTCCCTTTCAACCCCATCATCTTTAAACCACCACTATATTACAAAGCATACCAATTTAAGCTGGGGAGTCGTTCGTTCATGGAACTTTCGCCCTCCTCATATACCCATCCCCGCATGACAAAATGAGTTAGCAAGCAGATAACATTGATCTAATGCTGATTAGGCTAATGGAGTATGATATTTTTTTGTTTCAAGTGTTTCACCGTCGACACGTAGCTCATCAAGCTGCTGGCTGGCATGCCATTGTGTATAAGTGCAAAGTGTACTAAGAATGTAATGGACATTTCCACAATTATGTTGAATATAAAAAGCCTCCGTGTCATAGTTTAGAGAAATGAGAAAGTTTAAATTGGTGTCACGCCAACTCAGGAACGTTGCCTTTCCATAAAGCCGCAGCTAGTTGTGCTGGTAGTTTACCAGTTTCACTGTTTTGAGGGCAACCCTCCAGTGTTCTGAACAATTACAAGTAGGGTTCTTCACCAAACTGAAGATATTTCCATTGTGCCTATCGATGCTGTCGGAAAAATACTCAATGTTTAGGGGTTTTAGTCACCTCAACAGTGATAACCTGCAGCCATTTAGCTGTGGGCCTGCTACACAGAATCCGATGATCTCGAGATATTCTTGATTAAAATTACAATCCCGGAACTTGGGTTTCGTTTGACTTGAGCTTATGGAGTTTTTGATCAATGCTCATCAAGTAGCTTTCAGATGTTTCAGACTGAAGGTATACGTAGGGTATCCATCCCGAGTGATGACGACCGAGCTCGAATTGCTCATTAATGCGGCATTCTAGGATCATGCCCCTTCATTCTTTCAGTTTAGTTCGTATAGCCACTATTGTTGGGCGTCTCGGTATCCCTGTAACGTTGTGGTTTAGTTAGTTGGAATTTTAACGAGCAAAAGTGCGCATTTGTGTTCTCAACAGCCATAGATAGCTCTACTTGACCACTGTCCGATTACTCCCCTAGTCCAATTGAACAGTGGGCGAAAGAAGAAGTTTTCATCTTTCCAATCTTCTCTAAACTCATATTCACCATTCTTGTTGCTAGCAAAATAAAATCATCAAAGTCAGCCTGACAGGTAAGAACAAAAATACCATGAGGAATTATTTCCCGTAGGCCCGGTGATATTTGCCATCACTTTGAATTTCAGTGCTAGTTTGACGAAGGCTACAATTTAAGTACCTCCTTCCCCGCTATTCATCCCAGGAACGGGTCGGGTCTTGGACTGAAGCAGAAATTTTACTGTTCGGGTAATTTAGCTTATTTAGCTGGTACGGCAGAAGGCTGAAAGCACCTAATCGATGGTGATCTAAGGAAAAAATGTTATCAATAGGTGCACGCGGTGGCATGAGATAGGAAACTTGAAAACACTGTATTACCGCACCGATTGACGATCAATTTTCAATCATTTATCTTAGTTCCAAAAGCTTCTATGAATATGTAGAAAGCAAAGCCGTTACGGAACTTGACGATTCCATATTTCGCCAGACTTCGGAGCCGACTGCAAGTGTTCAGGACCATTGCAGTGCTACGATACTGGTCATCACTAATCTATGAATATGTACTGCATCCATGTACTATAGAGAAATTACAGGTTGCAAGAATCGGGATCGATAATTTTGAAGTAGAATACTTCCAACGAATCAAAGTTAACGGGCTTTTATGACTACTTATCATCTGATTCATTGAAATATGGGTGTTTTCTGGAACGGCTATTTTTAAATCCAAGACAATAAATCCAAATTCAAAATGACAAACTTTCGTCATAATTTACAGTAAAACCATGCAAGATGTTAACTGAAAAAGTTTCTAGATGCCGAAAATGTATGATCGGCACAATGTTTAAATCCAACATGACTGACCTATAAAACGGCCTTACCAAAGCGATGTATTTTAAGAAATCAAGCAATACATCACTTTTGGAGCGAGAATATCTCTAGAGCTCAACAACAGTTATTTGCTGTTTTCAAATTCGATATAAAGAACCTGATTATAACAAAGGTCATTGTTATAAAAAAACCGCAGTGTAAGTAAACTTAATCACCAAAAGTTCTTTTCACTGCTTTGAAGGTATTTCAAAAGTTCTTTTCACTGCTTTGAAGGCATACGTATAACTTTAAGCGGTTTCGAATATTGGATGTAGATAACAACGTTTAGTTAATGAGGGTCATATAAAAAAATTTTACTTTTGCGCAAAGTAAATACCCCCGTTGACGGTATGTTAAGACATCTGCTCTTTAAACAATCATAAATGTGTGTATCTTCATCATAAATCTTCAAAAATATTGTATTTTGTCTCTAGTATTTTTCATTCAATGAATCATAACGGAAGTTATGATTTTTTGAATGTTGAAAGTTTGAAAGTTGAATTTAGATCGATAATCTTTAAGTACAAACCACTAGCTCTATATACTTTCCCCAACTAAAAAACCAATCCTAGGGTGAAATCGACATGAAATCTAAAGTTTAGATTCGCTGTCTTGGATTTCAAAACGACCTTTTCACCTTTATATGTCCTTTGTGCAAGTGTATCTGTATACTGCATTGTAGCTATTATCGAGTTAAGGATTTCAAAAGTTAATCTTTATTCAACCATATATTACATAGTTATCGATAATAAAACGTGATAAAATTTGCTCTGCTGAGTTTTACTCCGTGAGCTTGGATTTTGCGATGATGGTGGATATCAAATTTTCATGATGAAAGAGCCACTATCGTAATTTTAGATCCACGGAATACTTCAAAATGATTGTTAGATTTGAGTTCTTATAAAAAATATCTTATGGCATGGTTGGAGCTGATACATTTTCATCAATATGGTATGATTTTTAATGTTTAATTTAATGTTTTAATTTAAAATTAATCGTGATTTCAATTGTCTTTAAATGTTCCATCAAATTATCATTCTCTTGAAATCATTCATATGTAAATATATTGTATGATTTCAAATGATAGATCGTTATGAAAATAACGCTGTCTGGGAGTTCAAAATATATCATTTTTCAATCTATGACATCAATTTTTGTTTTTTGGACATTGTCCTCATATGAAACATATCCATTATGTACGATTTCAATTCACGACTTTTAGACATATTTTGAATATTAAATCCATATTGCACACTTCTTTAACCCATTCATGCTTATGTTGTTTGTGGACAACAACAGCTATAACTTTTGATTGGGGCAAGATTTGCTCACAAAAACAAGTAAGGCTAATAATGTGACAATAAATAAATAAATTGCCTTTCATTTGATTACTAACAGTTATAAGGATCAGCTTCTAAAACTGAAGTTATTGCAATTAGTCTGATTGGATTCCAATGGAGCAGTGCTGCCAGGGGCAGTTTACGATAATGACGAGAAATGATTTTTTCATATATCTTCGTTATTGTTCAATATTATTGAAAACTGATAAAACTTATCAATTTAGAGTACCTTTGGCTACGTTTTTCACGTAAGTGGACTATTGTAAATATTCTAGGAGAATTGTATTGAGCATTGGAAGGTAAAAATTGAGCAGCTTCTAGCACTGCGGGGTTAGCACCTATCTTTATGAAAAATGGCTTTTCATGTTTTTTGACCAAACTGCTTTCAAGAAGAAATAGTTTTGAAATCCTATGAGCACTAGAAAAAAGTTGGGCATGAAAGGGTTAAAATAAATCATCATGAAATGGCGATTTGAAATCAGTCATTGAGGATATCAAATTGGCGACGAACATCGTTTTTCGATACAGGTAAGACGCCTGAAGACAATTACCGAAAAATACTCAATATCATATCCACAGGTAATTCTTGAAGAATTTTCATTAAAAATACTGGCATCACTAGTGCACCAGATAAACATCAACCCGAATACACAATCACAACACAACCAGGTTTGGTTTCGTATTTTTTATTGCAGACACTTCTTAATCATGTCCAAATTAGATCATTTTTGACGAAAGCTTCCCAATTTACACCTAGGGCAAGTGACCCATGTACATTTTCAAACTTTTTTAAAAATGTGGAGAGGTCTAATGCACATGGCAATCATTTTAATTTGGAACTCTTTCACCACGTGGTACTAGAGTACATTTGAAATAATACATTTTGAACATGTTTTATCTGGTGATCTTGATTTCCTAGAAGATTCACGTACTCAGCGAAGTTGTGTAGAAGGATGCATACACTACCCGTCTATAGTGTACGCCGGGAGTTTAATTTTGTTGTTATTAAATTCGACCCCGTGTTGCATGTTGTTCTTTGCAATGTAGTTTTCTGTTAGTGCTAAACTTCTAAACGTAATCAACCCAGTTTTTCACGTGGTGTAGCATAATGTACGTAGCTTCCGCTAGGTAGAGCTCCATTTTAACTTTAACTAATTGTTCTACCTCTTGAAGTGCGGGTCTAACACGAGTTTTATTAAAGTTGATCGAAATTGTGTTATCCCGTAGCACGGGCACTTTTATTTCCTTTGGATGACTCATTTGAGTGCACATCTGGGGCCAACGATACAATACTGTTTGCGCACTGTCTATAGAACAAAGCACTGCAGCTTGCCTTACTGGTGCATATAGTGTAGCGATTTTTATTTGCTTTTGCTTTGCGTGAGGTCAGAAGGTAGACTGGACGTAAATGCTTTGTTCGCAGCACTTTTAGAACGATATATGGCGTATATTTTTCTGATGTGATAAAGTTGTTATCCCGCATATTTGAAAAGTTATGAATTACACGGTGCTACAGTGATTTTATACTTTTTAAGAGACGTAGTACAGGTTGTAGATCTCATCAAATGCAACACAAAACAATGTATGAAAAATGTTGTATACCCTCAAAATTTCGATTTATAGTATAAAAACGATTTTTCGAAACTTTCGACACTAAATATTTTTTTACGCGGTCATTTTTCAACCGATTTTAAATTTTTTAAGTGTTTTGGAAAGAGAAACCTTTCCAACGATATGCAATGTTACGTCCTTTTGTTAAAAATACTATGCGGTTTTGGGACAACAATGTAAAAGTTACCATTGTTTTGCCGTTTTTTCAGTAAAAATATAAAAATTGCTCAACATTTTTTTCAAAGAACGTCTTTTTTTTCAATAAAAATTTAAAGCGAACATTCAATTCTGCATCCAACCACCTAATTTTGATCAAAATCGGTTGAAAAATGGCTGAGTTATTATTTTTTCCAAATTAGAAACCTGCTCGCATGAACTCTTAAGGGGTTAGTGAGGTATTGTCTCGCGCTATAAGATGCTATCATTATATCTTCCGTTATTTTATCCAATTTTATGTTTAAAGTTCACACACATACTTTTGAATGTATAAAAAATCGTTTTTTTTTTTGAAAATGTTATATGAGACTGTCCCCTTAAAAGTTCATGGGAGCATGTTTCTAATTTGGAAAAAAATAATAACTCTGCCATTTTTCAACGAATTTTGATCATAAATAGGTCGTTAGATGCGAAATTTAATTCTCCCTAAATTTCTAATTAAACGAAGACGCTTCCAAATAAAAATGTTGAGTAATTTTCATATCTTTATTGAAAAAATATTAAAATAATTGGTAACCTTCAGATTGTTGTCACCAATCCGCATAACAAATGAACATAACATAGCATATCGTTGGAAAGGTTATTTTTCTTCTTTCCAAAACACTCAAAAAAAAACAGCTGGAAAATGACCGCGTAAAAATTTTTTGGTTCCAAAAGTTCCGAAAAAACAATTTTTTGATATAAATCAAGATTTTGAGGGTATATTAAATTCATCAAACGTGGGTTTGTGTCGTATTTGACCAGACGTACATCCTTTACTATATCACTTTAAAAGTACATCCAATTATTTTTATTTTGTAGCACCGGTTACTTGTGTTGAAAATATGCACCATTTTTAAAAATTAAAAGTATTTTTTAAAGAAAGTCTCGAAGTTTTTTCTTTAAGAATTAACAAAGTTCAAATTTTTCAAATGAAAAAGACATATTGAAAATGCATTAGCAATCCTAGAAGATATATAGCTTTCATTCGTTTTCGAGCTCTCCATCGAGACAGAGGTTGTTTTTTCTAGTCCGTAGTGCTGTGTGAGGCGATAAAGAATAGTTTTAATCCGCATTCAAGGTTATTTTGCCAGTTCGGTTCGGTCCTCAGTCTTTTGTTCGCGTGTGAGGATTAAACAATAGCCAGCTGTATAAGCTGGATCGGTTCGTCGTTGGACACCAGTTTAAAGCTAAGTGGTTTTTGTCTTTTGTAACACATTTATTGCTTTCTTCCGTCTGCGCGGGCGCTGACCCCGTGCGTTGACGTTTTCTATGGTTCCCTCTCCGGATGGTCAAATGGAAGTTGAATCGGGTTCAACTTGTAAGGCTCCCCCCCGGCCCAAATGCTATCCAGAACTCTCAACTGGTCCATTTGTGGTCTTCTTTCGGCCCAAGACTAAATCACTGAATCTTCTTCAGATTTCTAGAGACCTGACGGAACGGTTCTCGGCTGTGACCGAAATTTCAAAGGTCCGCTCGGACAAGATAAGGGTGTTGCTAGCCAACTCAAAGCAGGCAAACGATATTGCTTGCTGTGAGCACTTTACGCGGGATTATAACGTGTATATTCCGGCGGTAAGAGTACAATCCGAAGGCGTCGTAACCGATGAGAGTTTGACGTGCGAGGATCTGCTGAAGTACGGGGTTGGCCGATTCAGAGACCGCTTACTCCAGCCAGTTAAAATACTTGAGTGCAAACGTTTGCACTCAGTAGTAGTTGCGGGGGATGGTTCAAAAACGTACCCCCAATCAAACTCTTATCGGGTGACCTTCGCTGGTACCGCTTTGCCAAATTTCGTCCTCTTGCACAGGGTTCGTCTGCCTGTGCGTCTGTTTGTGCCGCGGGTCATGAATTGCACAAAGTGTAAACAACTGGGTCACACAGCCACCCATTGTAGCAATAAGGCCCGCTGTGGAAAATGCGGGGAGAATCATCTAGATGATTCGTGCAGTAAGCAAGCCGAAAAGTGTCCTTACTGTGCGGAGAGTCTGCATGATATCTCGGCATGTCCCGCGTACAAACTACGCGGGGATAAACTGAAACGTTCCCTTGCGGGACGATCCAAACATTCTTTCGCAGAAATGTTAAAGAATGCTACGCTACCATCCTCAGCAAACATCTATACTCACTTGCCTCCTGACGAGGGCGAGACATCAAAAATCCCAAGTGTTCCTTTGTTTCAGTTCGAGAGTAATCACAGCACTGGAATTATAAAACTCTCGGACATAGTGGAGTGGATAATAAAAACTTTCAATATTACTGATCCTATTAAAAGTCTTATGTTAGCTTTTCTCCCTACAGTGAGAACATTTTTGAAGCAGTTGACTGCTAAATGGCCCCTCCTCTCAGCGATTGTATCCTTCGATGGCTAACTCATCGAACGAGGTCACGGATTTGATCACTGTTCTACAGTGGAATTGCAGAAGTATCATCCCGAATAATTTGAGTTGCGATGCATTTGCATTATGTGAAACTTGGTTCACTTCCGACATCGATCTCAACTTCCACGACTTTAATATTATTCGCCTGGATCGAGACACCCCCTATGGAGGAGTGCTTTTGGGGATCAAAAAGTGCTATTCCTTCTACAGAATTAACCTTCCCTCGATAACAGGTATTGAAGTTGTCGCTTGTCAAGTAACAACCAAAGGCAAAAGCCTTTGCATAGCTTCCATATATATTCCCCCAACACCGCGGTTGGGCACCGACGGCTACAAGACATCTTAGAATCCCTGCCAGCACCGCGACTAGTTTTAGGAGACTTCAACTCTCACGGTACAGCATGGGGTTGCCTCTATGATGATAACCGGTCTTCCTTAATTCATGATCTTTGCGATAACTTCAATTTGACAATTTTAAACACGGGTGAAATGACACGGATTCCTGCTCCTCCAGCGCGCCCGAGCGCCTTAGACTTGTCCCTTTGCTCAACATCGCTGCGGTTAAATTGCACGTGGAAGGTAATTCCTGATCCCCACGGCAGCGACCATCTGCCGATTGTAGTCTCAATCAATAACGGTTCAAGGCCATTGAAATCAATCAATATTTCGTATGACCTCACACGAAATATCGATTGGAAGAGCTATGCTGCCGCGATATCCGACAACATCGAATCTACCCAAGAACTTCCTCCGGAGGAAGAGTACAGTTTTTTGGCTGGCTTGATTCTCGACAGCGCGAATCAAGCTCAGACTAGGCCAGTACCCGGCGCGAACATACAAAAACGTTCTCCCAATCCCTGGTGGGATAAAGAGTGCTCAGACGTGTACGCAGAGAAGGTCGCCGCGTTTAAGACCTTCCGGAACGACGGGTTACCCGCTAGTTTTCGACAGTACGCGACGTTAGACAAGCGAATGAAGAGTTTGATGAAAGCCAAAAAACGCGGTTATTGGCGCCGGTTCGTCGACGGATTAACGAGAGAAACATCGATGAGCACTCTTTGGGGAACAGCCCGACGTATGCGAAATCGAAACAGTACTAATGAGAGCGTGGAATATTCAAACCGTTGGATATTCGATTTCGCCAAGAAGGTTTGTCCGGATTCCGCCCCGGCACAGAAGATTTACCGCGCCGCGTCTCCTCACGATAGCGCGAACGAAACACCTTTTTCGATGGTGGAGTTCTCACTTGCTCTCTTGTCGTGTAACAATAAAGCTCCGGGGCCAGACAGAATCAAATTCAACTTGTTGAAGAATCTGCCTGACTCTGCCAAGAGACGCTTGTTGAACTTATTTAATAAGTTTCTCGAGGCTAACATTGTCCCACTCGATTGGAGACAAGTGAAGGTCATCGCCATCCAAAAACCAGGAAAACCAGCCTCCGACCACAATTCGTATCGACCGATCGCAATGCTATCTTGTATCCGAAAGTTGTTCGAGAAAATGATCCTATCCCGCCTCGACAATTGGGTCGAAGCAAATGGCTTACTGTCAGATACACAATTTGGTTTTCGCAAGGGCAAAGGGACGAACGATTGTCTTGCGTTGCTCTCAACTGAAATTCAAATGGCCTATGCTAGCAAAGAGCAGATGGCATCAGTGTTCCTAGATATTAAGGGGGCTTTTGATTCAGTTTCGATCAACATTCTTTCAGAGAAGCTGCACCAGCATGGTCTTTCAGCGACTTTAAACAACTTTTTACTAAACTTGTTGTCGGAAAAGCACATGCATTTTTCGCATGGTGACTTATCGACATCACGATTTAGCTACATGGGCCTTCCCCAGGGCTCATGTCTAAGCCCCCTTTTATACAATTTCTATGTCAACGACATTGATGAATGTCTTGACAATTCCTGCACGTTAAGGCAACTTGCAGACGATGGCGTGGTGTCTGTTACGGGACCCAAAGCTGTCGATCTACAAGGACCATTACAGAATACCCTGGACAATTTGTCTGCTTGGGCTATTAAGCTGGGTATCGAATTCTCCACGGAGAAAACTGAGCTAGTTGTATTTTCAAGGAAGCGTGAACCAGCACAACTACAGCTCCTATTAATGGGTCAAACTATCGCTCAGGTCTTCACAGTAAAATATCTAGGGGTCTGGTTCGACTCGAAAGGTACTTGGGGATGCCATATTCGGTATCTGAAACAGAAATGCCAGCAAAGGATCAACTTTCTTCGTACAATAACCGGAACATGGTGGGGTGCCCACCCAGGAGACCTAATTAGGTTGTATCAAACAACGATACTGTCGGTAATGGAATACGGATGCTTCTGCTTTCGCTCCGCCGCGAACATACATTTCATCAAACTCGAAAGAATTCAGTATCGTTGTTTGCGTATCGCCTTAGGGTGCATGCAGTCGACCCACACGATGAGTCTCGAAGTGCTGTCGGGCGTTCTCCCGTTGAAAAATCGATTTTGGGAACTCTCATATCGATTGCTCATTCGATGCGATATCTTGAACCCGGTGGTGATTGAAAATTTCGAAAGGCTTGTTGAGCTCAATTCTCAGACCCGTTTCATGTCCCTGTACTTTGACTACATGGCGCAGAATATTAACCCTTCTTCTTACAATCCCAACCGTGTGCATTTCATAAATACTTCTGAATCTACTGTTTTCTTCGACACATCCATGAAAGACGAGATTAGTGGAATTCCGGACCACATACGCCCACAAGTGGTTCCAAACATTTTTTATAATAAATTCCGAGAAGTCGACTGTTCTAAGATGTTTTATACTGGCGGATCAAACCTCGAAGGGTCCACTGGCTTCGGTATTTTCAATCAAAAGTTCACCGCCTCCTACAAACTCAGTGACCCTGCTTCAGTTTACGCCGCAGAACTAGCTGCCATTCAGTATACCCTTGGAGTCATTGAAACATTACCCGCAGGCCATTACTTCATCGTTTCGGATAGCCTCAGTTCCATTGACGCTATTCGCTCGATGAAACATGGAAAGCACTCCTCGTATTTTTTGGGGAAAATACGGGAGCTACTGAGTGCTTTATCTGACAACTCTTTCCAGATTACCTTGGTATGGGTCCCTTCTCATTGCTCCATTCCGGGCAATGAGAAGGCAGACTCCTTAGCTAAGGTGGGTGCCTTAGAAGGAGACGTTTACGAAAGACCAATTTGCTTCAGCGAATTTTTCAGTATTACTCATCAGAGAACCCTCGAAAGTTGGCAAACTTCGTGGAGCAGTGGAGAGCTGGGAAGGTGGCTACATTCGATAATCCCTAAGGTATCGACGAAACCTTGGTTCAAGGGGATGGATGTGGGTCGTGACTTCATTCGTGTGATGTCCCGACTCATGGCAAACCATTACACGCTGGATGCACATCTCCGGCGTATTGGGCTCGTGGATAGTGGTATCTGCGCTTGTGGCGACGGCTATCACGACATCGAGCACATTGTCTGGGCGTGCACCGAGTATAGTTCCGCTAGGTCTCGGCTAATGGATACCCTGCGGGCCCGAGGAAGACCAACCAACGTCCCGGTTCGAGATGTGCTGGCAAGCCGCGATGTCCTCTATATGTCCCTTTTATACACCTTTGTGAAAACCATCAATATACAAGTCTAACTGCCCCTTGTTATTTTCCTTATCATTCTCAGAACCCTCTTCCACCTGTATCAAAGCATCTGTATCGAATGAGCCAACAAACACGGGACCTACGGCACGAAAATAACACGCTTAACTCGAAATGTAGCCGATCCACATCTGAGCCGTACTACGAAATCGTCTGGAAAAACCCCTGCCATCTTGAGGAGGGCCACCCGGCGTCCCAGTACATGATTCCCCTGATGAAGGCCACCCGAGTTTGTGATCCATCCGTTGATCTCACGATGCCTGAAACTGAAATAATTTTCTCTCCCTGCCATCTTTGTCTACCCTCCCTCCCCTAACTCTTATATCCAGAAGTAACACCCCTACCCCCCCCCCCCCCCCAATATCATCACGAAGCATTTAGCTCTTCTTGTCTCTTCTAGTTTTAACTATTATATTGTATAATCTCGTTGAAAATGCCCAAATCTACTACCCACAAAAAATAACTATAATTACGAATCTTTACAAAATTCAATCATGTCCTCTAGTTATTCCTAGTTTTAAGTTAGTCGTAAAAAATTGTCCCCCTTAGTTAAACATTATTTGCTCCAATTATCTCACTGATAAAAATGTCAAACCATATTGCCACAAAAACTAAATGACCCCCCTAATCTTACGAAAATAATATTATCCCCTTGTGTATATATATAAGATAGCTATAAAATCGCATTAGCTTCATTTAAAAAAAAATCAATATGTAATCCCCTAGTTTTAAGCAATTTAAAATGTAAAACAAAACAAAATTGGCACCTTTAAGCTAACGCAACGTGCCCTATCAAATAAACGATTTGAATAAAAAAAAAAAAGATATATAGCTTTGAAGAAAATATCTTTTGTTTTAAAAATTGTTGTTGTAAATGTTCTGAAAATCTCCTGAACAAAGTATTTGCGAGTGTTTAACACATCAAAATATATTAAAATAAAACAAAGAGCCACCCTACCATTAGAGATTGCTATATAGTTTATTCAGTAAAGTTGCTTTAATTTAATTGTATTATACTTTGTAGAACATTACGTAGATTAATTTCATATATCTATATAGCTGATACTTTGAATACCACCCTGACAAGGACCACCCTAATTGAACTAATTTTAAAAAAAGTACCAGTTTGGACGGAAAAAGTGTTGTCTTCCTAAATACGGCTTCGGGACCATAGTGCAGTGCAATTGGAAACTCTGCTATGCCACTTTACATGTGGCTTTGCTGGCTTCTGTATGCGAATGGATCAGGTCAGAGGTGATCACACATATCCAGTTCTGGTCCAAAAAACAACTTTTGGTCTTTGTTAATTTTTTTGTAAAAATTCGTTCATTTTACCAAGGTGCTTGTCAGTATTAGAAAGATTTTCGTGTATTTCATCGAAGAATTCATAATAGGCCTCCGAAAATCGTTTCGTGAATTCCACGAAAAACTCTAATAAATATAAAAGTGTCTACGAAATATTCATCATATCTACTGAAAATTCGTAAGTTTTGCGAAAGCTTTCTATACGAAAACAAAGCAGATTTAAGAATTTATTATCTCAGGATATTGATTCTCTGTTGTAAGAAAGATGAATAGCGAAGTTGAAACCTGGGGTGGTCGCACAAATTCAAAATCACCAGTGGTAAACAAATCGGTTACAGTATAATTGTGCAAAGTAAAAGCACCCAAACATGTATCTATAATACTCTGCAGGTTTTAGTTAAACATTATTGTATTCATCAGAATTTATAAATATTAATTTCATTCATAGATACACTGAGTGAAAAAAAATATGTCAGAGAACTAACGAGTTTACCAAAACCATCCGTGGCGACATAAAGTCAAAAAATCCTGGGTATATATTGCCCTAGATTCCGAAGATTTTGAAATCCAATTGAATCGAACGCTTTATCTTTAAATTTGATTTCCATATTCTTACAACAACAAAAATAATTAAAAAGCAAGCCATGAATTAAGTTGAAACATGTAGTGTTTTCGTTTTTTTCTTGGTGCTACACGGGTGTAGTGCAAAGAAAGAGATAGACTGATTACACCCAAGTTTGAATGAGTGTAGCACCGACTCCACCGGTGTAGTACACTATCAAAAACAAAAATGCCAATAGTGATGCTTCATGTAATTTGATACATCAATTTCCTTTGTGTGATTTCCACAATAATTCTCTCGAGCAGGCAACAGCAATTATCAAGACGATGGGAGCAACCCATGAATTGATCATTCAAGTAGAAGCAAACATCAACAGTGTCAGTTTCGTACGGTTCCCCCCCCCCAAAAACAAACCTTATATTTACGAATCAAGTGTCAATTTCACCACTCTGCCAAGTGTGATGTGCTATGTCAAGGACAGTGTCTAGTCCAGAGTTCAAACAGTCCCGATGGGAAACAGCAAATCGATCGACCGGCAACGAGTGCCGTCTGTGTTCCGGCGACGCCATACCAGTCACATAATAGTCAACTGTAAGTGTCTCTTCCGTGCATTATATTTCCTTTTTAATCTCTTCGGAGCCCCAGCGTGACCATCGGCCACCATCGGACCGAATAGCAATTGGCCGTAGAAAGGTCAGCGGTCCAGGCGCGGTGGTGACCCGCTCCGCCGTTATGACGGTTGCTTTCACACGCAACGGTTATGTCGTGTGTCGAAAAAGGGTGGAAAACGCAACCATTTTGCCACGTCGTCATCATAAGAATACGGCACAGCAAAATATGCATCAACGTTTTAGTGCAGATATAAATTTTCTCCCCGGTGTTGTCTGAAATCGTGGGTCGGTGTCATTACGCGAAACGCTAGTACCGGGCCGGCCTATTAGTGACCGGTGGACACGCGATTGGGGCTTTTGTTTGTTTTCCCGCTCGCTTGGGAGTGCTGATGATGGTGCTTTGGTGAAGGCTGATGCCTCCGAGGGGAGCTCTATATAAGGCTCGTGTCATTTTTCGCGCATTTTACGCCACCGGGTTTATAGGTATGCTAAATGCTAAATTGCTGTGGCATTTCGGAAGCAAATCTAAATTGGCGGGAAATTGCTGACGGTGAAATAGAGCGAATTTTATGGTCGTTTTTAGTATTATTGCAGGCTTTGGGGTGTAATTTTAGATTGAGCTACTGAAGGATTTGGAAGCGTAGCTTCAGGATGAACATCAATTGAACAATTGTTAGCATTTTGATGGTTCTAGTTTGATGCGTTACATATTTGAAATGTTTTATGCCAAATTATTAATAACGATTCTATAAAATTGTATGTTTCCTTTGGCGTTTAGTCAAACCATAACTCATTTTGTTCCAAATTTCCAAATTAATTTGCGAAAAACGCGTATTTTTTTGTGCTGTGAGCTTACTTATGCACATTAGCTATTATATAAACATATCCTGCTTTGGAAAATCACAGTATGAACAAATAGCACAACCAGTCAGACATAATTCTGCTCCTTTGCAAGGCCTTGATGTGTCGATTGCAGATAAAATTATTATTAAAATATATTCCTATATCGCTAATTAAAACTTTTTCTTTTCCTTTGTATTACTTTCCGCGTTAGATAGCTCTCAGCAAAAACATCTGCTTGAGAAGGTCTTGTTCGGACGTTTTTCTTTAATCTATGTCTCTCAGACTTAAAAAAAGAATCCAATCCCCTTCCGTACAGCCTTGGTGTTTTTCTGTAATAGGAAACCCGTGGATCTGGATCTGTTTGAAGCTACCAGACGAGCGCCATGTTCCAGCGGTGATACTACCGAGATACTAATTTAAGACTGGAGAGAATTAATTGATATCCATAGCCAATGTCGTGCGACGAGTTCGATCTAGTGAAATTTAATTAAAATTGTACACCTTGTGCTGGGTAGCGTGCCGTTTGGGTCGTTCTATCGTTGAGATGTGTTGCTCCAGTTGAGATGCACTATAGGTGGTGTCTGTTGTTGGATGTAGAATAAAATGAATTACAAACGGAAATGAGGGAAGGGGGGAGTTATTTTTTAATTACAATTCTTTGACCGATGTCGCTATTCTGGATTCCACTATATCTACTAGTGAGTCTTGGAGGTATGTGATTCCATGTGATAATTAAAACAACGATACACTTAGCATCGTGATGAGATATTTCTTATGCACATGACTACACTTAGAGAATATATTAGTAAATCTGCTACGAATAGGTTTCGTACATAAAACTTTCGTAAAATATGCGTATTTTTCGTACATATGATGAATCATTCGTAGTTCTTCGCAAACGTTTTTATTTTCATTGCGAGTTTTTCGTAAAAACTCCAAAACAATGTTCGTAGGCTTATTACGAATTTGTTTCATTAATTAAACGAATTGTTTGATGAACTCGTTGGTGTTAAGTCAGATCGGACTAAGTGACCATTTATTGATTTCGAGAACAACGGGTTTAAAGTTTTAATCGCAGCATCCTTTACATTATAATTAGAAAATAATTTTCGTCATAATTCCTGCTTATTTTAACATTTTTCGAATCTGGCAAAAGTAGAATGTAGCTGAAGAAAATTTTTACCCAGTTCTATTATTATCTCATTTTTTGATGTTTTGCGACTTAGTCCGACTTAACACCGACCAACTGCAGGGAATACTCTTCATATGAACGATTCTATTCCTAAGAATCTCCAAAATAGTTGTGCGCCAAAGATTCATATCGATGAACGAATTTATTCGTTAATTAGCTAAAAATATGTTCATCCACGGATCCGAGCATTTTTATTTTCTTACTGTTGGGAGAAAAGCTAACATAAAATTTTTAATAGGATCAGTAATATTGAAAGTTTTTATTATCCAGTCCACATGTCCGAGAGTTTGATAATTCCAGTGCTGTGATTATTATCGAACTGAAACAAAGGATCACATGGGATTTTTGATGTTCCTGGAAGTGCTGGGAAGTCCTTCTCTGAGCTTAATCCTCCGAGACCAGCAGCTACTTGCTTCGGTTTGGTTGCAACACTTCCAATAGATGTCACTTTCGGAGCCCCGTCAAGGGATACCTTCTGGCCTTTACAAGGAGCTTTAGGAGAGGAAATGTTCCTCCTCTTCGTATAATTTCTAGGCACCCTAGTAGATGTTTCCTCTTGCCTCGCCTTCGTCAGGAGGCAAGTGAGCATAGATGTTTGTTGAGGATGGTGGCGTAGTTTTCTTTAGCATTTCCGCGAAAGAACGATTGGATCGTCCCGCAAGGGAACGTTTCAGTTTATCCCCGCGTAGTTTGTACGCGGGACATGCCGAGATATAATGCAGACTCTCTGCACAGTAAGGGCACTTTTCGGCTTTCTTACTGCTCTCTCGATGATTCTCCCCGCATTTTCCACAGCGGGCCTTATTGCTACAAAGGGTGGCTGTGTGACCCGAGGGGCTGTTCACTCCCCATTTAAAGTGAATTGAAAATACCCAATTAAAAATATACACGAGAAATGCTTCAATACACTTTAATACATTTAATACGCCGAAAATACACTAATGCACTAAAAATACCTTACTTCTGGAAGATTTTTTCAATACGTCGATAATACGTCGAAAATACGCTAATACAGAAAAATACGTTAATACCTGAAATATTTTTCAATGCGTCGATAACAATCCAATTCGTCAAGTAATACACTGTTGATACAAGCCATACAAATATTACATTAATTTCATGCTGAATGAAACTAATTCACTATATTTCTTATTATGACATAGCGTATGTTTTTTTCAAGCTAGATTGTTTACTTTTCTCGGAATTGGGACTCCCAGCAAACGGACTCAGAATCGGTGAATCATTAGAATGACAAGCAGGCAGAAATCAATCAGAATTCTTGATAGTTTGAATCAGAGGTACAATCCCATAATCTTTAAAGAAAATAAACATCCCGTACATTTGAAAATACTCCCAGGGGATGTGAACATAGGTAAATCCGAAACTTCCTACCAGCATCAGTAGGAAATTTTTGATCAAGAATTCGCTCGTTTTAACGACATAAACAATGGTTTAATGTTTACCCTAACCAGTGAAGCTCTGAAATCTTGCAAGTTCGAAGATTACATTGCGATGGATCATTTTGTTTAGATTATTGCTTGTGGCACTAAAAACTGGATTCTAACCGCAATGCGCACTTACTATTTTTCTATTAATTTCTTATCATAGACTGGTTAGCTCGACTGGTCTGTCTATGAAAGTACGATCTCTATCACTTGAAGTACATGTGTTTTGACAGCTCGCAGTTTTCAGTAGCAGTTGGATCACTCGCACTTTGAAAGTGCGGAGTCCAGGTTGGTGGGAAGTGCGCAATAATAGGTTGCATTATAAATCAACACTCGTTGGGGGAATAGAATCGAAACCAATGCTCGATGGATTGAGAATACAAAACACAAGATTGTACGCAGCTCACCTGGGTTCGATTCCCAACCCCGCATATAGGGTTAGAGATTTTTCCACAAGAGATTACTCTAACCAGAAAATAGGCGAATGACCCTAAGGTTAAAACCTCTATAATCAAAATAATAAAAAAAATAATACAAAACACAAGAATCCGAATTACGAGTTGCTTCCGATCAACTTGCAGAAATGTGTTCGGCCATAACTCTAAGTTATGCAAATTCCCAAATGGGAAAATTTTGGACGATACCAAATATTTTTGTGCATAAGGACACATACCTTACATCAAGTACGGTTTTTGTTTTAGTGTTTCGGATTCTCCTCGTCAGTAACTAGCACCAACTGGGTGTCTAGTTAGACGATGTATCTAAGCTAGTACCCAAATTAGCACTAGTTAGACACTAAAATCCAAAAAGTCACACGTCTTGCGTGAACACTAAACAACTGGCTTATACCGAGTGATGTCTCGATAGTAAGCACAGAAGTTCTGTTTGCCGACGAAGAATATGAACCGAAACTGTCTTATGGTTTGAAGACCCAAACGCCTGAAATTATGCAAATTCCCAAATGGGTCTAGTTACTGACGAGGAGAATCCGAAACACTAAAACAAAAACCGTACTTGATGTAAGGTATGTGTCCTTATGCACAAAAATATTTGGTATCGTCCAAAATTTTCCCATTTGGGAATTTGCATAATTTCAGGCGTTTGGGTCTTCAAACCATAAGACAGTTTCGGTTCATATTCTTCGTCGGCAAACAGAACTTCTGTGCTTACTATCGAGACATCACTCGGTATAAGCCAGTTGTTTAGTGTTCACGCAAGACGTGTGACTTTTTGGATTTTAGTGTCTAACTAGTGCTAATTTGGGTACTAGCTTAGATACATCGTCTAACTAGACACCCAGTTGGTGCTAGTTACTGACAAGGAGAATCCGAAACACTAAAACAAAAACCATAACTCTAAGTCCAGTTGGAATTCCGGCTGGATTCTGCCAGAATTCAGGCTCCAGTGGTACAACCGAGTCTAGTACAACCAGTAGGAATTTCGGCTGATTTTACTGAGAAGCATCTCAATTTTTCAAATAAATTTAGATAATACTGCAGTGATCAAATATAATACCGCGTTGCTCAAAAATCAAGCCTATTTAGAATTCACCAAGCCTAATTAGTTGCCACTAAACTAAGGATAAAGGTTGCTTCAATCACGTGAACGAAGTCAGCTGATGAAACGGTATTACACGGCTGATGTATACGGAGACAGACTATCGAAGGGAGTATTTTTCTTTAATGTATTCGTGTGCAATGTTCATGTTTAGGGATGCGGAACGAAGAATCGAACTTTTTTCAGGCTTTGTAGGTGAGCACCGCGGGGGGTGTTCGCTCGAATTCTGTGCTCTTTTTAGGCCCGCATTTCGCGTCCAACTGTGTGTGTGTAAATTTGGGTTTTGAATCAGGGGTGCCAACCTTCCAGATTTATCTGGATTCTTCCAGATCATTTTTAACAAAATGAGATACAAGAATGCATCGTTGATTTTTAAACCACCTTTTCGAGCTACGATTTTGAAAACAAAACTTTTTAGAATAGCTGAAAACACAAATGACAAAGTTCTTGTTCGCTAAAAGCGAATAAATTTTGTTAAGTTTGCATCAGCTGGAAATTTCAACAATCCAAGATGCTGAAAGCTCACAGCCTCAAATTCAATCCTCAAGCTTTTTCAAAAAATAGGTCATCCAGACAATTCCAGACTTTTTCGAAAATTATTACAAACTTCTTGGAAAAACACTTGGCATCCCTCTTTTGAATTGAGTTCTTGTTGGTACTCATGCGGTTTCTTGGTTGAGGGCGGTCCCATTTGCTTTTGCCGTCTTTGTCCACCAGCCGGTGATGTGGTGTTTGTGTCGTGTGACGTGTGCGTGCATGAGCCGTAGAAAAGTTTATGGGCGCGGAGCTTTCGAGGGTACCCTTTTGTGGTGTTTATTTGCAAAGAAAAGACTATGGTAATTGGAGCAGGATTTCTAACTATTTTAATGTGATTGCGATTTCTGCGTATACTGCCGGATATTTCATTTGTGCATTCGCTATGCCGGGTTTCTGAGTATTATTATGCGCGATTATTGTTATATTACCTGTATTACGAGGACTTTAACTGTTCTACGGTTCTTTGAATGTCGTGTATACAAACAAGGTGAAAGTTAATCGTTCACGTGCCGTTATACAATTAATAGCTCTTCAGGATCGCGCATAGATCGAGGACCCTAATTCTGTACAGCGCTGCGGCGATGGCCCCTCAGCTGGTGCTGTTAAACGCGTGTGGGTATAAATGTGGATATATGTATATGTGCACATAGGTGTGTGCGAATATATGTGTGTGAATGTGTGCATGAGTGTGTATGTATACATGTAGACATGCGTCTTTTCATATGTATGTATGCAGGCATGCATACATGTGTGCATGTATGTATATATGTGCATACACTGGTTATTTGAAAGTAGATCGCGATCGGTGGTCCGGCGAAACTTTGCCTTAGAGGTTGGAGGTAGGTACAGCCCGCGGGGACTATGACTCGATATGAGAAAAGACAAAGTTGTGGCTTTATTCAAAAGTGCATATTAAAAATACTCTTATCTTGTGTTCCTACTGCCCAATTCTCAAAGGAAAATTGATATCAGACTAGCTCGCACTTTTAGCAATACTCCTACGGCCGGCTGTTTGGAGTTCAAATTGCTGTAGTTTAGGGAGAAACTAAATCACTCTCGATGACCGGCTATCCAGAGTTTAAATACAAGAAAAATCATAACTAAATACATTTTTGCTCTGAATATACGTGTACTCGGAGATTAACCATCCCACCGCATAAAACATATTCATTTTGTGGTCGCATTGCCTGCTTGTGGCGAATCCTAGACCTGCGCCTGTCCTTCAATCCAACTCCGTAATACCTATGGAAGCGTCGCTGAGTCGGGGGCCTTCCTTAAGTAGGTATTACATCAACATTTCCTACCCTATCCTAAGTATCGGTGAAGATGGTCGTGGCCGGCAATAACGATTCTCATGCTATTGGTTTACTGAACTCATAAGAGATAAAGTTCATTCCCGATCATTTATCTCACAAGCAAGATTAGTTGAGCTACCTATAGGCAACATGATAGTCGTTAGTATGCAATCTACGAATAGCACCGTGCTTCACAACGCAACGCAACGCAACTAAAGATAAAGGTTGCTTCAATTACATGTTCATCAGCCTTGGTTCAACAATAGCAGCATATCTGGTAAATCTCCCCGCTTCCTGCTTCGTATGTCATGTCCAAATTGGTGATTTCTTTAACATGCGTCTAATGGAAATCACTAGTAGAAGCAAACTGAAGAAGTCACTAATTCTCCAAAAACTAAAATTTGGCATAATGCTTAATTGTTCGTCAATCTTGAAAAATCACTAGTAATTCGATTTGTACTAATTTTATTATTTGCGTTTATGAAATTATTCTACTTGCATTCTAAAGTAACATTTAAACGTCAAAATTCAGTAACATTCGGCTTCAATTGATTATTCAACAAAAATGCAATGCTTGCGTTTTAGTACACTAATCCATAAGAATTATAAAATAATTCACCAATACGCATAATAGATTGCATTTCGTGAACAATACACAAATTCGTCTTTAATGCACTAATACGTAAGAATTATGAAAGAAATAATCAATACTCATCAATATACAAAATACATGTCATTTCGTGAAAAATACACAAATGCGTCTCTCAATATGTTAGCCTGAATCGAAAATACTAGAGTGAGTCGCTCCTCGGTGTGACCCAATTGTTTACACTTTGTGCAATTCATGACCCGCGGTACAAATAGACAGGCAGACGAATCTTGTGTAAGGGGACGTAGTTCGGCAAAGCAGTACCAGCGAAGGTCAAATGATAAGAGTTTGATTGGGGGTACGTTTTTGAACCATCCCCCGCAACTACTACTGAATGCAAACGATTGCACTCAAGTATTTTCACTGGCTCTCTAAAACGGCCTACCCCGTACTGCAGCAGATCCTCGCACGTCAATCTCTCATCGGTGACGATGCCTTCAGATTGTACCTTTACAGCTGGAATATATTTTTTTTATTAATAGCCCGCCTCTTACCCCCACACCAAAAATCTCACAAACGGAGCCCCCTGGTAGTGGACACATCAGTTCTCAGCGTACAAAAAAAAGGTCAGCACAACAAAATAAAGTTACGAATCGCGGAAACGCTGATAACAAAAAAAAAAAGAAATACGAGACCGACAAAACACAAAATTTGACAAGAAGCTACGGCGAGTACCCAGCGGAAAAGAATCCTTTTAAGGGTCCCATCGTAGCTTTGCAGGAAGCTTATAATAATTTAAATTTATTTATTACTTATTGCTAGAAAAAAATGCATTTATAAATTGCTTTTATTGAAAAAATGTTAACCAAATGTAACTAAAGGAATAAGCTCGATTGGTGGTGAACGAAGTTTAAATTAAAAATTCTCCTATTTTATTTTTTAAAATAAGTTTCAATTTTGCTTGGAAACGAGTGCGACATGTTATTTGCTTTAAATCAGTAGGAAGCTGGTTGAATAACTTAGGTCCGATAAAAGAAATGCGTCTTTGACCAAGGTTCATGGATACTCTGGAGTATAATAAATGATTGGCTTGTCTAGTGCTGTGAGCTCGAATGCCTGTTGTAAATTCTAGATTATTATGAGCAATAGTATTATGCAAAGCATTGTGGATGTATATTATTGTTTGGTAGTTAATCAACCCAAGCAAAGGTAAAATGTTATGGGCATTATTATTGTATAACAAAATAGTAGAGTACATAATTGGTTTTTTATAAATAATTTTAAGACATCTGTTTTGAAGCGTTTGTAGCTTTTTCAGATTCGAAATACTGGCACGGCTCCACACAGATACAAGGTAGTTCAGCAATGAGTGGATGTGCGCATAATAAAATTTTAGAAGTACATGCTGGGGAACAAAAGAGCATACCTTACGCATAGCACCACATAACGATGCAACTTTTCTCTCTATAGATGTTATATGCTCAATCCAGGAGAGTGTGGGGTCTAAGTGAAGTCCTAAATAGGGTTCGTCGCGGTTGCGGTAATTACCGCAACCGCGCGGTATTTACCGCACCCGCACCGCAAAAACTGCGGTACTGTGAGACACTTTTTCCCGCGGATGCGGTGCGGGAAATGGCTTTTACCGCGCGGTATTACCGCAACCGCACTTCAAAAAATAATTGATAAAGTCTGCAGTCTGCATTAAAAAGTGAATTAAAACTATGACTTTTGCCATTTGAGAAGAACGCAACTAGATTTATTTTATGAACGAATGCTTAGCAATGTCATTATTAGGAAAATCCCTCTGTCAGAACGTTCGAGTTTTACTTATTACCCTACAATAGAGAAACATAATAAACATTTAATTGCTCTAATTTCCATAGACTTGACAATGGTTTGAAAAGAAATCCGAGTATAATCTGTATTCGACCTATCGCTACATGATTTTTACATTTTGGTCGTTATAGTAGGATAAAACATACTGTTACTAAGAAATAAAATCTATAGGCTGTGCCCAATATAATTTGGCACCATTATTTTACGACATATTTTGAAAACTATTTATTTTATACTTCAAAGAAAAAAATTACAAACGAACCTTTTCAAATACATAAAACGCAAAATCCAATCATTGAAAAACAATTAAATTGTACTGTCAAATCCAATTACAAAATGCAGCATTTCACCCGATTCCTCTTGGCAATCGTGGAATTATGAATCATTTTCGATGACATTTTCTCAACTGTGAATTTTGATCAATTTCGATAACTTGAAGAACTACTAATACTAACACTTAAAAACAATTCAATGTAATTATCATCATCAAACCAAACGAATTTGGAGGAATTTTTTTTTCTATTGTTCGTCCAACTGGAAATATTTTCTACCAAATTAACAAATAATATTCTTCAGTTAAAGGTATTTTTTAACTTTTTGAAAGTAAAGCTTTCGAAGTTAGTGTAGGGCAGTGCGATTTTTTTGTGTTTCTCAAAGTCTACCTCAAGGCCTCCCTTCATATTGTGACAAGTGTCAAAGTTATCCCAGATGCCAAATTTTGCATAGTTTGGACAGTTTTTGCCCTAATTGAAAATTTATCTCGAAATCTTAACTTAGGGGTTGGGTATCATTTGCATAGAATCTTTATACAAAGTTTGAAAGAAATCGGTTAAGTAGTTTTTGAATGGCAGGTAACATCGCAAATCATGTTTTTCCAGAGACGTTATACAGAAAGCTTCGTCACCGAGTCGTTTGTCGATATTTTTGCATGGAAATATTATAGCATATTATGGAAATGATACACTATAATGTACAAAAGTTTTGATCAATTCGCTTTACGCAAAGTTTAAAAAAAGCAAGAGAAGTTTTTTACGCCATACCCCCTTTAAAAAACTTGCAAAGTTGAATATTTTCATAAATGTTACATTCATAGGAGTCCGTCAAAGTTAATTTTCGTGTAAATAAGAATAACATTTTATTATATATGGCTATACAAAACAAATGAATAATTTTTCAGCACAATTTTTAAAATACATGATTTTTACCGCATTTACCGCATTACCGCGCGGTGCGGTGCGGTAAATGCAATGCGGTTGCGGTAAGCGGTGCGGTTTTAATATTTTTTTGCGGTTGCGGTGCGGACTATCCATTTACCGCCCACATCCGCACCGTGACGAACCCTAGTCCTAAATATTTGAAGCAGTTAGTTTCCTGAATTACAGACTGTCCCATTCTTGGGTCTGGATGCACGCTTATAGCTTTTCTAGATGAACGAAACAGCATATATTTAGTTTTTGATAGGTTCAAGGAATATACACGTTATAATCCCGCATAAAGTTCTCACAGCAAGCAATATCGTTTGCCTGCTTTGAGTTGGCTAGCAACACCCTTATCTTGTCCGAGTGGACCTTTGAAATTTCGGTCACAGCCGAGAACCGTTCTGTCAGGTCTTTAGAAATCTGAAGAAGATTCAGCGATTTAGTCTTGAGCCGAAAAAAGACCACAAATGGACCAGTTGTGAGTTCTAGGTAGCATTTGGGCCATAGGGGGAGCCTTAGGAGTCGAACCCGATTCAACCTCCATTTGACCATCCGGAGAGGGACCCATCGAAAACGTCAACGCACGGGGTCAGCGCCCGCGCAGGCGGAAGAAAGCAATAAATGTGTTATGAAAGGTAAAAACCACTTAGCTTTAAACTGGTGTCTAACGACGAACCGATCCAGCATATACAGCTGGCTATTGTTTATTCCTCACTCACGGACAAAAGACTGAGTATCGAACCGAACTGGCAAGATAACCATGAGCGCGGATTAGCACTATTCTTTGTCGCTATACAGAACACGGGCTGGAAAAAATCACTTGTGTCTCGATCGAGAGCTCGAAAACGAATGAAAAAAACTTTGTTTATTGCTGGTAAGCTGCCAAATTAAATCATTTTCTTTTGGTTGTTTTCTCTATTATTCTTCAATCAATTTTCAAAAAATGTACCTTGTTGAACGCAAGCTACATTCGTGTCTAAGCTTGTTCTCGCTGAATATGGCGTTTCCGATCTCATATCACACATTAACCTCTACGCACCAAGCCGCGCTCTCCGGCCTCGAACAGTGCTGTAGACTGAAATGCGCAACACTAGATAGGCTGCCAATAGGCCGATATTAGAAATGACCCATAGATTAAACGATTATAGCGACTCCGTCATTAGTTCTACTCATCTTCGTAACCGTTTGTTGGCACTGTAGGTCTTTTCTTTTTAGTTTATTTCATTAAGACTCAGTGTCAGTTGGTTTTCAAATATTTTAATATTTAACGGACCACTTCAAAGTCAACTGTGGATATTACCTTAGTGTAGAGAACGATTTTTTTCACCGTGCATATGATAGATGCAACCTTCAATTCGCTTCATACCCTAAAGCAAAGCATAACAAATATTTTAGAATGAATATAAAATAGGTATATTCATTCGTACGGAAGATATCCTGTCGAGAAAATTGGAGACCTACGACAGGTTCATATAGTATGACGTTATCGTGCGCTGCTATTTTCTGGACAGATTATCTTCACTAGTACCCTAGAGAAAGCACTCAACTCACCTTGATCCCTTCGTGACAACCGAAGAAAGCTTTCTAAATTTATAGAAACTGCAAAAACGGCATTAGAGTCGACTTTTCCTATCCGAGAAAATTATGAAAATATTTCAATGTTTACCTTTATATCGGCAACACCATGAAATGTGCATGCACTGTGTGCATTTTGTAGTAATTTGGTCAGAACTCCATATTGAATACGTCAAGACATGATTATTAGAGCATAATTAAGTATTTTTTGTATACTACAACGTAGACAGCATGCTTTATATTGAACAAAACTGCTTTTGACACACATTCATTTTAATTATCGCTCAATGATTGAGTGAAACATACTTGCGTTTCTGGCCATTTATAGTAGCTCATTTATTACATTGTGAAAACGTTTTGCCTAAAATTTTATTCCATGGCCATCTAGCTAGTTTTTCTCGTATTTGTTGGCACTAATAGCATCACTTGCATTGCTGTCATGCATTTTATCTAGCTAGCTAATTGAAAAAGGGCAATTTCAATTTCAGGGAACCGATACAAATATAAATGAAGAAATGCATTAGACGATATTTCAGATTTTAGTAGCGCCCGTATCTAATGGGGGCAAATAATCAACATACTTCATTCAGATATAAGTTGCTGTTGAAAACTGTGAAATCCAACTAGTGACAAACGTATTTTTTATACTCTATGCAATCAAATCACTACTACGCACCTGCACAAAAGAAAAATGGATCGGCGCTAATTGGATTTTCTAGTTTCCATCTGTAACGACAATAAATTGGTCCTAAAGGTACTACTTCAATGAAAATAGTTGACTATTCAGTCTGCTCAAAATTGTTATTATCCAATAATAAATAAATAGAGGGTGTCTACACCGAATCTAATAACTGGTTGGAAACGACGAACAAGGATTATGATCTTACGATCGTTCCTAGGCAAGGATTTGTGCAGAACCGAACAATTACGAATACTGTGACCAAGTTGATTAAATTATGAGTAATAAACCTCGTACTCATGAAACTAGTTGTCTTTCCAAAAAACTAGTTCGCTCCGAATATATAAACGACGTTACATTCGAACGTTTAGTTGGGTAACTATGGTTGTTTCCTGGGCATGTTTAGTTTTTGTGATGATTCTTCTTCAAAATTTGGAGATAAACTACATCAACTAAAAGAGCCGACAGGTGAACAATGTTCATGATTTTAGGAGCTTAGTCGCAATTTTCGCAATTTCTCATGACATTGCCGAGATATTTTACTCATGAGTTCACTATCGGATTTTTCTGGCAGAGTAGCGTGATTTATGTTCACGATATATTATACTAGGAATCATGAACCAGTTCATGAATACATGAATAATATTTGTTGATTTTGTGAACTAGCACTGATATTGAATCGTGCCTAACATATTAGGATTCATGAATTACGTTTACGTTCTTTACACTTCTTCTCTGTCATGTTTGTGATTCTATGTATTCCAAGTATATTAATGATTTTATCATATCTTTGATTATTATTACGATTTCTTTGATAAACTACATGTATGTTATACTTATTTGAACGAGTTGAGTTTTTTAACTAACGGGTGGTAAACGTAAAATTTGTCAAAATTTACCACCAAACTGAGTCAGTGTCTAAACACAACTGCTGACAAAATGTATGCACTGACAACAGTTGGGGTTAGAACCTGACTCAGTTTCGGGGTCAAGCAAAAACGCCAAACAAAACCATGACAGTTTCTTAAAATAAGTGTTCCATGAAACAAAATTAGGTCCTTACAAAAAGGGTGACCAGGGTCAAATGAATTGAATGGATGTAATGAATTTAATAGATTAGTCACTTTTGAGTGATTGATTTTTAAATTCATCTACGTAGAAAAATACAAACTTACTACAGATTTCGTATAGTAATAAAATAAAGGTTGTATTTTTGGTATTTAGTATTACTTTGCCCTTCTAGGAAAAGTTCTACTGTCTCTTTGCGTGTACTGATGGAACTCTCTGTCTCTCTTCAGTATACCGTTATCTATTACTTTGCCTTGTATAAATCCAACAAAATAAGTAACAAAGTATGAGCCACACGATGCTTCGGTCGGTGTCAGCTACGCAGTACTCAAATTATTTTTCGTGCGTGTTTGTTGCTGAACATTGTATAAATATTTGTCAAAAACGACTTTTTTAAATGAAACGCTAGATTTTTGCCTAGCATGTTTTGTCAAAATAATCATAGTAACCAACAGTGTTCCTAGAATATTTTCGCTGTCAACATATTTTTTTCCATTGAAGTGGTCCCTTAAGCGCGGCTAGAGAATGTTGAAATTCGCTACAAATCTTCTGATCAGGTTCATAGGAATCATCACCTTCTGATGATTTCAAAAGGATCGTATCATACTATGGCAGAAATGGGTTTCTACTCATAATTGGCAGTGATGCTCCATATAATTTGAGGCAGCTCAGACTTCAATTTGAGAGGCACCGAATTAATGGACTATTAAAGTAGCACAAATTTGCACATACTCAATGTAACAAACCACCCAACATTTGCACGGTTTGGCAGAGAAGAGGTGTTAGATGTAACTCTGCTCTGACTGTATTAAGCATGAGTTGGCAAACTGGCTCGTACCCGACGAGCTCGAACCTCCGTTATCTGACCATAAGTACATGCTCATTTGAACGCCTAGGTGTAGCAACCTCTTGTGGTTCTGTGATAATTCAATTTTAAATAAGTGGTAGAAAAAATTGGATTTAATTGCATGGGCTTTGCTAGATTGTGAATTCCCACTCGTTTTGATGAAACCTTTGGTGCGTCTAGATCATTTTTGAATTTTCGAGGAATCGAAAATTGAGTCACTTCCCACAACATTAGGTGTGAATACTGGTAGTTGCGAGAAACGTGCTTCTTCTAATACTTTAAAATGGGGAAATATTGAACAAAATCAAAGAAAAGAAGCACAAGCACAGAGGTGCTCTCTTCAACAATGCTTCGGCTAATGTATAGAGTCTTCGAGTTTCAATTGTTATCGATTGCAAGCAAGGTTACAGAAAGGTCACTTTTCGATTACGCTGAAGGATGATCTGTTAAAAGATCTTCACGGGTGTCTCCTTTCAATCCCTTCTAACTCATTCATCCCCAATTTCATTGAGTTTGGTTAGGTATGGTATTGTTTAGTTCTCTCCGGATAACGAAGAAAGCTGTACCTGGCTGAAATAGAAATTGGAGGAGATAAGTGAGACGGCAGGGAACTTTCGTTTTATTGTCGAACCATATAGCCTTCACTAGGATAAGGTATTCCTTTACATTCCGTGGAATCTCAAGGAATGTTTGAAGAGTACTGATGTTTTGATGCTAGAGTTCCGTAATCCTGGTTCGTGGGTAGTTTGCTGGGAAATTCTGAGAATCAAGGCGCTTACAGGAAAAATACAGATGTGTTTTTGCAGTATCGACGACCGTTCTCTAAAATTTCTAACGAAAAAGAGTTATAAACTGAACTATGTCTTCCAAATGTCACGACGATGGTTTTGTAAACCTAAATCGGTTTAAGCCGAATTTGAATGTCAATATCTTTTCGGGGGCGTTGTCTTTCTGTTATCTCAATATCCCCCCGGGGGTGTTGATATATCCGCTTATCGAGAAGTGTTTTTTTTCGCTTGGGAATGAAGAATACTTCCGTGTTGTCTATGTTCTCTGTGTCGTTATTTTCCTTATCCCTAACCTTACCACTTTCCCAATCCTGCCCATCAGGGAAATGACGAAAACACAAATCCTAGTATGGAATAAATCTCCGATAAACGTGGGGAACGTGCCATTTGAGCCAGTCGCTACTGATTCCTGATTCCCGATAAGACTCAGTGTCAGTTGGATTTCAAATATTTAAATACAAATACAAGAGAATGTTGGAATTCTCTACCAATCTTTTGATCAGGTAGGCGGTTTGTAGATGCGGAGAAACGCGATTTGTAGATGTAAATTTATAATATTTTCAATTTAAATGATAATACATTAAAGAATATTTGCGGCGATATTATCAGACAAGAGAGAAAAACTGATGATTTATCCATTAATTATTCAGATTTTTTAACAGATCCTATTTTTTGTTAAATTGATACTTTTTGTACCATTAGACAGGCTGATTTTTCTAAGCAATTCATCTACTAGATCCTTGAAACTATAGCAAAAGGCAGACCAGTTATTTTTCTTCTGTGCAAAAAACTACTACTCTACAAAGCATAAATAAGACTTCAGCTCTATTGCATTGAAATCTTGCAAAACCGTTCAAACTCGATAATATTACCTAGATTAAGCAATGTTTAAGTATATTGTTTATGTTCGGAATTTTTTGATTTCACTAATCGAAATGAAATCTGTTAGTACTGATTACTGTTATCTACCAGTTTACGTAATTTTGTTTAATGTTAAAATTGATGACATCACCAAAATAACTAGAACCTATAAATATGGGTGAGCTCAGTAATTTTAGAATCACACTTGCTTCCGACAAAAATCAAAGAGAACACATCGAACTAGCTTCTCCTGTGCCAAAGAGACGTTCTTTTAGATTTCTCTGTTTTAAAATTAATGCAATTTATCCGATTCCTGTGAACCTTTTGCAAAAGTTTTGTCAGCGGCACTGTGTAAGCCCTACCTAGTTCCTTCTAGCAGTTGGATTTGCTATGATGCTTGCAGTTACACTTTCTAATGTCGTTTTTCATTGAAAAACACTGGGGCAGTGAATCGCACTGGTTTTGCACTTCCTAGCAGAAGTGGGAATGAAACACGTCTAGTATCCTGCTCTTGTACTAGAACATGTAACAGCAGTGCAATCCACCACCTCGGAGTTATTCAATGAAAATCCCCATAAGTCAATTCAAATATTTTGACACTAATCTGCTCAGTAATTGGTTCGTTTTTAATTAGTTCAAGTTTTTTATTAACAATCACCATCCACATTGGAAGAGATTCATAACTGCTCGAAGAAAGCTGTAATGCTGCAATTATTTTTGATGTTTTAACAAAATTTGGGAAACAATTGCAATTAAAGTTGTTACACCTAACGCTGAGCGTTGTGCGGGTAACGAAGACGTAAGGTGCTCGCAAACTTGCTTGCTTGTTGCCTTTTTGAGTGTGTATTTCCTCAATGATTGTGCTGGCTGTAGATTTTGAAATACTTGACGCAACTTTTGCCTTTTGTCACTATTACCTGGACAGGTGCCACAAATTTGGTAATTGTTTGTGTTCAGCGGTTTCTGATCAGGGTAAACCGTAATGTGCCGTTTTTTCACAGAACTGGAACGTACGAGTTTGTCTTCGATATTTACAAAGAATACTATGTGTAATTGTCCTATCGCATTAAATTTTGTACTGCATTTCTCATGTAGCTGCATCTGCAATAAGCGATATCCGATCTTGTAACCAGAGAATCCATTTCAAGTTCTGAATTATAGCATTGTCACACATAATCATGTGTTTTAAATTACGCGGGGGATACGTATCGCGTAAAAAACCGCGTTGATTCGAAAATCCACGCGGATTTTCGAATTAACGCGTTTTTTTACACGAATTTTTCAATTAACGCGGTTTTTTACGCAGATACAGTACGTATCCCCCGCGTAAAAAAAACCTGGGTGTACTCGGTCTTATGCGAGTCATCAATAATCACAGTAGGTGGGAGCACAACTTCTTGCTTCTGCAACTCACTTATCTGTACAGATTACTAGGACAAGAAGTATAGTAAAAGTTTCCTTTATCCGTCAGACAAGGCACACAATACAAAAGAAACTATATTTGTCGTTCGTTTCGCACTGGCTTGGACAGTACTAAGTATCGTGACCATTGGTTTTGGTTGTTGTAAACAGCAGTCTTCTTTAACATTTTCTCAATAATTTGTTCACACCAAACGAGCTACAAAATTGTTAAAAATTGTTGATAATCATGTTTTACCTTTCTCATATAAAGAAAGGCTATGCAATCACTGTAAAAATCGACTTTTTAACCGAGGCCCGGAGGGCCGAGTGTCATACACCATTCGATTCAGTTCGTCGAGATCGGCAAATGTCTGTGTGTGTATGTATGTGTGTATGTGTGTGTATGTGTGTGTGCCATTTAAACTCACACAATTTTCTCAGAGATGGCTGAACCGATTTTCGCAAACTTAGTTTCATATGAAAGGTATAACGCTCCCATAAGCTGCTATTGAATTTTTAGTTGATCCGACTTCCGGTTCCGGAGTTACGGGTTGAAGAGTGCGGTAACCCAGCAAATTCCCATACAAACTGGTACCACCATGATGTTAAAATGATGTAAAACATATTAAAATTGATGTAACATTACTCTAGTTTGCGGGTCTGGATCACTAATGATCAATTAAAGCAGCTTTGACCACATTGGTCACCTATGATGGTTCATGCGCCCCCGGGGAACTCGCCAAGTTCCTAAGCTAATATCACACCCATTCCCCAACGAATTCTCTACCGATTTTTACAAACTTGATTTCAAATGAAAGATACAGTAATACCGTTAACTGCTGCTGAATTTCATTCGGTTCTGACTCTTGCTTCCGGAGTTACAGGGGTGTTAGTAAGGATACACTGGAATTTCCCATATAAATCGGTACAATCGTAATACCTCAAAGGCTAAAAACTATTGAAATGGTCACCAAATTACTTCTAATCGCAGATCTAGATCACCGATTGCCAATCAAACATTCTTTGAATATATTGTCCACTATCGACGATTCCGGAAGTCCGGAATTCCGGGCATATTCCACAATTAATGTCACATCGGTTCTTCGGTGATGACTGACCCGATTTTCTCAAACCAAGTCTCAAATAGAAGGCAAAATATGCAGTTGAGTATTGCGTCGCCGCCCTTCTCCCCGCCTTGCCCTTACACCTCCCTCCTTCATCATTCCCCTCCCCTTGGACCACCCTCATGCCCGCATTTCCTTCATCCACCCCGTATGCCGAAATAAGATGAAGGATTTCTGACTCATCCTCCACTCCCACTCTACTAACCCCCCATTCCCTCCACTTTCAAATCCATTCCACCAACATTTCAAAATATAAGCACATGAAGATAACATTGAACTCATGCTGATTAAGCTAATTAAATATTATTCTTTTGCCTTTCTCATATAGAAAGGTTATGCAATTGCTCCAAAAACCGACTTTCTAACCGAGACCCGGAGGGCCGAGTCTCATATAACATTCGACTCAGTTCGCCGGGATCGCAAAATATCTGTGTGTATGTATGTGTGTTTGTATGTGTGTATGTATGTGTGTTTGTATGTATGTGTGTATGTATGTATGTGTGTGTGTGTGTATGTGCGGATTTGTTAACAAAATGTCCACATCGGTTTCTCGGAGATGGTTGAACCGATTTTTACAAACTAAGATTCAAATGAAAGGTATAATATTCCCATAGGTTGCTATTGAATTTCATTTTCAACCGATATCTTGTTTTGGATTACGAGTTGAAGAGTATGGTTACAAAACAAAATTTGTTGATTTGTCCACATCGGTTTCTCGGAATTTTCTGAACCGATTTTGACAAACTTGATTTTAAATGAAAGGTCCATCAGCTGCTGTTGAATTTTGTGTGGATCCGAGTTCTGGTTCCTGAATTACAGGATGATACGTACGATCACGCAGCAAATCCCGATTCTAACGAATTCTGCGATGAATGTAAAAAGGTGAATTTTTTTCCAAAATGTAAACACAACTGTTGAATTTGTAGATCTAGGTCCCCAACAGTAATTCAAAGTCTCTTTGGCTACACTGGCCACTATCGACGGATTCGGAAGCATCCAAATTCAGAATAACGGTTATATTGGTTTCTCGAAAATGGCTAGACCGATTTGATCAACTTAGTCTCAAATGAAAGGTGTTGCGTCCCCGGAAACTGATATTAAATTCCATCTCCATCCAACTTCCAGCTCCAGAGTTACGGGTTGTGGAGTGCGATCACATAGAAAACTCCGATTCAAACCGATACCGCGATGAATGCAAAAAGGTGCTCTTATATATACTTACCAAGTGTAATAAGAATGAAAGACATTTCCATAATGTTATATTGTACGAACCAGCTATTAAATCATAGCTTGGAGAAATGAGAAAGGCACAATTGCACCTCTAGGTGGATTAAAACAGGTTTTTTAAGTTTATTTTTTAAAAAATTCGGGAGGGGGCTTTAGCCCCCTAGCCCCCTTCCCTCTAGCTACGTTTCGAATGGATAACCGAATCCTTTAACAACGAATCTTGTTCGACATCCGTTTCCCATTAGGTAGGTTTTGCTTAGAGAATGTCCATAATGCACGGACCTGGAGCAAAGTAAAGTAGGAACATCAAAATAACGAATGGTGTGATAGAAATTACGGGAGTTATTGGAAAGGAGCAAGGAACAGTGTAGGATGGTAACAGGGAGGACCATTATCTATTTACTCATTATATGACAGAATAACAAAACAAGTCCGTTCGGCCGGCCACAAACTACCAAACAGCTATAGACAAAAATTCTTTTAGCAGAACGAAAACAAACGCTCCATTATTTCATTCGGTCAAAGGATGTGGAAAAAACGGGTAGAGTCCGTCATCCGCAAAACAACCTATCACGTTGTCTGGATATTGATGACGTCCACCTTCCACAATGCATTTACACTTCTACAGACATGTATTGATATTTTGAAAGAATGATTTTCCACATTTTTCGACGGCCACGTTGTTCATGTTAGATCTAGACAAGCATGTTAATATCCGGATGGGTACTAAAACACGAATGATTTGGCAAAAAATCATAAACCCGCACTGCAGATATTTTTAAAATTGCTCAAAACCAACAGCATCAATGGCGCGAACCACCAACTTTCATCAGTAATGACAACCTAGCAGAACTTCAGTTCCCGCAACCAGCAGAGTCGTTCATTATTGCGCAGATTCATCAGCAGCTGTCGCCAATTAACTTTCTCTGATGTTTTTATACGCCCAATGAACGCCAGATATTTTCCAACCGTATAGCAGCAATCAAACAGTTCCATTCCGCGATTCGCTGCTTGTCTATAGGTAAAACAGCTGTGAATACTCGATTTGGAATGTGTTCAGAGATAGAATACAAATATACTGAGCTCTGCCTAAATTCAGCCGGCTTTCATCCGGACGTGAAGCTATTCGTTTTCACTGTTGTATTGCTTCTGGGGGAAAATAATTTTCGATAGGTAGCTACGAGTCTCGCAGTTTTGTAGCCTTTGATGTATTGCCAAGATTTAAATATGCAAGTTATTGCAACATTCCAGTAGAAATATGCACGTTGAGAATAGTAAATATTTCTGTTCTGACATTTTTAATTAATATATATTAAACTCACAGACTATCCTCCTACATCCTCCCAATATCATTAAAATTGTGTGAGTAAAAAAAATCATCCAGGTAGTTCCTCGCCTCGACCAATTTTTTTGTGACAACTTTTTTCAAAGACCACCGAAGAGCAAACCCGCATTCAACAGAAATACATTTTCAATGAGGTATACCGCTGAATAACATTTTTTTATCTTGCATCAACCCATTTGACTGCTACAGTTTTGTTCCTCCGACTCTATTCCATATCCGGTAAAATATTGTTATCCTTTGATAATGAACCACATGCTACGTTACGGCCAAATGAAAATAAAAGTAAGCCAAACGAGCAGAAGTGCGGGATATTTTCCGACTGCGGAAAAAAACTCCCCGCTACAACCTCCAATTTTGTCATTTTTTTTTATCCGGCTTCTCCTGGGACACGTGACGAGCGAACCATTTCGCACCTTTCACGCCGCGGATTTGCTGTGTTTGTTGTGAATTTATGATTGCATGTGTCCGCATTTACACACGGACATTGTACCGGAGAAAGGAAAACTAGTTAATGGATGGAAACGAGAGATAAGAACTTAGGAAACAGCCCGGTCCTAATCGCGGAAAGGCGGTTTCCGGTCGGTTAGAATTGGATACACCGTGCAAAGTGCGATGCGGAAATGTTGTACGGAGACCATTGCGGGCTGGTGCTTCCTAATCCAATTTATTTTTATTCATAGCGGTATTTTTAGGAAATGTTATTTTCATTATCTGGTAGATTTACGAAGGGTGCCCTAAAACGACTGATTTCGTTGAAGCGATCTATTGTTGGCGCAGTAGATCTTTGAGGTTGCGGTACTCCTAAACAAGATTGGCATTGGGTTACGGAATAAATACCACAAAAGGCGACATTGCTATTTTTATCATGGGATTCCGGCAAGGCCCCGTTATTTATATTATCTACTGAGTGTAATGGGGGGACGGATTTTCAGAGTGCTTATATATCCTTTCACTGTGAGAAAAGCAAACATGTGCCAAATTAACTAAGTCCAGAAAGCCGATTCTCGAAAACAAATTTCGAGATTGCATCAAATTTCGACGTTTCCTGCAATTTATAGACATATAGTCGCTGTTGTGCTATCTTATGACAAGCGCCATTTTGCACATTTCGAGAAAAACGCTTTTTAACAGTTATGTGTCCAACCAAAAAAACACCTTTAACAGGCCAACGAGGGTACCAGGGTACTCACAAATTGAAATGCTCATAACTATGGCTTCCTTTAACCGATTTGGACAATTTTAGATATTTTGGATTCAGGAACTCGTCCACTTTTTGGTTCTGTACAATAGGACCGGTATAATGGATCTGGTTTATGGTAATCCGGATTTTCCGGAGTAATGTTCCAGTATTAGGATATGATTTGTAAATTTTAATAATGTACTAGCAATATGAGTATCAAAACTTTTCAAATTGTCTCGAAAGTCTGTTTTTTATTGTTACGGGGCCGTATGGCAATTTGAAAAATGGAATTGGAATGGAATGGCCACTCACGGCCCCACGGGAACGTGCTCCGGAATGTGCGTTCCGGAGTCAAATCACCAAATGGTTCCAAAACCACGAGATACAGCCTACTGATGCAATTCCAAGAATTTTGATACCCATATTGCTAGTATTCCATTGAAGTTCGCAAATAGTACCCCAGCACTGGAACCTGCTTCCGAAAACCCGGATTCCCGAGAACCGAATGAAGTAACCCGATTCATTTTTACCAAGTCCAAAAGTGGATGAGTTCCTGAAACCAAAACGGCCAAAAGTGTCGAAATCGGTTGGATATTACCTTAGTTACGGGCATTTTAGTTTTGTGGGTACCCGGGTACCCACGTCGGCCTGTTACGTAGTAAAAAAAATTCAGGAGCCCCTCCTCATTCCCACCCATACTATATCAACCATATTATTAACCCAAAAGCTTGACTTAGTGAAGTTCTAAGATGTCACAAAGTTTCAATTTCCAGCTATGGATAAAACATAGGAATTTAATTAATTGAAACTTAAAAAGGTACCCGGGTACCGCGTCGGACACAAAACGGTTAAAGTTTGAGATTGAGTATCTTGAAACTTATAAATGGCACAAACAATTCAAAGAAGACAATTGATGCTTCTATCTATTCTGTATTAATCTCTCAAATATTACGAAGATCAGATGACTATGTTGCGAGTTTTTACTATAAATGTAATCAAAAGTCGCACTCGCACGTGTCATAGGTGTGTATTGATGACAAAATTTGTATGGCGTGTCATAATCGTGCATGGAAAATTTTCCTTAGAAAAACATTAATTATTAACTTTTATTCATATCTTTGGTTTCATTCAGTCTATAAACAATCGATGAGATGCATTTTGAAGGAAATGAGTCAGGGAATCTAGAAAAAATATTTATTTTTGGTTACAGTGTTGCCAAATATGCTATATTTCCAGTTTATAACTTAAATTGCATTTTTATCGCGATTCTTGCATTTTTGTTTTGAAAATGATTATGCCATTGTGTTTCTCAGATAGTTTTACATATAAAAACTCCTTACACATCAAGATAACTTGAGCCAATCCCCAGACACAGTCATTTGAAGCAAAAAATTAAAAATTTCTCGGCACGTTTCTCTCTATATCTTAGTAACTAAGCAGAATGTCAAAATTCTGTAAACGTCGCTTTGTAGAGATCTAACTCAGTTTACCCCAAAATGGCGTTTGTCATAAGATAGCACAACAGCGACGATATGGTATCAAAAATACAAATCCGATTTTTCAAGTTTTCCTTTGAACTTATTCCAATTTCTGTTTATGTATATGGATACAAAAACCGTCGAAGGGGGGCAATGTGTTCAACAGCGACTTTGGTTGGCCATTAGCGATCTAGACTGACAAATCCAAGTGATTTTGCACCCATTTTAACAATTTTGTCATCATTTTGATATCATGGTGGTACCAGTTTATATGGATATTTTCTGTGCGACCGTGCACGGAAAAAAATGTTTCCAAAATCATGATTAAAGTGTCATGAATTCTGGAATAAGCATGTTTTATGTTATGAAAACAAGATCATAAACAAAAATCACGTGTTTTATGATTATGTTCAATTTCCCTCCAGTAACGCTTGCATAACGTTTTTATTAGTAGAGATATTTGTTTTTGCTTTGTGATCTTCAGTCACGGTTTCCGCCATGTCATTACTAAATCGATTTTCTATCACAACTTGATGAACATTACTCACGAAACCCAAGGTTGACTCATGATTTTTTCATAGATTTAGGAATGTTATTTAGAGTCCCACTATACGATATGAACTGGTTCATGATCAATTGCATCTGGAACATAGTCTGATTTTCGTGGTTTTGAATTAGTTCACAAAATCGAAACATATTTTCCGTGAATTATACCACGAAGCTCGGAAATTCGGTCATGAATTATTTTAATCGTCGTGAACTAGTTCATGATTTCTAATATATTACCAGACTTCAATATCAGTGCTCGTGAAATGGTTCACAAAATCTTAGTATATTATTCAAATATTCATGATTATTATATACTAGCTAATACCCATCGCGCGTTGCTGCGACACTCTGCGAAATAAGAGGAAAACACAATTTGTTCCAAAGCGCCATCTGGCGGGCAGATAATCTCCAACTAATAGCACACAAACACGCCCCATACCAAATACCTACTGTGTGCAAATTTTTACGGAAATCGGTTAAGCCGTTTGGGAGTCTATAAATCATATACATACAAACTTTGACTTTTATATATATAGATAGAATAGATAGATAGATAGATAGATAGATAGATAGATAGATAGATAGATAGATAGATAGATAGATAGATAGATAGATAGATAGATAGATAGATAGATAGATAGATAGATAGATAGATAGATTAGTGTATGAGTCTAAACCCACCTTTCGTGCTAGTGAAATATTTCACAAAATCATGAAATAATGTTCATGTATTCGCAAACTAGTTCATGTTTCCTAGTATAATAATCACAACTCAACATTCGTACTCGTACTCTTGCAATCTTATTAATGGAAACATGAACTTGTTCATGATTTCTAGGATAATAGTCACGCCCAACCATATGTGCCCGTAAAATAGTTCACAAAATCGCATGAGATTGGCAATTGGCAGGTTCGAAATGAAACTGAACCGACTCTATCCGATCATAAGTATATATTCTTCGATCATCTTAATGTCACCTTCAATGTGGTAAAATATCGTAATCCTAAATCTACAAACTGGGACCTCTTTTCGGAAAACTTGGCGACTAAATTTAATGGATATTATCCAACAAATTAGTAAACTTGACGACTTAGATGACGTCGTGGATATGACAAACTCATCCATGGTGGCATCCAACGAAGAAGCTTATTCACTTCGTATTGTTAAATAAACCCTCGGTCTAGGGCTGAGCTTGAAAGAATGAAGAAGCACATGAGAAGGGATTGGAACCAGGATCAGCGTGATGACTCTAGGGCTTTCAGGTCAGCTCGTAGTGTGTATAAGAAATGTCTTAGATCTGCAGAGCGAGCCGGTAGGCAAAACCTGTCTCTAGTTTATACAAGGCCAGCAGATTAAATAAAATTCTCTCAAAATTGAAAGATTTTCAGATAAACTCCTTTAAAACCAGAGATGGTGTTTTTGTGACGGACAAAAATGATGTTCTTAATTGTCTCTTCGACGCACACTTTCTAGGTTTTATCGATCCGGATCTGAACAATGCCACTGTTACCACTGAATCGGTCAAGTGAACAACCGGCTTTGCTCCATACAAATTGCGCGGAAAAGATGGAATCGCGGTCATGGGGTATCTGCATGTGTCTCGGGTTGGATAAACGCAATGCTTAGTAAGCTTGTCACTGAGACAGAGGAGATAAGGAAATTGATTATTGTCGGCTGTCCTCAGGGAGACGTTCTGTCATTTTCGCTCTAGAACCTTGTTGCCGAGGGCTTTTTGAGCTTGGATATTCATTCTACCGCGATTTCTCAAACTATTTCGCGAAAAATGTTTGAAGCGACGGATGGAGCGATTTTTCAACAGACTTGACGCGCAGATTGTTCTACTGGACAGACAAACCTACAACGGTTTCGTGACTTTTTCTATACGTAAACGGTTTTGTGGGGTACATTCGTACCCCAGCACTAAAATCGCTCTAATATGCCTAATTTTTATTCAATTTATTATTAAAATGGATAGTTTTATTATAATCCATTAAAAGCAGTCTTTAAAATACGTAAAAAAAATTTTTTTTCTTAATATTGCCATAGCTTCGGTAGTTTCGAACCGATCTTGACCATCTGTACTGCGTTGATAAGATTGTTAAATTACCTTTCGAACAAGTAGTAAATTATTGAAAAACCGGACCGCAAAAATTACGATAGCGATCCGAGCGCATTTTCTAGTTACTTTGCTATAGTAGCTTTATTATATCAAATAACAGATAGTATTGTTCAGTAATATTGAAGCTTGTACAATTTTACACAATTTTCTCGCTTACTCTGTATCGATATTTTGGTTTTAAAAAAAGATATTATAATTTTTCCGAATTATGTAGGGTAAGGTGGGGCAAATCCGACCGTTGGGTAAACCCGACCCCCCTCTGTTATCGAAAATCGGAAGCACAACGCGAACTAATAACAGTGTTGTCGTGTAGAGCATCAAAAATAATCATAATGGTGGCATGACAGCATTTTATTAGTCTACACTGAGATGCTCAAACGACAATAAGTGTGTTTTTACAACTTTTGATTTGATTTTAGTGCATCATTGACTACAGGATATTTCTGATTGTTAAAGTGATTGCATCAAAAATGTAAGTGGATTTAAATTCTTCGATTAAAGTCCTACAAAGTGCATAGATGAATTTAGTCCAACTTTTTTCATAACGTAAACGGTTTTGTGGGGTACATTTGTACCCCAGACAAACTTTAAGCGGGTACTGTTAAGTTGGTCAAGTGAATCAAATAAGTTCCATCTGCTTTAATGGAAGTTTAATAATCAAATTGATGATAAACCGTAACGGAATAAACGGATTGCAAATAGCTCTGAGGTACAAATGTACCCCACAGAACCGTTCTAGGGTTAATAAAGGAAATAAATCCACCACTATTATAGAACTATCCGAAGAATGTATTTGAATCTTTTTCCTGCAGTAACCGTTATAGCTATTTAGTTGGGAGCTTGTAAAAACAACGAAAAACTCGATTTCCAAAAGAAATTATCAAAGCTTGTTCGCATTTGACTATCGCTGCATATCTTGAATTGTATAGTAATCAGTTGACATTAGACCAATACACTGAGTAGACCATTTTTAGTAGTAATGACCTGGTTGGTGGATTGTTTATTATGGCGCATCATAACTCAGAAAAAAACAATTAAGTTTTCACTTTGTCCAGGGCTTAAGACTCGTTCATAAATTTCCTGAAAATAATGAATGTCGAACCAAATTCCTCATCAAGAACTCCGATTTCTTGTTTAAAATCATGCACATTGAACTCGGTCGGATCGTAGTCGTTACTAATATATCGAAAGTTTGCATAGATAAGCTAAAAATGTGATATACATACTGTCTAAAGCAAGCAACTGACGCTATTGGCGACGAGTCTTTTATGAAGGACTACCGCCTCTGCATGCCTGCTCACAAAGTTGAAATCAACGGTGTGGTTACCGTTGGGAGTTTATCATGGATGGATCTACTTAAGAACAGAATTGGCTTTTATCATTGCTCTAGTAGGCTATAATTTAAGGGGGTCCTCTAATGTAATTGTGCAAAAAGTACCTAATGTTTAATATTATTTTTGGAAAAGTAAAATTACTTCGACATGTGCGCTATTCTGCAAAATTCTTATTAAAGTTTTATCTATAAAATAAAAATTTTCGATTGTAAGTTGTCAAAAATGGCGTCTAAAATGGCCGCTCCAGCAAAAGGTGTTTTGAAAACCGACCTCATCTGTGGGCACGGTACAGGTCGCAATTCGTCGTCTACAAGCAGCAAACCAAAACGATCTTGAAGATTACGTTCCGTAAAACATAAAAAATTCGATATGGAAACAAAATGGCGGTCACTTGAAAATAAAGTATCGTTTTTTCGCATGGTTTTTCCATATTGGCCGGCTGTAAAAAATCGTTAATGATCAAAATGTTGCGACTTTGTAGGTTACAGCGCCCGAGAATGTTGTCTTCTTTTAGGTAGGCAAATCCCGAAGTTGATTGATTGGATGGTTCAAAAACGAGAAGGCCCGCAGATTCGAAAAATCTTGTTCCGAGAAAGCCGCCATTTTTGACACCTTGCACTCGAAAATTTGTATTTTGTAGATGAAACATTTTACAGAATAGCGCACATGTCTAAGTCATTTTACTGCTTCAAAAAACTATTAGGTACTTTTTGCCACAATTATATAAGAGGATCCCCTTAAATGGCGATAGCACTGGACGGGACCGGAAACTTTGCAATAGTTCGGAACTTCCTTCGGCGTTGAGGACATTTAAATTCTTACTTTGTGTGGAATTGTCTTCTCGATGATATCCCAATTAACCAGGTGTCGTATAGTGATGACCAACAAAAATCGTTTAAGTGTGAAATTTTTATCCGAATCGTATGATGGTTATACGCATTATACAAAATTTATCTTAACTATTGCGTTGTAATGACTCCTTTACGATTCTCGTATATGAGTGCAAACTAAGTCATATAATGTATAAAAAGGATCGTTATTAGTGCAGTAATATGCCACAATTACCACTACACAAGTATATGTCGGTAATAGCCAAATTAATCCAAGTACACTCAGGTTTTTTACGCGGTTTTTTTACGCGGATTTTGAAATTTACGCGGTTTTCATTTAATCGTAAAGCAAAGGGTGGTGGGTCTAATTTCGTATGAAATGCTGGCTTGGTACCGATTTGAATTCAATCTCCAAAATAAAATACCAGTTCTGTCAAGTTTTCGAAAAAATGAATCAATACTTTGTAAAAAAGAGGGTCTCAGTTATATGTTCATATTGCCTTCAATTCGTTCCCATACCAGCATGATCGTACAATAAATAAGAACTTAGAACCGTGGGAATATGAACAAGACATTTAGGTAATAGTTAAAATTATGAGTTTTTCTATATGTAGTTTATAAACAGCTTAAGTTAATTTCAAGACTGGAGCGGGTACTTATAAAATATAAAAAGCGTGGATAGTATGCACAGAACTCGAAACATTTTACAACTAAAGTGTATCCTAAAGTAAATTTTAAAACAGTTAATATCATTGATTCATTTATTTCTATGATTTGATAAATTTCGCAAACCATTTTATTGGGTATCTATTGACGAAAACTACTTATTGAACAAAAGGCAAAAAAATACCAATGGGGTTTCTTACGCCAACTACTTATATATTATTCATGATCGCAAATATGTGTTCCATCTTCTATTGATTTTCCTATCTTTATGGGACTGATTCTACGAAACATATAAACTGATGGGCAGTATATATGTTTCGTAGGACCGAAGCAAATGGTACTTATTTATATAATTACAATTTATTTAAAATAATCGAGGCATTCCTTTCAATGTTTGTGGCAAAGACGTATAGCTTCTTTACTTTTATAGAATTTATACCAATTTTACATTAATTGAATTTCTATATGTACATATGGACATATATGTATGTTTTCATCAGTACAAGTAAGACGTTATAATATATGATTTGGTAACAATACATTTCGGATATCATTGAAAGTATGTTATGATAGGTGAGTTAGTTATCTCGTGCTCGCATAGACGAAGTCGTATATCAGAAAAGTGGAAGGTATGCCGCTGATACGTCAGGGTTCGAGACCGAGTGAACCTATTTGTAGGAAAAAAATTCTGGAGCGTTTTTGGATGCGAAAATTTTAAATTGATTCTCGTTCACAAAAAGCATGTGGTAGGAAAATGTGTCTCATTCTTTCTTAACTGTTATTTTATATTAAAATTTTACAAAACCCTGATGTAATCGTATATAGTACTGTTTTGAGTCGCAAGAGTGTATAAAAAGTGTCAGTCTCTTGCCATATGGAATCGGACTAAGTACCGAGCACAGTCGCATTTATGTACAGTTTACATCGTATATTAAAACCCAATTTTATATCAAAGTATATATATTGCCTCCACTTTTGTCCGTATACAGCATATTTGCGCATTGTATACGACTTATTTGTACCGTATATTTACATGTACAACTCGGTTGAAATACTATAATAACTACTAAATTTCCGATCAGCCACAAACTGCCACTATGTAACCGCCGTCGCCCTTACCACTACGGAAACTGAAGCGAGAGCGACTCGAGGTCCGATGACTTTTGAAGGATTCCCCGCGGGTCCGAAGCATACCATCCGCAATGAAGTTTGGGATCATTCTTGGGCCTTTTTGTTTGTGAAGTCACAAAAATTCGTCTTTATTTTGCTACTACGGAACTTACAAAAGTGTTATAGAATTATAATTGTAATTAAGCAGTACCACGTTCCTGATGTGACGGAACTGGACACAATTAGACTTCAGAAAACCCACATTTTGTTTTTCAATATACATTCCACTTCGCTAATAGAAGCCTTTGAATTCAATCAATATTGTGTTGGCGAATCCCTCTCAGATGATTTGGAATCAGAATGATACTTTTTCGAGCCAGGCGTTTCTTGCTGCAGGGTAAGAAATAACGATTCTTCGGATGGTCGAGTGTCTGTCGCCGTGACTCATATTTTATCTTTGCGTTTGACATTAATCAGATTAAATGAATTTGAAATCAGAAGCTTAACAGTTATGTGTCCAACAAAAAAAACACCTTTAACAGGCCAACGAGGGTACCCGGGTACCCACAAATTGAAATGCTCATAACTATGGCTTCCTTTAACCGATTTGGACACTTTTGAATATTTTGGATTCAGGAACTCGTTCACTTTTTGATTCTGTACAATGGAACCGGAATAATGGATCTAGTTTCAGGTAATCCGGATTTTCCGGAGTAATGTTCCAGTACTAGGATATGATTTATAAATTTTAATAATGTACTAGCAATATGAGTATCAAAACTCTTCAAATTGTCTCGGAAGTCTGTTTTTTATTGTTACGAAACCCTATGGCAATTTGAAAAATGAAATTGGAATGGAATGGCCACTCACGGGCCCCGCGGGAACCTGCTCCGGAATGTCCGTTCCGGGGTCAAATCACCAAATGGTTCCAAAACCACCAGATACAGCCTACTGATACAATTCCAAGAATTTTGATACCCATATTGCTAGTGTTCCATTGAAGTTCGCAAATAATACCCCAGCGCTGGAACCTGCTTATGGAAACCCGGATTCCCGGGAATTGAATGAAGTAACCCAATTCATTTTTACCAAGTCTAAAAGTGGATGAATTCCTGAACTCAAAACGGTCAAAAGTATCGAAATCGGTTGGATATTACCTTAGTTACGGGCATTTTAGTTTTGTGGGTACCCGGGTACCCACGTCGGCCTGTTGCGTAGTAAAAAAGTTCAGGAGCCCCTCCTCATTCCCACCCTTACTATATCAACAGTATTATTAACCCAAAAGCTTGACTTAGTAAAGTTCTAAGATGTCACAAAGTTTCGTATTTTCAAGTTTTCTATAGGTCATAAATCCTTACTAGATCCGAACAGGGCCCGTACTTAAATACTAAAACTTGGAAAAATACCCATTTCTTTTTGTTCCCGTAATAATCCCCTAAGGACAATGAAAGTTTAAAGCGCACGTGCATTCAAGTGTTGATTTAGCTTTGAGATCGGAGTCACTCTAGGTTTGCTCTGAACTGTCAATTTTATATAGATTGTGCAAGTATTAGAGCAAATCTAGAGCGACACCTATCTAGAACCGAGATCAGAATAAGTGGAGGAGAGCGAGTAAAGGCGCTTTAACCTAGGCTCAATAGCCAGGGCAAGGAGTAAATGCCTCTGTCCCATCCCAAAGGACCAAAGGAGTGACATTAACCTTCTTAGCCAAGTCACTCCCAACGTTTTATCATAACCCACTATAAACTGAAACGGTTGGTACGGTTGTCCTCGTTTCTTCCTCATTCAAGTTTCAAAACGATTCGTTGGTTGAATTGTTCATTAAATGAATAATTCAATTGCCGTATAATATTGAAACATCTTCAAACCCAACTCTGCACAGTAGGCCTGGCCGTTTTAATATTTGCGTCATATTATAATATGCTTCAAATATTAATGTTGACAAGAAAAACACTAAAGAATAACTGCAGTGTTTTCCAGGATGCTTTTCAATACTGGCTGTGTAAGGGTTAGAATAGAATAGAATAGAATAAGATGTCACAAAGTTTCAATTTCCAGCTATGGATAAAACATAGGAATTTAATTAATTGAAACTTAAAAAGGTACCCGGGTACCGCGTCGGTTACAACGGTTAAGAATGTTCTACTTCTGGTATATTAATCCTAGAATGCTCATCAAAATATTATTCGAAACAAACAATGATTGGCCCGCTCTTTTATTTTGATGTTTTCATGGCGCCAGTAATGCAGACAGCTAGTATGATTTTATGCATCCATCCTCATCGCGGGGCCCAGTGTTCCCACGCAGGAAGACAGTACTGGATTTCAATATCTGTTCTCTATCAAAAAGATTAAAAATTGTTGATCTATATTGAAATGTCTTTTGAAATAGTTTTGTGTTTTCTAATGGCAAGCATTTTATTTCAATTTTATGTTCCCAAAGCGAAATTAAATGGCGAACGGCAGTCATCGAGCTCGCTAAATTATTCAGTTCCCCGAAGGATAATCTAAAATTGAATTATTTATTGAAATACAAAACTTCTTTAAACTTGCGCCTGTCCCTATCGTGCCAGTCGGTTCGAAATGTTTAGCATTCATTTATGTTTTGGGTCACAATCATGCTGACGTAACATCGATCCAATAGGAAAAAAATTACACTTCTTTTATCGCACAGTTTGTACAGTGACATTACTCAATTTCAAAAATATACACGCGACTTTCGCCTTCGATAATGGACAATCTTTGCTCATTTTCTGTAAACCGCAAGCCCAATTCTGCTTAATCAATTTCTTCAAAACTGAATTGGTTCGAATTTTCGTGTCATTTTTCCTCATCTCTCGGAGCTCTATTTCAGATTCTGCACAAGTGCAGGACTTGCCCAGTGTACCAAGCCAGTTCCAGCGAGATCCTACTGAATGAAAAGCAGGATGCCATAACCCACACTTATTTCACTTTAGATTGAGTGGAACGCTTTACTACCATTCGAGCATGATCAGGCTGCTGCTCTAACCACACTGTTATAAAACTATTTATAAGCTCTTTCAATGCACTACCGAGACCAATCGAAAAGTTTCTGCATGCTTTTTCCGACTTAAGATGTACCAATAATGTGGGTAAACAAAATCGATTTCTCCGTGTCCCTTTTATATGACACATGCTTTAAGTGAAAGCATTTCGGGAGGATGCTATTAATCCGATCAATAATATCATAAGAATAAAATCAAATCAATTATTATTTTAACTATTATCGAAACCTGATACGAACATTGCGTTATGTTATAATTCTGTATTATTTAATTTTGATGGGGAAGCTATAACATCATTTAATTCGACGTATCTTGGCCCCGTTCGCAACCAGCCATCATTGGAAGCTTCTAACATCAGCCTTTCTGCTTGGGTTTCCGAAGCGCTCATGAACTCTCCAGCTTTATCATTTTTTTATCGCTTACAATTTTTTCATCCAATCCCTATCTTTCTTTCTCTCCGCACAGCTATGAAAGCTGCCATCCTGATACAGCGCTGGTACCGAAGGTTTCTGGCACGGATCGAAATCCGTCGCCGCTACACGTGGACCATCTTCCAGAGCATCGAATACGCCGGGGAGCAGGACCAAGTTCGGGTGAGTTTCGCATTCAATTTATTTTATTTTAAACAATGCAGGGACAGGTCGGTGGTATGAAAGGACCAGGAAAAATTCCAACCATTCCAGCCTACGCATTAACTGGTCCACTGGTGGTCCCGCGAAGGTTAACCGTACAATGGGAATTGTTCGAAATGTGTATTATTCAGCGAAGATATTTTTTTTTGGCAAATGGAAACTATTCGAAATATTTATCAATGTGGGTTTATTAGCCTGTTACGGATCTTATGAACTAACTGGGCGAAGAAGTTGATTGGAAACAATCTTAATCGCATAACGTGTTTGAAATTTACTCTAACGAAAAGTAGCTACCTTATTAACACCATGACAGCTTCAGTTAATAGGAATATAAATGAAACACAAATTCTAATCTGTCAATATTATATTTATTATTTTCCACTTCCAAAATAAAGTGTTACACTCTTAAGAATATATATTTTCACAAAATTAATCCTACGACTAAACGCACATCTCCGGTCCAAAGAAACTTGATTCGCACACCTCACTCCAACCCTTCCTTCTTAGCCAGCAGTGCTTTGTTGATGTGCGGAATAACACCTCCACCAGCAATCGTTGCTTTAATCAAGCTATCCAACTCCTCATCGCCTCGAATCGCTAGCTGCAAATGGCGCGGAGTGATCCGCTTCACCCTCAGATCCTTAGAGGCATTACCGGCCAGTTCGAGCACCTCAGCCGTAAGGTACTCGAGGATGGCGGCGGCATAAACCGCTGAGGTTGCTCCGATTCGGCCGTGGCTGGTACCGCTATTCTTCAGGTGTCGATGAATTCGTCCAACCGGGAACTGAAGACCGGACCGGGCCGATCGGGAGATGGCTTTCGACTTCAGTTTTCCAGTGTTCTTACCAGCTTTTCCGGCGGTCATTTCGATGAGTGCTTTCGAACTAGCTCCAAAGGATTTGATGATGAACAGCTTAATTTGCAAGATAGATGCGTACTGATGCTGATAGCCAACTCTTTGGTTTATATATCGCAAAAGCCGCCATATTATTTGCTGTTATTTGAGTACCTATTTTTATTGGTAATGGTGTGATACTTGAGATTGTTTTTTGTTTACCCTGAATCCTACAATTTGAAATAAGTCTACCTGTGATTCTGCCACATTTTATTCAAGCATTGCTACAGGTAATCAAACAATTCAAATCTTTCCAAAAAAAAAATGCTTTTAGAATGGGGAATTCTAAACTTTTTTGGACAAAATCCGTTGCGTTGCTAGCTCGTTATAATTAGTTGGCCACAAAGGTTTTGTTATAGAAATTTATATATAATTTCACAACTTAATGACGCAATATTTACCTCCATTAAAGCGGATTTATTAAAAAAGAAACAAATGATGTATTTTATTTTGAAATATGCGATGAAAATCGCAACTAGACCTGTAATTTTATCAACAGCGTTGCTATGATTAATAATAAAATCCACTTCTTTTGAAGTCATGCTGTTTCTTTAGTTAATAACTTTCCTCAGCGAAATTTTATAAACTTACAATGTATGTGTATGTACGAATATGTTCAGTTGAAGAATACCTTTAGAAATAGTGTTCTGATTAATTGATTGATGAGGTAATTTTTTAAGAATTTATTTTCAATATTAACCAAATTTTTGGAGGGTCCGTAGACATAACCGATCGGTACCAAAATTTGCACAATTACTAAGGGCCATAAAAGTAATCAGTAGAGCATGGTGGAGCTAGAAGTCAAAAATTGAACCAGTCTAATGTGCACTAATGTCATGTAATTATCTTAGTAACCGCTGAACCGATCTTAACGAAATTAGTTCAAATGAAAGGCCGAACGTTGCCATTTAACACTATTATTTTTGGTTTTCGATATGTTGTTAATTTTCCGGGATATGTGCACATAATTAGCTTGTAAAATTACGTTTCGAACAAGCTATAGGTTGTCAAAATCCGTTCACGAGCGGCGGAGATATTAAACATTTTGTATTTTTTTCCACGTTTACCAATTTTCACTAAATAAAAATGAGACCGTTTCATACAGAGTATTGCTTGCTTTATTGGTGTTTTAGGGGCAAAACTAGACCGATTTCGAATATCCAGGTATGAAAACACATCTGCGTGATGTGAAATTCGATTCCGAAAACATTTTGTGAATTTAATTAATAATTAATTAACTATTTCTCAAATATTAATACGCAAGAAAAGACAAAAACAATAGTAGTTGCATTATTGATAATAAAGATGCAAGAAATAAATATGTCGCCCTATATACAAAAATAATGTTACAGCACTAACCATCATTTACCATTCCTCACTTGATGTACAGCTTTTGTGCCATCGACAATAGTATAATTGCCAACATAGCCTAGACACTTGACACTCTTTTCTACAAACTTTAATGCAAATGAATACTATTTACAGGTGGCCTTATCTTAGTTTACTATTTCAAATTACGCGTTAAAATACTGGACCTGAACATTCTATTCTGTACAAAATTCATTTTTAGATATCTGTGACCAAAAAGATATCTTTAAATTCCAAAGCAAATTTCTGACTTCTAGATTTCATAATGACTAATTAAGACCCATAAATAAAGTAGAAACACCAGATAATCTTAGGGATCATCCATAAATGACGAAGCATTTTTTGAGTAATTGTCAACACCCCCCTACCCCATCGTAGCATTTCGTCACAAACCTCTAAATACCCCTCTGGTTATTACGTATCTTGACGGTAACCCTCCCCCCGTGGTCCCCGTAAAAAAATAAAAAAAAAATACGATGTTAGTTAGATGAAACGGGTCCCTATTCCCCGTTAAGGAAGCTACGTAGCATGACATGACCCCCTGTCGTCACACAAATACAAAACTCCCTCTCTCCCATATAATGCTACGTCTTTTATGGATGGTCCCTTAACAACGCCGTCAAGGAAAGAAGAACGTGTTCTTTGCAATGGGATTTTTACAAACATTTCAGAATATTCTGAAACAATGGCTTTGGAATTCGTGAAATTCATTTTATTCATTTACTTCAAAGAAATAACCGTTCGCGTATATATTGTATATTCTTTAAATTTTATTCTATATACTCATTTTTTCCAGTTTCCCATCCAAAAGGACCAAAGGAGTGACAATAACCTTTTTAGCCAAGTCACTCCCAACGTTTTAACCCAACCCCCTATAATCTGAAACTGTCGGTACGGTTGTCCTCGTTTCATCCTCATTTAAGTTTCAAACGATGCTGGTTAAATTGTCAATTAAATGAATAAATCAATTGCCGAATAATATTGAAACATTTTCAAACCCTACTCTGCACAGTATGCCTGGCCATTTTAATATTTGCGACATATCAAAATATGCTTCAAATATTAATGTTGACAAGAATAACACTAAAGAATAACTGTAGTGTTTTCCACGATGCTTTTCAATACTGGCTGTGTAAGGGTTAGAATAGAATAGAATAGAAAAGAATAGAATAGAATAGAATAGAATAGAATAGAATAGAATAGAATAGAATAGAATAGAATAGAATAGAATAGAATAGAATAGAATAGAATAGAATAGAATAGAATAGAATAGAATAGAATAGAATAGAATAGAATAGAATAGAATAGAATAGAATAGAATAGAATAGAATAGAATAGAATAGAATAGAATAGAATAGAATAGAATAGAATAGAATAGAATAGAATAGAATAGAATAGAATAGAATAGAATAGAATAGAATAGAATAGAATAGAATAGAATAGAATAGAATAGAATAGAATAGAATAGAATAGAATAGAATAGAATAGAATAGAATAGAATAGAATAGAATAGAATAGAATAGAATAGAATAGTAAAATATACTCATTTTTCCAGTTCATTCATTTCATGGATTATATTTGCTTTGTTTGTTTTTTTTTCATTTTAATTGTTTTCAGTTTAGATTTTTTCATTAAGCATTCTTTTTATTGATTTTTGTTTACATGACTTAATTTTATCTATTGTGTTCATTAAATTCTTTGTATGCATTCCGATCAGTTTATTATCTCATGCATCTTATTCGAATCAATCATTTAACTTATTTTATCGTGTCATGCAATTTTGTAATATTTTTCCGGTTCACACATTTTATTCGTTTTATTAATCTGACTTATTTTGTTCACTCATTCATGTCATTTATTTCATCTACAACATTAATTTTAGACACAGTGTAATTTATTTTATCATTTCTATTACTTTTTAATATCGCTGACTGTTTCATTTCAATCGTTTTACTGCTTAAAAACAAACTAAATGAGAAAAATGGTAAAATGTATAGACTGAATTTTTTTTTAATTCATTTTATCACTTTCTTCATTTTGTTTATTTGGTTCATTCCATTTATTTTATTGATTTTATTAATCCTCTGTTTACCCTATTGGACAATAACGTTTTCAAACAGCTATAACTTTGGGGTTAGACAAGATTTCCTCACAAAAAAAGTAAAACTGCTAATTGTGACGATCACCGTTTATTTGAGCGCTGATAGTTACAAGAAATATCCGTAGAACTGAAGTTCTTCGTTCTGAAGCAATTGTTCTGATTGGATTCCACTGGAGCAGTGCTACTAGAGACATTTTCAGTTATCAGAGAAAAAATATGCTTTGATATATCTTCGTTGTTTTCAAATATTTTAGAAAACTGATCAATTTGGACTGCTTTCGGCTACCTTTTCTGTCCGATCGAACTACTGAAAACATTGCAGGAGATGTATATTAAGGATTGGTATGTAAAATTTCAGCAGCTTTTAACAATGCTAGAGAAGCATCTATCTTGATTAAAACAGGGTTTTCGTGTTTCTTTACTCTAACACTTAAAAAAACGGTTTTGGAACCCTATATGTGCTAGAAAAATATTAGGTATGAAAGGGTTAATTTTATCCATATTGTTCATATTATTTATCTTGCTAATCCAACTATTTTTTTTTTTTGGTTTTATTCATATTATTTATTTCATTTATTTTAATCATTTTATTAAATTGTTAGTTATTCCCAGTTCATATATTTTATTCAGTTTCTTCATTTTATCATTTCCCCTTTGTAAGTTCTTTTTGTTATTGTATGATAGTTTATTAGCTTAAAACAATTTAAAATCTCTTAATTACATAACTTTTTTTAACTTTGTTTAATTTTCATTTGAGATAAATTGATTTATTTATTTTATTAATTTGATTTATATTAATTATTCTATCCATTTTAAGAATAACTTATTCTCATTTGCTTCATAATTATTTTAAATTTTCATTTGTTTTATTATTTTTCTTTAATTTATTCAGTATATTCGAAGTGTTATTCGTTGCCGGACTCGAAACTGTGCTTATCTCCTATCTAGTTGCTTGCCAACTTCGCGTATGATCGGCAAACTAATGAATAATACAGCAGTGATATATTTAAGAAATGTCTCATCTCACTGATAGGTGGATTAAATCGGTTTTTATTATTTAATATGAAAGCACAACTTTTTGACAATATTTTCCCAAATTTTTTTAGAGATCCGGGAAATAGATCGGAAGTTACAGCGCTACCAGGCGCGTTTCGTCTACTAAGAGCAATGGTAACTTGAAATTTAGAACTCGATTATCTCAAAATGTCGTTTTTCCAAAAATGGTTTTTCCGTAATCACGATTGCCGAAAAACCACTCAACCGATTTTCTTTAATTGTTTTTTTCAATTGTTCGAAATTAATTTTTCTCGTGCCTTAACGGTTCCTGCATTTTTGTTTTGCGGAGGAGACTTTTTTTAATACAATTTTTAGAGCTTGAAACAGCGATTTTTTAGGAAAAATATTCCCGAATGCAGAAAAAATATATTATTTATTAAACTAATCGTTAAGGGACGAGAAATACTCAAATACTAATAAAATTTTTGGAGTTTTGGTATTTTAGTTGATCCATCCATCTTCAATCGTTATCACCACAAACCTCTTAAATAAAAAAGAGTCTCGGGGAAAAAGCCATAACTCCCCCAATTATCAATATATTTTTATATACTTATGCTTGTTCATTTCAACGAAAAATGCACTACCAAAATACTATAAGTTTGTTGTAATGAAATCATTGCTCTATGCCTTTACGTAAAGTCATACTTTCTTGAATTTTTTCGCACAAAAAGGTATGTAACCCCTTAATAATTTTCTGATACAATAGTTCTCAAAATCGTACAATCCAGTTTGTTCATGTCCTTTATTCAAAAATAGTTTTTAATTTCATTCTAAATAATCATTTTTTTCATTTCATGGATTTTATTCGTTTTATTCATTTTGAATATATAACTAAGTCTATGATCTTTGCATTTTAGTTATTTATTTCATTCAGCATTATTTCTATTCGTTTTCTTCACATGGGTCCAATTTACCTATTTTATTCGCTTCATTCATTGGATTCACTCTAATCAGTTTATTTTTTCGTGCATTTTATTCATATCATTCATTTAACTTATATTATTTACTCTTATCCTTCTATGCATCCCATTCGTTTTTTTCCAGTTTATACATGTTTTTAGGTTCTTCATTTTAATAATCTGACTATTTCGTTAGATTTATTCATTTCATATAAATTATTTATTTGACACAATTTATTTTTTTCTATTATTTGTAACTTTTTAACATCGCTTAATTTTTTATTTTAAAAAATTAATGATTTGATTCATTTGATTCATTTGATTCATTTGATTCATTTGATTCATTTGATTCATTTGATTCATTTGATTCATTTGATTCATTTGATTCATTTGATTCATTTGATTCATTTGATTCATTTGATTCATTTGATTCATTTGATTCATTTGATTCATTTGATTCATTTGATTCATTTGATTCATTTGATTCATTTGATTCACTTGATTCACTTGATTCACTTGAATCAATTGATTAGTTTGATTCATTAGGTTCATTTTGTTCATTTCTTTAATTTTATTCATTTCATGATCAGTCATTCCCCTTATTTATTTTATTCAATTTGTTAGTTTGAGTCAATATAATTTATTCAATTTGTATTATAATTCTTTTTAAATATTGCTTAATTTATTATTTAATGAGCTACTCTAATTTGATTTATGTATTTTATTAATTTGATATATATTAATCATTGTAATCATTCTATGAATTTGAAAACCTTTTATTTTTTTTACTTTATTTTTTTTATTTTGTTCGTTTTATTGATTTTCTATATTTTATTCAGTTTATTCGAGGTTTTATTCGTGCAGGACTAGAAACTGCAAGCTAATGAACGAGTTCTGCAAACTAATGAATGATCCAACAGTGATACGTGTAAGAAATGTCTCATCTCACTGCTAGGTGTATTAACTTGGATTTTATACAGGGTGTTTGGTTCATGAGTAAGAATCTCTCGAGGGGTGATTTACTGTCATATTTGGAACAAAAAATCGTTCTATACATACCATCAAATATCAACCGTTACAGAGTTATTGAACTTTTTGTATAAAAAACTTGTTTATCTTAAAACACGTCTAACTCAAAAAGTTTACCGCGTATTTTAAATCATTTAGTGCCATTGGAAAGGTGAGAAAATTTTCTATTGAATAATGTCCTCATATCTTTCAGATGATAGTTTTAATTACCTTCTAGTTGTAAAGTAGTTAAAAGTTAGTGTTTTTGATGAGGTTTTTGTTAATTTTCTCAAAATAATGAATTATGATTATAGCAATATCAATTATCCAAAAGTTGGCTTTGAGGACGATTCATAATTTGTTCTTCAACATAATATTCCTATCTCTTCTCGTTTCCTTGTAATTTGACTTCTATACTTTTCCTGTAATTGACTTGCAAGTTCTTAAAAGACTCTAATCTAAAAAATATGCTTTATGCTAATATGCTTCATTGGAAAGCTGAGAAAATTTCCTTTCGATGTATGTACAGATATCTTTTAGTTAAGTGTACTACCTGACTTTTTACTAGTAAAATAACTCAAAATTTGCCTTTTTTGGTGATTTTTGTAATTATTCTAATTATTAATCAACTAAATTTATCGTCACTATTGTTCATTTGGTGTCCCTTAGTATTATCTACAACTTGTTATTTGACACTTTAGCCCTATCGCTTTTCATTTCGCTGCAATTTAATAGTTAACACAGAATGACCTCATCACAAATGCAGTAGGTTCGAAATCGTTGTTTTTGCATATGAAACGAGAAGATAAAAATGATTTCGCTTCGAAACTAAAAGAAATAATTTAATGGAGTCAAAGGAAGAATTGTAGAACTTGCTGAAATGCATTAATTCTATGATAATAATGGTGAAGTTAATTTTAAGAAAATAACGAAAATGCTAATAATAACACTAACTTAAAACTAATTAACTTCTAAAAGAATATTAAATTCACTTAACTGAAAGGTATTAATACATTTTTCTCTGCAAAGTTTTCCTGGCTTTCGAATAAAAATAAGAAAAGGTACAATAAGTGCCATACTTTTCAATAAGAGCTAGTATTAGTGAATATAAGATAAAATATCCAAGTTCAATAACCCAAACACATGAAAACAAGACAAAATAAGTGTATCATGTCAAAAAACAAATTATACAACTTTCCAAGACTAACAATTTGAATTATTAAAATAGTGATGTTAACTATTAATATTTTCGCGAAGTGACCGAAAAATCGATCAAAATTGTTAAATTTTAAATAAATTACTGTGAAAAGATTACTTAACCTCATTAACTGAAACATTTGAGCACATTTTTCAGCGGAAAATTTTCTCACCTATCCAATGGATCTAAAAGATTTGAAATACAAAGTATATTTTTGAGTTAGAGCTATTTTAAGACGACTATGTTTTAACACAAAAAGTTCAATAACTTAGTAACGGTTGAGATTTCATGGTATGTGTAGAACGATTTTTTTCTCCAAATATGACAGTAAATCATCCCTCGAGAGGTTCTTAACCATTAACCAAACACCCTGTATATAAAAAAAAAAGTTTCTTCGAAGCGTTTAGTTTTTTGGTGTATTTTGTATTCTTTCAACTTTCAACTCTTTCAACTAAAAATATAGAAGCATGGAGTTTCTGAGGATCATTGCAGTGAAAGTTAAGAAAAACCATTTTATGCGCAATTCTGTCATACTAAATCATATAACTTTGAAAGTTTCCTATTTTTTCTTGAAATTACATTCGATTTGAGTTTGAGTTTAATTTTATTTGAGCTAATAGCAATAAAAATCGGTTCAACGGTTTAACGGAAGTTATGAATTTTCAAAAAATTCAACTTTTACAAAATCACGATTTTTTGGACCACCGTCTAACGTGGAAAACAACACGCTAAAGCCAAATTAAAAAAAAAAATGCGTGCCTAATATTTTTCGATGTAGCACGATTCTACTAAATGTTGCGAAATTCTGAAATATCGCATAACTTTTTTCATGATATTGCTGCATAATGACTTCTAGGAGAATTCTTTACCAAAATTATCATCAGAATACTCGATGCTCTATGTTAAAAAACTTCCTCAAAATTTTAAACCTCCAAAGATGACGGCTTCGCAATAATGTCATTGAAACCTTAATAATAAAATTATTTTTTAGATTTTAAAAGTTCACATTCACTAACTTTTAAAGATGTTAGAAATAGAAAGTTATATATAATGCTTTGAAAGCTATTGTATATTGATTCTTCTCGTTTTATCAAAGTTATCATCAAATTTTAGCATTTTCGAAAAACATCAATTTTCATCAAAACCTCCACCACACCGAATTGATGGCTACGCCACTACTCGAGCAGAAGAAAATAACTGCGGAATACTAAAGTTAGGTATCAATACCAACGACTGTTTACCACAATATGGTATTAATGAGCTCTACATAAGAGGTAAAATACCAAATAAAAATAACACAGACATGTTCTACAAATAACTATTTGATAATGAAACGAGTTATTATAATACCTGAATAATAATAAAACATTTTTCAATTTTCCAATAATAAAATTCACTCTATGGAGGTATTCAATAAGGTATTGGTTTGGTATTTGTAAAATTAAGTGGAATACATAAATAATACTAAAATAAAGTATTATACCTCATTGAGGTATTAAGCAGGTATTGAAAAATGTTTCTTCAATACCTGCTTAATACCTCAATGAGGTATAATAATCAATTAATACTAAGTTTTGGTATGAATATCAAAAAATAGTATGCTCGGGTTATTGCCCAGTTATTTTCTCCTGGTCGGGTAAAGAAACTAATCGTAATATTTTTATGCTTCGTAATTAAGTTTTAAATTTAAATAGCGATATAAAATCATTGTTGAAGTTCTGATCTGCTATTGCTGTTGTAGTACAAAGGCCAGATACAAGAAATGTTTCTCTGGAAGAAATCCGAACACTACTACCACGCCAATCACAACCGCCTGAAATGTTCACTTTCAGTCTATAAGATCTCTAGGTCCAATTGAGGCAGTATGTCATTAGCTTTTCACGAAAACAAATATTCTTCCATGCAATTCCCGTATGCGTTCAAGTATCCACTTCAATCGCACTTTTGTTTTCCCCCATTGCAGTCCACACTGGAACTGGAAATAAAGCTTGAATCACTTCACGCGGAGATTGGCTTAACTCGCGCGTAACATGCTCCTCGGTACACAGCATGATTGACGTAATTAGATTCCCTACGTAATCCGCTTGACACTCCCTTGTTTATTGCATTTGCCGTTCTCAGTGGATAAACATGGCAAGTATTTGAAATGTTGTTATTGTCCAGGCAGCACTCAGTGCCAATATCGCTGGCCATGCTGGTAAAATCTGTTTTTCCGACCATTCAATCGGAATGATGTTTTTTTCTCTGTCGATTAATTATAATTGAGGGTGATCCAATCTGTAAACAATGGAACATCGAATGAATGAATGTAATTATCCTCATTTGGAAAGCCAATTGAAAATATAAAAAAAACTCAGTCAATGAGGGCGAATATTGGAAATTAATTGCGTTCTGTTTTTATTTTACAGCTGTACAACTTTTTCAACGCACTTCTGACGCACATTCCCGAAACTGCCGGACGACCGATCGATTCGCGAGAAACATCCCGGTCGTCATCCACGGGTACCTACTGCATAAGATAATCACAAAATTTAAAATTAACTTTCAACCTCTTTCAGAAGCACTCGATTTCAAGTTTTCCGACGAATCGGATGACCTTGCCGACGAAGGTATCACCGGTCCGGAGCGAGGGTACCAGGGACCACATATAAAATTTCCGCTAGATAAAAAGGAGCTGGAGGTGATAATCGATTTGTTTCGGAAGAAGAAGAACCGATTGCACGCGAAATATGTGGCCGGCATTTTGCGGGAGGCGACATCCAAGCTGAAAAGGCTGTCGAATTTGAACCAGGCGTCAACGGCAATCTCCAAACAGGTGACCATCTGTGGGGATCTGCACGGGAAGCTGGATGATTTGTTGGTGGTTTTTCACAAGGTTTGAATTTGAATGGAAAGGTTCAGATTGGGAAACGAAACTTTCCTTAATATTTCAGAATGGACTACCATCTCCGGAGAACCCGTACGTATTCAACGGCGACTTCGTTGATCGGGGTAAAAAGGGACTGGAAGTGTTTCTGCTGCTACTGTCCACATTCCTGGTGTTCCCGGGAGGCGTGTTTTTGAATCGCGGTAACCACGAAGACACTGTCATGAACGTACGCTACGGATTCGTCCGGGAAGTGCACCAGAAGTATAAACACAACGCCGAAAGACTGCTGAAGCTAATCGACGAAGTCTACCGGTGGCTTCCGCTGGGTACCATAGTTAACAACCGCGTGCTGGTAGTGCACGGCGGCATTTCCGATTCCACCGATCTCGATCTCATTCGTAGCTTAGACCGTGGGAAGGTGAGTCGATGCCGATATTTACAACAGAAAACAAAAACTTCTTTGCTAATCGGTCACGTTTCCCTGTTTAGTACGTCTCACTATTACGACCACCAATCACGGAAAGCTCTGCTCCAGGAGCGGAAATCATCGACAAAGTGGAATGGAAACAGGTAAGCTGATACGTGTCTTTGTCTTGAACTTCGTTCTAAGTTTACCTAATTTCTCAACTGAATACACAAACGACGTGAAAATGTATTAATAACTGAGGCTATTTTAATCCTCTGACGATGAATTACTAAACCCCTCGCCAGTGGAGTGTATCTTTTAAAACTCATACAACATTTGCGACAACATCCGATCCTGGTTCCAAAGTATACTATTTCCATTAGAAATTTACCAGCCCGTACCGGAGGCGGAAAGTTATACCAGCTACTACCTTGCCTAAAATATGATGATCCTTATTGCTCTGCGATTTCCCCGGTGGGAACCACCTACCGACCCCATGATTCGGCGTCACACAAAAGTTTTCCCCGTGGTTGGCATCACCGACGTCATTCCCAATGCGATAGCTAAAATACAGTCGGTTTCTTTCGATGCGGGACACGAGGAGTTCTGCTCGGTAGTCATTTCCACCTTTTCCCATTGCGCCCACTAGAAAGCAAACGAAGCGCTTAGCACGGACTACAATTTGAGGACTTTTTTCTGCGTCGGCAAACACACACTTACACAATAAGAGGCTGTGAATCTCCCGCTGACGAGTGGGTGGGGATTCCGGAAAAATATAGGTCCTGGTGCGTATCGTAATGAGTAAATTTGCCAAGGACAGCTGATTAGTGTAAAACTTTTTTTCTTTGCTGCCTCTAGCACTTTATTCTTACATGTGATATCCTCTGATTTGGAAGTTTCTTTGTTTTATGAGACTCCTCCCAATGCTTTTACGGAAACTTAAATATTTACTGGGTGAGCTGGTGATGATCTCTGCGTGGATGGTATTTATGTTTCTTGCTCCTTAGAGCTCGCGATGAAAAACAGTCATTTGCATATTTTAAAAATATGTTAGTTGAAATTGGCTTATTTAAACCAGCGCTAGCAGACCTGTTCGCCGCCGCAACATATCTTTTTTCTACGCAGTTTACATTGTTACCACATGCGTATTCCATTAATTTCCATCTCGGGAACAACATGGTTTGGGACCGTTCATAAAATACGTAAACAAATCTTTGACACTTTTTAAACATTCCTTCACTCTCAAAATAATTCATGCAGATTTTTCTGAAACCTACGTAAACTCAATTTTTTATGGAAAATGAGAAATCAGCTGGAAGCACAGACAAATAAAAATAAATATAAATTAGATGTATTTTAGGAATTCCTATATCTAGCTATCAGAAATAGGGGAGAGACGGTAGACAATTATGCCAGTAAGAGAAAATAATAACTTTCAGTTTCAGGCAAACGGGAGATCAATGGCATCGATTACAGACTCAGACGACCTTTATCAAGGAACATTATGACGTAGGGTGGTCCTCCTCGAGCCGGACGGAGTTTCTCCGGACGATTTCTTAGAACGGTTCAGGTGTGGACCGGCAACACATCGAGTCACGTCACGTTCGTGCTGTATGTCCCATGTTTGTTAACTCTTTTGTCAGAGATATTTCGTGTCACTTTGAAGTCGCTTTAAATCATCGATGGTGTGCGGTACAGGTGAAAGAGGATTCTTCTGAGAATGATATGAAAAATAAAAGGGGCAGTTAAATCTGTATAATAATGGTTTTTAGAAAGGTGTATTCAAGCGACATATAGAAAAGATCGCCGATTGCCAATACATCCTGAACCGGGACATTGCACAGTGGTCCAGGAAGCGAAATTAGCGGGAAACAATTGTTAACGCATTCATCTTTAGGTTTAGAGATTTGGTGTCTTAGAAACATTTGTTGTGCATGACAAACTGCATCTTTTGGCTGAAACGGTTTTAGGGTGGTCCTTAAAATGTCAAAGTTGTAGACATTATTTCAAATTATAGTTCAGAGAGAATGATACTTTCTTCTGCAATATTCTAGAACAATCAATTCTGAGCAAATTTGTTGAAGATACCAAGTTTGTATCTCAAACCGTTTTCATTTTATGGTGAGTTCCATATCATAACTTAGGGTGTCTCTCAAAAAAACAGTTTTCTCCGCACAGTTTTTTAATATGATTTTACTCATAAAAGTATCCTTCAGTGCACTTTTAGAGCATGATTAGAGGCAACTTTTGCTGAAGAAAGAAAAATTTTATCTTGTCTGGTCAAAAGTTATAATTAATTTTCACCTAAAATGCGCCCTTTTCAAATGTCGATAACTCAAAAGGGGGCAAACGAAAATTGATAATTTTGATTGCATTTGAAAGGCTGTACTTTTGCCTACAATATATTGAAAAATTGGATAACGCTTTTTTGTCTTTCTCAAATAAATCAAATTTAAGTAAAAGCAGATTATACGCAGCGCTCATATTAACCCTTAAATGCGCAATGTTGTTTTAACACAACACCCTGAAAATTGTCAAAAAATTATCGCATTAACGTAATATAGCTGTGAGACACATTTCACTAAATTCTAAAAAAATGATTTGCACCTTTAAGGGTTAAAAATATTTGTTTTACGCTGATTTTGTGAATTCTTACAAAGACTTTTCAAGGATCACATACATTTTCAGGCTTTTCATAATGCAGATAGGGTAAAGACCACCAATCACCAATGGCTTGACCTATAATTTGCTTCCAATTATTGCCAAGATTTCCCAAAATCTACACAAATTTACAATCGATTTCGTTCATTTGCAGGAACGGTTTCAGCAGGTAGCAGTATCAAGATCTGCAATCTACTAACCTCAAACCAAAAAACAAAATTGACCTTCATATAACAGTATTGCTCAAATAAAAAAAAATCTGATATCCTTCTGTTATATAAACGCAACAAATTATTCAACATAGTTTTTAATATTTTTAAATGAAATAAGAGAATCATTCAAGTACTTTAAAACGACTGTCGTAGATTTGGTAGACCACTCTGCAAAGCGCTTAATTGAGTACATCAAGTGCAATACTGAAACCCAGAAGTTATCAAATGGGGAACTGATGAGAGTTCGACTCATTGCAGCTAATATGTTTGGTAACGATTTCCAGTATTACACACAATAGTAGTCATCTTTAAAAGACGCGCTTATTGTGGTTTTTAAATCATCATACTAATCTTCTACTACAAAAATTAATGGGTATGATCAAAGATTCATCGACGAAGATGAAAACAGAATTGCGCGAATGCAACAATTCCTATATACATTATGTAAAAAATAAAAACACCCCTTTATCGTTTCAGTAGTTTTGGTCATAGGAAAGGTTTGTTGTATTGTACGATGAGCATTCTTTTAAAATTTTTGATTTACCGTTTCACAGCCAACAAATAAAAACTGAATAAGTTAGTCGTCGTAATAAAGTGTGGCAGTCTAGTAGTGGTAATGGGATTAAATAGAAAAGAACGAGGATGTCTTTAATTATTTTACCTACTGTACACTTAGGCTTCTTTATGTAGGGGATGCGCGTATAAAAAACCGCCTAAAAAGACTTCAGTATATATTTGCATTTTCGATAGCTCCATTATGTTTGTTGGTGGTATGGTAGGGTGGAAGTAAGAGGAAAGCGATTCTAGTTTCTATTGCACTCGTATACAAGTTATTTAATATACTGGTTCTCAGGAATAAAGCAAGTATATTGACCCTAACGCATTGATCAAAATCTATATGCATTTCAACGATTGTACATAGGTCGAGTAATTAATGATAGAGTGCGCCACCCTAACGAGTGAGCCCAAAATAGGGTCATCACCCTATTTGCAATATGAAAAGCCTGTAAATGTACGTAATCCTTGAAAAGTCTTGACAAGAATTCACAGAATCCGCGTAAAACAAACATTTTTTAATATTGATTTATTTGAGAAAGACAAAAAAGCGTTCTCCAATTTTTCAATATATTGTAGGCAAAAGTACAGCCTTTCAAATGCAATCAAAATTATCAATTTTTGTTTGCCCCCTTTTGAGATATCGACATTTGAAAAGGGCGCATTTTTAAGTGAAAATTAATTATAACTTATGAACCAGGCAAGATAATTTTTTTCTTTCTTCAGCAAAAGTTGCCTCTAATCATGCTCTAAAAGTACATTGAAGGGTACCAGAGAAGAGAAGGGCCACTCGAAATCAAAACTTCTCACAATTCTTTTTAAAATCACTAGCGGCACGTGGTGTCGAAGCCCTGCAAAATACACTGTTAATCAACACATTAGTTAAAAATTATACGAGGTTACTGGTATAAAATGTCTAGCAAATTCATCCCCGATAATCCGACAAGTGGTCAGAATATGTTCTTCCAAATAAAAATTTTCATGCAATAATTAACCCATCTTTCAAACACTGACTGCGTTTTTGGGTTACAAACGGATATTTTACTTTAAATATTAACCTATCCTTTTCCATCGAAAAACGAAAGTTTTAATGTAGAAGTATGTAAGCATATATTTACGTTTAAATATCGAAACTTTTAACTACATAGTTCATTCTTAGTGCACTGACCAAGAAAGATTTTCAATGGATATCTTCCCAAGGGTTATTATATGTCCTTTCTTTTGAGAACCACCACATAAGGATATTAAATTTAAACACAAACAGCATTTTGATAGCCAACCATTTTCCTTTTCCAGGATTCGATATAAGTTTTTTGGTCCTAATAAAAGTAGAGGAAATTAGTTTTTAATTATTTTCAATCTTTAATATTAAAGGCTGCTTTGTATAAATTCTCATGAGTACCTTTTCAAGGATTTAACGTCGCATTACAATTTTTAGGAAATGTCACCAAGGTCTGTAAATCATGATAGGCTCAAAAACCTCAGCGGATTAATTCGTATGATAAATGCAAACGACAATCGGTCTGACTACTCACCAGTGTTGCCACAATTAAATCTGCACTGGGAGTTGAAAATTTTTCGTATTCTGTACTGACACAATGACAAACAAAATTATTTTATATAATTATTTTTCATTCGAGATAGTAATATACTGAGTTGGTGCTGATGCTGATATTTGGCTGCGAAAAATCAATAATTCCGACTCGGAATCAGTTATTTCATTTGCGATAAAATTTCGCCAAAAACCAGTCAAAATTCCAGAGTATTTAATTCTCGTTGTAATTTTGTTTTCAACCTAAGCTGAGCTGCGGCCAGGGCCACATTGGAAGCTGTGTTTCAGTCTAGAAAATCATTTAGCCATCTGTTTTGCTTTAAACAGAAGGAAGATCTGTGTAAAATTTCCAAAAAAAATATGAAAAATTGAAATATTTCCAAAAATTAGTGGAAATCGGTGAAATTTTCATAAAAATGTTAAAAATCTGTCTGCTGAATAAAAGAAGCTGTGACCAAAAATTTGGCAATCTATGAGACGTTTGATTGGCAACTCAGTGATGGGTTTTGTCAACAAGTTTGATTTGCTTTACTCCTGCGAACAGAAAAAAACCCTTCAGACAAACATCTTTCATTAGTTCAGATTCGTTGGATGTTGGATAGAAACAACGGTTTTGTCGGACGTTGTGCCCAGCAGTGCGGAGTAACGTCAGAAGATACAATCAAGAAATAATCAGCAACACGTCTCATGGATTGCCTAATTGTTAAATAAATCTGCGTCATTAAAGAAAAATTTGTGAATGTGGCAACTCTGTCTGTGGCTTGTACTAACATTTGGATGCGAGATGTGGCAAACCTGGATTCAGCAAATCAAATGAAGCCTATAGAGCTCTATGCAAATCATTTCACACACACACACACACACACACACACTAATTGGAGGTTTGTTTTCCACCAACTGTCATATATAAAACTGTCAGTCAATTTAAACATTTGAAGTAGCTCGCTTAAAGTATTTTTTTCAATGGTGTTGTCATGATCTACGCCGCCGTAAAACTTATTCCAGATACATACAATACTGATTAGTTAGGACCAGTATAAATAAATAGCATTCCAGGAATCTTCGGAACCATTTCCAAACTATTCGTATAATGCTCACCATATTCGGAATACTACTGATATATTTCACCATTATAATTTAACTGTTATACTACCATACCCATTTTAGTTACCATTTCCAATGCCTTCCGTGTATCCTATATTGAAGATTTGTATACTGCATTGTCCTTTGGCGCCAGAGGTTAATATTGCTCTGGTGGGCTTTGTTATTCGTATATCTGTTTACCACGCTCCAAAAATCTGTAATTTAAGATGGTCAAAAATCCTCGTCTAACAATATTACGGAGATAGCTCAATTGGATAAAGTGTCAGTCCACTTAGTGTCAACGAAGCATTCTTCAGAAGATGGCGAGTGCAAAATAATATTTCATCAATCGATAGAATTTAAATGTGAAGTGGAAGAGATTTTTTTCTCCAGCTAATATTTGATCCATCGCTAGACCCAAAATATGCATGCCACTATAATCTGTATGGTTCTTGAATGGTATGTTGTCAAAATGTATATGGAAAACAGCACATTTTGGTATGGTGACTGTTCTTAACAACCCGTTGTTTGTATGGTCGAGTATGGAAAAACGACACTGGTTATGTTCGATATGATACTAGGCAATGGTTAATCTATTGTTGAACGAACCATATTGAAAATGGTTTTGAAACGATTGATGCAATGGTTGGCATTTGGTACACATTTATGCGGGGCGATCCATCATGAAAATATTCCGACCGAAAAGCTATTTTCGATTTGTTTTTCTCCACTTATGACAGGTGGAGTAAAGATGCTGAATTACTGAAGTCGACTAAAGACTCGCCATCTTATCCCAACTAAATAAAATGGTTTGGCAACATTATTTTCCGCAAACTGGCACCGTAGAGTTGCAACGTCGATAATTTCTTCATCATGAAGTGCTGTGTGAAGTTTTGTACCAATAAAACTACCGCCGGTTTTAAAAATATTGGTTTTTTTCGCTTCCTGGAAAACTACGACTTTCGTGCGGAATGGGTCTGATTCGGTGGTTTACCAGAAAATAACAACATTGCGGATAGCTGCAATGGTTGATGCAACTTTTAGAAGGCACTGTAATGATAAAAGTTGTGTTTTACCTTGCCTTAGAGATTCGAAACAGAAATTTATTCAAAATATTTTAACTCACTATCACAATACTTTCCAAAATTCATTCATCAGATTGCAACATTTGACAAGTCTTCTGCTCGATTGGAATGACATTGACAGGTCTCGTGCTCGATTGGAATGACACTGACAGATAAATGGTAAACAAACGATTGACGTGTCGAGCCTTCATCCAGAAGGATTCAGCGTCGTTAAGGTGGAGGAAAACAAATCGTTGAACACACTAATACAGTTACAGATTGTCAAGTACTCTATGGGTGCTTACAGAGTGGCGGCGAGAAGCTAAGCTGGGGCTAGAGCTGACATTATAATGCGAGAAACCTGCTTGCTGCAAACCAAAGGGATGATGTCAAAGTGAAAGCCGAGCGGATCTGCACCGGTTACCTACTTTCACTCTGATAGGTTCCATTTGATACCCGAATAGAATTATACGGTAACAAAACCATGATTTTCACTGTGACAGCACAGTAATTTTACAATAATTTATAGTAAATTCTAGTGTTATGCTACCACGCAAAAACAATAAACTTTAACGTTTCTACAGTAAATTTCAATGTAAAATCGATTTTTGCAATAGAAAAAGGGGTGGTTATGTATCTTAACATCAAAAAAATTGATTTTTCTTCATACTTTTTTTTCTCGATAACAGTCAAATTTAATGTGAATTTACTGTATCAGTTTTTTTCTGAACAGTAAAATTGATTATTACATGAAATTTTATTGTAAATCTACTGCGAGAACGCTGCGTCGAACCATGTTGAAACAGTAGAAACTATAATATTTATTGTTTTATGATTGTTTGTAGGGTAAATGCTATTGTAAAATTATATCCGGGTAGGCTGCAAGCAGGTTTCTAGCATCTCGCATCCTACTGTCAGTACCAGCCCCTACACAGTTTCTCGCCGCCACTCTGTAAGCGGCCTATCACAATAAACGCAAGCAATCCGCGCAGATCCACTCGGCTTTCATTAGGTTTGTTTCAATACACGCTTCTTGCTCCTAGCTGCTCCGTAGCAAACAGGAACAAAAAAACTTGCAAATTTTTAATTCGGTTTGATACTAGAAGTAGAAAATAAGAAGTACTTCCAGTTTCTCCCGGTACTGTAACAGATCTATTTTGACATCAATCCTTTGATTTGCTGCAAGCAAGTTTCTCGAATCCCGCATCCTAATGTCAGTGCTAGCTCCAGTTCAGTTTCTCGCCATCACTCTGTCAGCGGTCTAACTCAACATTTACAACCTGTTTACTGGTATTCATCGCAGTGTTAAATTATTTTATATGTCATGTTAAAAAAAATCAGTACTTTTTTACAAAAATATGTTATCCGTATCGTATAGAATCTGTACCAAAAATACTCGATACTAAACCTTTACCTTTCTAGATAAATCTGTACTTGTGACAAAGCTGTTACACACTTTTCAGATCTGCGTACCGAGAAGCAATTATTTATCAGTTACTCAGCAGCCAATTTTTCTAAAATAAATTTAAAAATAGTTAGACTGTTAGAGAAAACAACTCAAATGTTCCGACGATGGCGAGATTGTATACGTTAATTGAGTCACTAAGCCATATGCTGTTTTCGATTTGTTCTGATGCAGCTGACGTATGATCGAACTTTTATTTATTTTCTTGTTCGCAAAATTACAAATATTTTTTAACAAAATTGAATTGTCACGACAAAATCTTCCATTGGATTCCCTAATATGTGCTAAGTGCTCTTGTGACCTTAAGTACTTACATTAGCTTTCACTGCATTGGATTGGAATTCAAAAAAAGTTTACTTCTTCAGCTTAATTATCACAAGTAATATTTTGACGACAAATTATGACAAATGGAAAAATCCACCACCCATGCGGAAGATCACGTTCCACTACTTAGGATGCAATCATGTGTTGCTTAGTAAAGGTTCCTTACGAGTTACGCTTCAATGTGCCAAATTAATAAAAGCACTCCCGTCGGACCGGGTAATTAGAGAACATTCCGTTGAAACTGGATGATTCTTTGGACGCCCCGCCAAAATAACAGATAATGTCGTTTTAGAAAACGAACGTTCAATGATTATATACAGCAATAAGCATAATATCAATCAGAAAAGTAAAATCTATGACACGAAATGCAATAATACATTTCTGTTATTTACTGTACGCTTTAGCGAAGCTCGACCGTACTGTCTGGAACGATTTATACGAGCCAGTCTTAAAATTTATACTAGTTGAAACGTCATACGGGTGCACTCTCAAATCAAAGCAAGGAAAACCAGCAACAAATCCGATTCGCTTTTGTGAGAACTTTCGTGATTTTTTTGTTCTAAGTGGTACTTCTCTTCTCTGAGGGTACTTTTGTGAGTAAAATCATATTAAAAAACTGTGCGGAGAAAACTGCTTTTTTGAGAGACACCCTAAGTTATGATATGGAACTCACCATAAAATGAAAACGGTTTGAGATACAAAGTTAGTATATTCAACAAAGTTGCTCAGAATTAATTGTTCTAGAATATTGCAGAAGAAAGTATCATTCTCTCTGAACTATAATTTGAAATAATGTCTACAACTTTGACATTTTAAGGACCACCCTAAAACCGTTTCAGCCAAAAGATGTAGTTTGTCATGCACAACAAATGTTTCTAAGACACCAAATCTCTAAACCTAAAGATGAATGCGTTAACAATTGTTTCCCGCTAATTTCGCTTCCTGGACCACTGTGCATTGCGTGATCTTTCTCGAGCCCGAAGGAAATCCAATAGTTGAGATCTGGCAGAACAATACTCGGCGCATGTCCAGACAATATGTTGAATATCGTGATAAATGTCGCCACAAGCGGAGATACCGCCATTCGCGTGCCCAACACGTCGGAGATGAGCATCCAGCGTGTAGTGATTGGACATGAGCCGAGACATCACGCGATTTCCCGACCCACATCCATCCCTCTGAACCAAGGTTTCGTTGATACCTTCGAGATGATAGAATGTAGCCACCGTCCTAACTCTCCTTTGCTCCAAGATATTTGCCAAGTTTCTAGCGTCCTCTGACGAGAGGTATTGAAAAATTCATTGAAGCAGATTGGCCTTTCATAGATGTTACCTTCTAAAGCGCCCGCCTTATCTAAACAGTCCGCTTCTTCATTACCTGGGATGGAGCAATGCGAGGGAACTCAGGTAATCTTGTACGATCTTACAAACAAAGCACGCAGGAGCTCCCATATTTTCCCCAGAAAATTCTAGGTTTCAATGAAACGAGAGCTTCTATTAAATTGAGGCTATCCGAAACAACAAAGTAATGATCGGTGGGCAAAGTATCTGTTCGTTCTCAGCGGTAGGACCCATTTCTTGCCATCCAACTTTCGACGCACAAAACTCTAACGTATACGGAAAAGCATCACAAAGACGAACAGTGGTAGAAATGGAAAGAAAAACAATGAACTACGATCAAGCGACCGCCGCCGGCGGTTGTTGGCTTAGAGCGGTACATGCTGGGCGTGGTGGTTAACAGACATCGATTCCAAGACACAGGCTCTTCGCTGTAGAAAATCGATCAGACAGTTGAAGTCAGGGTTTTCAGCAGTAGTAGCGAAGTCTTCCCAAGCTTTGAGGGTACCGGTATCAAGTCGCAGGCAAAGGTGATGTTCCAGCATGGTGCTTCAGGTATCAATTGGTACTCCAAGTTGACGAAGGGTTTTGGTGTGACGTTCGTATACATCGACGACAGAATGTAATGCAGCACCAGATTCTTTATTCATTCGAGGGCAGTCTAATAGGGCCTGAAGGTGACGTTTTTTCAGCAGATACTCATTGGCAAAGCGTGAAACGAGCGCTTGCCAAGCGATCGTGTACTTCGCGGAACTAGTCCCTATTGATTCGATAAGCTGTGCTGCTTCTCCCTTGACAGCAGCGCGGAGGTAATGAAATTTCTGAATAGCGGGAACTTCTGCGTTGTCGTGAATTAAGCCAACGAAAGTGTCATGGAAAGCTAACCACTGGTTATAGTCTCCGTTGAACTCCGCTAACGAAATTGTCGGTAGCTTTATAGCAGAGAGCCCAGGATGAGCTTGAGGGATCATGTTTGTTGAAGGTGATAAGGGAAGGTACGATTTCAGAGCAGCCTTTATTTGCAAATAGGAGGTTTCATAATGGGAGCGGAATTGGAGGTTTTGTGCCATACCTTCGTTGGTTTCTTCCATGCCCTCGAGTTGCGATTGAACTTCATCCAGTCCCATCCACACGGTGTCCAGATACTCGATGCGTATTGACACTTGCCCGGCGTCCCGTACCACCAGGTAATTCTCGACGAACTGTTCCGCTCTCCCGATCGACGCGATAAGTGTTGTCCGGCGATTAAGAATCTTCTGCTTCGTACGTTCTTCGGTCACCGTGATAAATTCAAGCGTGCACTAGACGGAATACACAAAAAAGACCCAGTAGAGCCGGACAAACGGAGTAGAGAAATTGGAACAGTACTACAAGGCTAGTTTTATGCCTTATATTTTATACTTTGTTCAGGAACAACTTCTCAATTCCTACCGGCACGTAGAAAATGGCGATAAGGAGCAACTAGGTCCTCTTAGTTAGAGGAGAGCTCAAATCTGGCGGGCAGCTTTACGGTTGAATGAGGTTGATTGAAACACTCGACGTCGCGTAGAAATGGGTGTAAGCGGTAAAAAAATGCGGAAATCTCAAGACACCTGTGGTTAACTCCTGCGCACTTTGGAGATATACGTGCCGTGTGCCTGTACTAATTAGGCCTAGTATTATTTTTTTTTTTTTTGGTTGAATTATGGGATGAAGATGGCGATCTTCTAAATACTAGTTGGAGCGTTGATCCGGAAACAATAGCAGTGAACCAAAATGATGACGGATAGCATCGATTTTTCGATGTGCGATGGATAATTTACTGGAAGGACACCGTACCACGGCACCAAAATGTTGAGGCAGGATCGTGGTTTCCGGCGAAATTCGTTTTATCGGCCTCACAGACAAGCTCCAGACGGAAGTACCACCGAGCCGAACCGACAATCATGAACAGTGAAATAAATTGTCTCTTTCCCAGTCAAACCGTTGAGTAGACAAGATCGGAATTAGAAAGCTTTTTTATCGTATAATAAAGTATCCCGAAGTGTTACTAGTGCGTACAGCCTTCTGTTGCTTTATTTCCCGCTCATGATTGTCAGTTTGGCTCGGTGGTGCTTCCGTCTGTAGCTTGTCTGTGAGCCTGATAAAACGAATTTCGCCGGAAACCACGATCCTGCCTCAACAGTATCAATAATCCCAAGGGTATACTGAACGGCAGCAAGTTCTGCGACGTAAACTGAATCTAGACCACTGAGTTTGGAGAGGTTGAATAGAGTCTTCTCGAAATATTAAGTCCCGAAAACGAAAGTTCAATTTTTTACAGAACTTCAAAGGTGAAATAGATGATGAATTCTGAGAAAAACTGTTTTCAAACCTAAGTTATTCAAATAAATATATCTTTTTAGTTAAGATTCCGATTAGGGTTGAACTGGTTTCATTTGAAAGGTTATTCGCTGGGCTTATACTGCCGCTCTAAGCATAATTGTCCCATGTATATAGGAAATCCCATAGAACATGGGACAATTAAGCTTATAACGGCAGTATAGCTGCCATTCGATTTAGTCGATACAAGCCTTTTTTCTCGCTCAGACATGAAGAACAAATAATAAATCGTGCAATAAATTGAAGTTATAATGTTCAAAGTGGCTGTACTTTTTTTTGAAACAGTTCGGAAAGATCCATTGTTATTCATTATACTTGCAAATTACTGTACTTTCCGAAAATGAATATCTTGTTTTGCCCCTTTTCTGCCCCGAGGTATGAAAAAAGGCGATTTTTCACAATATATCCGAAGGAGACGCATGGTAGCCTTTGATTACCCAGGGTTTATAATATAATTTATTGATGTGTCTTATCATTATCAACAATTGAAAAAAATGTGAATTCTGCTAAAAAAATCACCACGCCTAATTTTTTGAAAATGAATTTTTGGATATAGTGCACTTTATATTCGTAAATGTTGAATTTTCGAACCACCCTAAGTGCCAAAATTTTGAGGTAATAAAAAAACAAAAAATAAACATCAAATATGATTTCGGCGTCACAAAATTACCTTAATGTAAAGTTTTTACCAAATTCGGGCCACTCTTGAGGTTTTGTCCGGCTTTTGTATGGAAGGTGATCACTGTGCGGAGCAGTAGATCTTCTGTGTCGGGGTGGAATCCGGACAAACCTTCTTGGCAAAACCGAATATCCAACGGTTTGAATATGCCACGCTCTCGTTAGTAACTGTTTCAGTTTCGAAAGCGCCGGACCATGCCCCAAAGAGTGCTCATCGATGTTTCTCTCGATCTCCATCTACGAACTGGCGCCAGTAGCTACGTTTCTTTGCTTTCATCAAACTCTTCATTCGCGATGCTAATTTCGTATATTGTAGATGGCTAGCAGGTAACCCGTCGTCCCAGAAGGTCTTATACGCGGCGACCTTCTCCGCGTACACGTTTGATCACTCTTTGTCCCACCATGGATTGGGAGAACGCCCACGAGAGTTTACGTCTGGCACGCGTTTAGTCTGAGCTTGAATCACGGTATCGAGAATCAAACCAGACAGGAACCCGTACTCTTCCTCCGAATGAAGCTCTTGTGTGGACTCGATTTTGGCGGATGCGTTGCTCTTCCCATCAATATTTCTTGTAAAGAAAAGTTGATTGTATTCGGTGGCCTTGAACCGTTAGCAATAGTAATTACGATTGGCAGATGATCGCTGCCATGGGAATCAGAGACTACCTTTCACATGCAATCTAACCGCCGCGATGTCGAGCAGAGGGACAAGTCTAAAGCGCTCAGACGCGCTGTTGGGGCTGGAATCCGTGTTATTTCACCCGTGTTCAAAATGGTCATATTGAAGTTGTCGCAAAACTCATGGATTGAGGTAAATCGATTATCGTCACGAAGGCAACCCCATGCCGTACCGTACGAGCTAAAATCACCTAGAAATAGCCTCGGTGCGGGGAGGACTTCCGCAAGTTCGCTAAGCTGTCGGTGGCTAACCGTGGCTAGAAGGGGGATGTAGGTGGAAGCAATGCAAAGGTCTTTGCCTTTAATTTCGGTTTGGCAAGCGACAACTTCAATTAGTAATGCAGAGGAGAGGTCGATTCGATTGAAAGAATAGTACTTTTTGATCCCCAAAAGTACTCCTTCGTAACAGTCTTCTCGATCCAAGCTAATGATATTAAAATCGTGGAAGTTGAAGTCTATTTCTGGAGTAAGCCATATTTCGCATAATATAAACTTCTTGTCTGTGGTCTGGAAGAAGTTTACAAATGGCCCGGTTGCGGAGTGTAGGTACTTTTTCAGTCGGGGAGGCAGATCATGATCAGAAGAAGTTATTTTTGCACGGGCCTATTACCCAGTACAGGCTGATATTGGAGACGAGAATGGGAAATGTAATATTATTATGGTACTTTGCTTGTGCATATAACGGTATCCAGATGGCTTACTAGGAAGAAACACTGCTGCTTCACTGCTCTACTGGCCGGTAACGGTAAACGCGCAAAGCACAAAAGAAGAGAAAAATGCTGAAACCCCGACGAGGCAGGAAATGCGCAAGAGAACCTTGACAGCGGATTAGCACTATTATTTATAACGTTACACTGCATGGACTGGAAAGATCTACCTATCGGTCCGAGACTCACCGAACGAATGAACCTAAATTTACCTTATCAGGGAATTCTTTAGAATTAAATAAAGTCAAGTAGCCTCCTGCGGATCCCCATGTAATATTTTCAATCTCTATATGCACATCTAATATTTTAAAGTTTAATATGCACAACTTTTTGCCTTTCTCATATAAAGAAAGGCTATGCAATCACTGTAAAAATCGACTTTTTAACCGAGGACCGGAGGGCCGAGTATCATACACCATTCGATTCAGTTCGCCGAGATCGGCAAATGTCTGTGTGTGTGTGTATGTATGTGTGTGTGTGTGTGTGTGTGTATGTGTGTGTGTGTCATTTAAACTCACACAATTTTCTCAGAGATGGCTGAACCGATTTTCGCAAACTTAGTTTCATCTGAAAGGTATAACGCTCCCATAAGCTGCTATTGAATTTTTAGTTGATCCGACTTCCGGTTCCGGAGTTACGGGTTGAAGAGTGCGGTCACACAGCAAATTCCCATATAAACTGGTACCACCATAATGTTCAAATGATGTAAAACATATTAAAATTGATGTAACATTACTCTAGTTTGCGGGTCTGGATCACTAATGATCAATCAAAGCAGCTTTGACCACATTGGCCACCTATGACGGTTCATGACGCCCTCGGGGAACCCGCCAAGTTCCTAAGCTAATATCACACCCATTCCACAACGAATTCTCTACCGATTTTTACGAACTTAATTTCAAATGAAAGATACAGTAACGCCATTGACTGCTGCTGAATTTTATTCGCTTCTGACTCTTGCTTCCGGAGTTACAGGGGTGTTAGTAAGGATACACTGGAATTTCCCATATAAATCGGTACAATCGTAATACCTCAGAGGCTAAAAACTATTGAAATGGTCACCAAATTACTTCTAATCGTAGATCTAGATCACTGATTGCCAATCAAACATTCTTTGAATATATTGTCCACTATCGACGATTCCGGAAGTCCGGAATTCCGGGCATATTCCACAATTAAAGTCACATCGGTTCATCGGTGATGACTGAACCGATTTTCTCAAACCAAGTCTCAAATGGAAGGCAAAATATGCAGTTGAGTATTGCGTAGCCGCCCCTTCCCCCCCTCCCCACCTTGCCCTTACACCTCCCTCCTTCATCACTCCCCTCTTCTTGGATCACCCTCACGCCCAGATTTCCTTCATCCACTCCGTATACCGAAATAAGATGAAGGATTTCTGACGCATCCTCCACACCCACTCTACTAAACCCCCATTCCCTACACGTTCAAACGCATTCCACCAACCTTTGCAAATTATAATCACATGATAACATTGAACTCATGCTTATTAAGCTAATTAAATATTATTCTTTTGCCTTTCTTATATAGAAAGGTTATGCAATTGCTCCAAAAACCGACTTTCTAACCGAGGCCCGGAGGGCCGAGTCTCATATAACATTCGACTCAGTTCGCCGAGATCGCAAAATATCTGTGTGTATGTATGTGTGTATGTATGTATGTGTGTATGTGTATGTGTGTATGAATGTGTGTGTATGTGCGGATTTGTGTATGTGCGGACATCGGTTACTCGGAGATGGCTGAACCGATTTTTACAAACTAAGATTCAAATGAAAGGTATAATATTCCCATAGGTTGCTATTGAATTTCATTTTCAACCGACATCTTGTTCCGAATTACGAGTTGAAGAGTATGGTTACAAAACAAAATTTGTTGATTTTTCCAAATCGGTTTCTCGGAATTTTCAGAACCGATTTTGACAAACTTAATTTTAAATGAAAGGTCCATCAGCTGCTGTTGAATTTTGTGTGGATCCGAGTTCTGGTTCCTGAATTACAGGGTGATACGTACGATCACGCAGCAAATCCCGATTCTAACGAATTCTGCGATTAATGTAAAAAGGTGATTTTTTTTCCAAAATGTAAACACAACTGTCGAATTTGTAGATCTAGGTCCCCAACAGTCATTCAAAGTCTCTTTGGCCACACTGGCCACCATCGACGGATCCGGAAGCATCCAAAGTCAGAATAACGGTTATATTGGTTTCTCGAAAATGGCTAGATTTGCTCAACTTAGTCTCAAATGAAAGGTGTTGCGTCCCCAGAAACTGATATTAAATTCCATCTCCATCCGACTTCCAGCACCGGAGTTACGGGTTGTGGAGGTCGATCACATAGAAAACTCCGATTCAAACCGATACCGCGATGAATGCAAAAAGGTGCTCTTATATATACTTACCAAGTGTAATAAGAATGAAAGACATGTTATATTGTACGAACCAGCTATTAAATCATAGTTTGGAGAAATGAGAAAGGCACAATTGCACCTCTAGGTGGATTAAAACAGGTTTTTTTTAACAAATTCTGCTTATATTTGCCATAAATAATACTTACACGTTGCGGGTATATATGCTCCTATGATAATAATCCATCCATTATTAAAGAAGTTATAAGTCTTCAAAATTTGAAAACTGTTATTAAATGTGCAAAAAAAACCCCGCACGACGGTAATGATTTTTAGCCCTACAGCCTCCACTCTATCCCACTTATTTCTATGTATAATGACAATAATAACGATCTGTTAACATGTGATTTTAGAATATGATATCTAATTTCAGGGGAAGCAACTTCTAAATATTTGTTAATTCCGGGTCATGTTATTCTGGGGACAGGCTTATCTCTAAACGTTATGTCGAAATGCTAGTGTATTTATGTAGTTAGTGCAACATAAAATAATAGATTAGAAATGGAAAACTTATTACAATAGTCGCTCTGGACTATATGCTCTGATGCCTTTTTCAAAGGATAGTCTTTCGATTGTGCTAAACCACAGATTTTTTGACGAAATATATATATCTAAAATACACCAAATTGGAGTGGAATTGTCTAATAAATCTGGAAATGATAGAATTTTGTATAAAAATGAGCTGAAAAGGAATCCCGAATAAAAACATATTTTATCCTCAAAAAGGCAAACTAAAATTGTGACTTCAAGCAACATTGCTCATAAGACCCAATGAAATCAAAACCTCTTTTATGTTGTTTTATCAGTGAGAGAATCAAATTTGTATTTCAAATTTCAAGTCCATTGAAACTGGAGTATTTTAACTAGCCGGGCCTTTGAGACCTCTTGCCATTTTGAGGGTTTTTAAAATATAAAGATTCGCGAAAAATTAATATTTCGCGAATAACCAAAGTGTACTTTAGAATTCATCCATACAAACCGAGGTTGTTTCAAAGAACTATAAAGTTTTTAAAATTGTCTTTTTTTTTTCAAAGCAATATATGAATATTTTTCCACGTATCGAATACCTCTCCCTAAGCCCTTTCAGAAAAAAACTACGCAGTATTAGATATCTCATCAGTATGAACCAGAGTTGAAAAGGTTTTAAAATTTAAACCTATTTCTTCGTACCAGTTTTTAATGTCCGCTGTTCCATTTCGCGTCTGAGTAGAAATTACATCAAAGTCCATCTCAAGTTCGTAAAAATAATTTAAGCAATATGAAGTTAATGAAGTTATGAAGACGGAAATCGATGTTTAAAGCCATTTGAAATCCAAGATGGGGACTTCTGGTTTAGATAAACTATCTTTAACCTCCACAATACGGGTATTTTCGGAATGGAATAATTATGTAGTAGATACAGTGAAGACCTGATTTGTCAGGTCCCGATTTTGTCTACCTCTACCGTCGATTTTGTGTCAGCCTTCTAGCAGATAAACCAGGCCAAATTCGAGTAAATCCTTTCTCGAGCACATGTCTAGATTTTGTCAATATCTTTGTTTTGTCAGCCTGAAATTCACTAAAGTGTTGATAAAATCGGATCTTCACTGTATCTAGGGATAAATATAGTGATGATATGGTTATAAAATTTTTTGCTAGTCCGGAAGTTTCAAAAAGTGTTATCGAGAATACCGCCCATCCGGAAATAGCCTCTTGGATTTCAAAAAAAGGTTCCAATTACATATGACTTAACACCGAAGTCAGACCGGACCAAGTCGCAAAACATCAAAAAATGAGTTAATGATAGCACTGGATAAAGAATTTCTTCATCTACATTCCACTTTTACCAGGTTTGAAATATGAAACAATAAACAAGAATTATGGTAAAAATAATTTTCCAATTATAATGTAAAGGATGCTGCGATTCAAACTTTAAACGCGTTTTTCTCGAAATCAATGCGCTGTCACTTAGTCCGGTCTGACCTAACACCGACCATATTTTCTATAATCTACTCGTTAAGTCCATTCCAAAAATACTCATACTTAATAATTATTGAACTTTGTGAACTGTTTTGACGAAACGAATTTTAATAAAAACGAAGCGACCTTATTTTACGAACTAAATTCCAAATAACGAACTCTTTTTTTACGAACTAAATCCAAAATAACGAACACTTTTTTACGAACTAATTCATTTTACGAAACCCTGCACAGTGGTCCCAAAGAAGAAAAAAGAGTTTTTATTTAGATTGCGTCAAAACTGTTTACTTTAGCAATATCTTCGAGAAAATTTCTTGGAATATAAACTCTTTTTCAAAACCGATAACTTTTAAACGGACAAACCACTTGCTAAACAAATTAAAGTGCAAGAAAAGCACAAAAAATGCTGGAAAAATTTGATCTCCCCAAGGAGGCCCTCTATGGCAATACTTGAGCTGAAGTTTGTCTTATTATGTCATCAAATACATCACTACTTGGGTCATTCCACGCGAAGTGATCAAGGTACGTGTGATCGACCTTCATATATTTAAACCAAATTTGGAGGAATTGTTCATCTATGGCTAATTTGCGTTGCGTTGCGTTGCGTTGTGACGATGATTTTGGCGGATTGCACACTGACTTCATCATGTTTGACTGCTGATTATCTAATAAGAGTTGCTTAGGAAGTGGTAAGTAGGAATTCATACCAATCCGACCCATATTAAAACCTCAACAGCATGATAGCCATCATTGCCGGCCGCCCCCATCTCCATCGTTCACGGGGAAGGATAAAGGATAAGGTAGACGGGAAGTGTTGATGCTCCACCTACTTAACGGAAGGACGACGATTCATCAGACTCTTCCATAGGTGTCGCGGAGTTGGTGGTTTGGAAGGGTATCAGGTCTAGGATTCGCTCCAAGCAAACGATGCGACCTGTAAAGCATGTTTTATTAGGTAGTTGTTTAGTTAGTCTTCGAGCGCACGATCACTCGAAAAAGAGATGATCTTGTTTAGTTTTTGGTTATTTTTAAACTCTGGGCAGCCGGCTACCGAGAGTATACTATGTTCCCTAAACAAAAGCAATTTGAACTCCACACGGCCGACCGTGGGAGTATTGCCTAGAAAAGCTAATCTTATCCGCGTAATGGGCCGGATCACTATTTATTGCAACAGTATTTGGACAGAATTCGCTACTTCTTCTCTACGACATATTTATTGGCTTGAAAACTACCGAGTGATAACACATTATACAGGCAAAAATAGCGAGAGATGTTATAAATCAAGGAAAGTATTTCTTATTTTCCATATCGGATTGTTTGTGGAATACAAGTATACGAGCGATAATACCGAACACTGAAGGGAAATATAAAGGATTGTTAACCTGATGCACGGGCTTGTTAGCAATAACGGAGCTTTAAATTAGGTTCATAAAAACAGACGCGGCGAATTTTCAATACGTATTGACCCGTGTTCATAGATACTAGTCGTATTGGGGCTAATTTCCGATCAACTATTCATTTTTACGGCAATGTTTTCTCGACTAGATCTGTTCGCACCCTCTCATTCTGTTCGCACCCTCTCATTCTGCGGTCTAAGGACCAAATGTCATCAATAGACTTAGACTCGCGTGGAGGCATGAGATAGGAAACTTGTAAGAATTTTGCTATCCCACCGTTTGACTACCAGAATGGATGGGAGAACAGTAATACTAGCAAATACCGACTACCATAAGAGCGGTGCAAATTTGAACGAGTGACGTAGAGTACTGCACTGAAAAAAAGGACCAGGAGTGCGATTTTACGAAGTTTTAGCTTCCGATGGCCCTACATTTTCTGACAAAGTGAAGTTCTTGAATGTTGAGATTTTTATTACTGTTTAGAAAAGCAAAAGTATCATAAAGCTAGTGTCAGGCCTTCATGAGACCTCAAGAAGTCACTTTTGGAGGTATTCGTAAATGTAGATTTGTCGGTAGACGGTTCCAAATATAATAGAAAAATACCTAATTTAACACAACTACAGATCACTTGCAACATAAAAAGCTTTTTGTGAAATTCGACAGCTCCATCTTAGGCCAATTCAATAAATTTCCTACATGAAAGTTTCCATTTTTTAAAAACGGTTTTTAAACCAAAGCTTTGGAGGTTAAACCTTGGCGTGGAAGTGCCGGTATATTAATATATTCTGTTACTTAGTGTAGAATTAGATTTCGTCATTTACGGCTAATATACAACCGCCAGAAGAAACTTAAAACGTTGGTACACAATCAAGAAAGGCGAATCAGAAAAGGTGAGTATATGTCAGTGATTCACTAAATACAGACTGGAAAGAGGGTAATATGGAAAACCTTAAGGTCCGTCCAGATTAAGTCTTCGGTACGGAGCAAAACCTCGGCCTAGGAACTCCTAGCATGTTGTTAGTCGCCTCTTACGACATGGGAGCAGTTCCCAGAGGTTCTATTCTTGGTTGAAATAGTGCAAAAAGATTTCAGCCCGCCGGACACCACACGGCTTGGAATTGTTCATCTATGGCTAATATATAAAAACCCAAATTTGTGTGTCAATTGAACCACCCCTCAGGCCATGGGAGCACCCTCCGTTTTGAGAAATTGCCAAAAACCCTTGATTTTCTTTTGATCATATCTCCGGTTTTATTCACTCTAGCATTAAATCGCAATATAGCTTTTGAAGAAAATTGTTCAAGGAGTCTACAAAAATATATTATTTTTTGGCGGCAGTGCTGCCAACTATGCGATTTGTTCAGTTGATATTAAAAGTTATTTTTTCTCTCAATACATACATTTTAATTTTGAAAATTCTATTTTTTTTTGTTTTTATTTTGATTATAGAGGTGATGACCTTAGGGTCATTCGCCTCTTTTCGGGTTAGAGAAATCTTTTATGGAAAAATCACCAACCCTATGTGCGGGGTTGGGAATCGAACCCAGGTGAGCTGCGTACAAGGCAATCGATTTACCAACTACGCTATGCCCGACCCTTTGAAAATTCTAATGCCAACGTGTTCTTCAGACATTTTTACACAAACACTTATAACCTCAATATAATTTGATCCTATCCTATCATGACTCTGTTTTGAAGCAAAAAAATCGCAATTTTCCATATATAATCGCAAGCGCACAACAATAAAAAACCTACTTGAGTATTCCGAGCTCACGCAAAATTTATCGCGACGTAGACGACTTTAACCCTTCGTTTTTGAACTATAAGTCATTACGCGCGAAGTGGTCAAAAAGATATGCAAACTTTAAATCGACCTTCACGGATTTGAACCAAATTTGAAGGAATTGTTCATTTAAGGCCAATATATATAAAAACCCATTTTTTGTGAGAAACTACATTTTGGGTTTGCTTCTAGCAGGTCAAGGTCGATTTTTATGACCGATTAAAGATCTTCTCAATTTTGGCCAAAAAAAGATTTTTATATGAGAAAATTCGAGTTTTTTCCTTCAAAACGGTGTACCTCCGGATGAGCTCAAATTATATTGAGATCATGTGTTTTTATGTAAAAATGTCTGAGGAACACGATGGCATTAGAATTTCCAAAATAAAATATATGGATTGAGAGAAAAATGACCACATACTTATGTATTTGATGACGGAATGAGACAAACTTCAACTTTAGTATTTTCATAGACCGACCGCCACAGACCGCCTTGGGGAGATCTGATTTTTCTTTTGAATATCTCCACAATACCAGCGATAGAAAATTTCTGTCTTCGACAAAGTAATGCAGTTTAACAGTCCAAACAATGTTTTTGAGCATTTATATAACGGAAAAAATCTAGAAGAAAACTTCTGATGAAAAAACTTTTTTAACCCTCCGGAAGTCGCGCAAATGGCCCACTGAATGAGCAGCCGCTGGTGCGCTAAGACGATTTCGCTAGATTTTCAGAGCAGCGTGTACTCAGTGCACTAGCGCGACTTCCGGAAGGTTAAGGAGCCTTTCACAAATAATGCCCTATATCTCAAAAAGCTTAAAAGATAGAGAGCTTAAGTCTTCAAGTAAAATGTTTGTTACGAGTTTCATTACTACTTTGCTGAAGTAAATATTTGTCTATCTGAACTATTGAAGAAAATTTGAAGAAAATAAATTTCGTAAGCCACTATTAGGGGGATTATTCATCAATTAGATAAGACAGAAAGAAGGGGAGTTTTATTCCAAGAAAATTTCCAAAAGACACCAGATTGCTAAAGTCAACAGTTTTGACGCAATCTAAAAAAACCCAGTGGGACCAGTGCACCCTGGTTTGGTTCTTAAATAGCGGTTCCAGTGTACAAAGAAAGTAAAGGTTCCGATAGAACAGAATACTAAGTTACTTCATCCGGACATGCCGCAGACACAGTTAATTCGCATACGATAAAACAACAAATCATCCTGACTCCTCCGGTAGAAGACAAAGGATTAAGCTCTCGGAAACACTAAGTTTTCTCATAAGACTGGATTCGTGAACTTATTCATGATTCCTAGTATATTGGTCACAACTCATCATTCGTGATTCGTTCACAAAATCATTAAATATTAGTCATGGGTTCGTGAACCGGTTTATGATTCCTAGCATATTAGCCGTGACTCCACATTCTTGCACGTGAATTAGTTCAATAATTCAGCTCCTGGTAAAGACAGACTTGTCCCTCTTTACCATAAGAACCTACAAACGAGATGTCACGTAGGATCACCACTGTAAACCTATTCACGGTTAACAACATTAATGAAAATGTTGCTGTTATCCAGTGGGAGTGTAAGTCGAAATATTAAATGAAAATAGGAAAAGAAAATGATAGGAATCCATCGGGAGCGGTGAGTAGCCGCTGTAGCGGCCGGCACCACGTACATATAATAGCGGACCCGCTACCACTGTAAGAGCAATAGCAATAGCCCAATAAAAATCTACTCTGTCATTTGAAAGGCATACAGAGAAAATAGCAACATTAATGTTGACAGGTTTTCTGTGGTGATCCTACGTCACTTCTCTTTTGTCGGTACTCACGGTAAAGAGAGACAAGTCTATTTTTATCAAGAGACATGTTGGTAGACTTGAGCGATTCGTAGTTTTGCTGCCTAAGGTCGACTCTTGCCAGCAGAAGACAAAAGATTAGTCTGCAGGATTTTAAGCCTGTTTCTAATGACCCAGCCAGTTTTAGTTTTCCGATCTGTATATTACACATCCTTGCTCTCACTTGAGTACTATGGCACTAATTTTCATAACTTTCACTACTTAGTAATCTCTAGCTAATTGAATGTCGTTAGAAAGTGAAAAAGAAAGTATGACTACATAAGTCGAAGTAAAAAAAATGAAAATACAATATTTAACTCATGAACAAAATACAATGTTAACCTACATAGAAATTATGAAAACCGTAGCTCAAAAATCACGAACATCAATTACATTACTTCACGAGAAAAATCGTATTGTTGCTTCATAAATATCACGATAACACGAAGAAGAATTATGAAACACAAAAAAATTTAAATCATGAACATGTATCACATCACATAATCAAAAAAATCTGATACTAAACTCATGAACCAAAATCATCATACAAATTATGAGAATCGTGATTAACCATCTGAGATTATGAATGTCGTTTAATTCTCGTCTCTTTTAGACGATGTAGTTATTGCAAATCATTGGATCTCCAAATTATGAACCATAATCATAAAAAAATTAACCTATTCAATATGCAACCACAGTAACCCTTCCCTACAGTTACAGTGAAACGTCATGTATTTAAATGTAAGTACGCGTTCAGGAGGAGCTTGGTCACGATCTTCGTAAACGGTTCCTCTCAAGAAATTGTTATTTTTTCATGAATTTATGAACAGATTTTTTCCGTGTTTACACTAAATTTTAATTACTGAGTTTGCTAGGGTTTGAATTGCAAACCGGACCCAGTGAAATAAATTTGCTACCGAACACTCCGCAAAACACTGAAGAATAATTAGATCCGATAATCATAATACAACGCAACCAACATATATGTATTAACAAAATTTATTGGCAGAACTATGTATGGTCGATGAAAATCCAGAGTGCCTTCTGTATATGCTTCTCGTTCAACTAGCGAGCGACGAATGAGGCACAAAAATACAGACGAGACTTATACAACTTCCCAATGTTCGATTAGGTCTCTTAGGTGCCCCATAGTGATGGCTCTGTTTGAAATAGTCTGTGTAATTTCGGTTTTCTCCACGTCACTTCCGAAAGATCTGAGCCCTTTAGCAATATTTAGATGTATGCATGCACGAAGCATTTCACGTGGATTCGTCAAGGCGGTCTTGTTGCAAGCAACAAGGACGCAGTTCAGTAATGTTCCTGTGTAGAAGTTTCTTCCGTGGAAATGCGGTTTTTAAATCAAAGTTGCAGAAGCTTTTCCTTCTTGCAGAAGTCAAAATACCTTCATCGTTTCTGTACGATTATGCATGAGATTGAGTTGGTCTATTCTAACCATCGTCAATCAAAGCACCTCATATCCCCTTAGTACAACGTCATTTATTGGCAAGAAAAATCCCACAAAACATTTTTGTTCCGCAACAAAACGGGCTCCATATTAGCAAGGTTGGACTTAGTCCACATCAAAACAAAATGCCCTATTGAGGTTATTCTACCAACTATTTATTGAGAGCCGAACCTCACATCCTCTGCCACCAAACGTCAGTGCAAATTTCTCTTTCAACTGCAATGAAAAATCCATTTCCCTCCACAAGTAAGCCTCACACACAGCCAACACTATATGATTAATTTAGCCGGCCTTCGTGTGTTGTGTGTTTCACGTATGCATTCACTACTTTCCACTGTGTAAACACATCACGCCCGTACCATTCGATTATGGGAACCGACAAAAGTGTGGCGGTTCAATGAACAGCAGCCTCCATTCTACCGTCAATTGCTATTGCTTCCAGGTCAACAATTTGTGGACTCACTCGCCGCAAAGGACGACGCAGACCGCGACTATCGACTAGACTAGACTTTCAAGCGCTTACCGATGTACCTACCTGGGTCTTTGAATTATGCATATCTAATTTTCCCCGTCTATTTCCACGTCCATCCGATGCGAGCGGTAACAAATGGATGAGTGCAAACTTGTGTACTTTTACCGCAGAAATGCTCGCAAAATTCGATTTGTGCACAACCAACCGTACCGGTGATGACTTTGTCATAAGCGTTTACGTGTCTCGTGTAATAAATTTCAACTCGATTACGATAACGTTCGTAGATTTCTGTTACGTCATCTTAACTTTTCCGTACAAATCGAATTACCCCCCACAAAATGGCAACCCTGTTAATGCTTTGTTATCGTTCACCATCCATCCACCCGCGCTGTAGGTTTTCGACATCCTCTGGAGCGATCCACAACACAACGAAGGCTGCCGGCCCAACTCGCTCCGTGGCGCCGGTACCTATTTCGGTCCGGATGTGACCAACAAGTTCCTACAACGCTACAAGCTGCAGTATCTGGTACGATCGCACGAGTGCAAACCCGATGGGCACGAAATTATGCACGGCGGAAAGGTAAGTGGCCTTTTACACATACAACAGCGGACCCTTAGTCCCTACACACTCGCTTGGCGTCCGTCCCTTTTGCGGTCGTCCACCAGACGCCCGACGACGTCGACGGCATACTACGATGCAGTGCTAATAAACATTTCCATTCGATTGCATTATTCGCGTACGGATGCTTCTTGCACGCCGGCCGCCGGTTTATGTAGGTCATCACGATATTTTCCGCCTCCAACTATTACGAAATTGGCTCCAACAAGGGCGCCTACCTCAAGCTGGATCCCCAGCTGGATACCCATTTTGTGATGTACACGGCGGCGGCATCCAAGACACGCAAGCTGACCTTCCGGCAACGGGTCGGACTGGTGGAGAGTTCGGCACTGAGGGAACTGGCTGCACGGTTGAGGGAGCGCCGGGTAGAATTGGAGCGCGAGTTCGTTTCCCGGGATGAAGCCAAGTCCGGTGAGTAGTAGACACGCGAAGCCATTACCATGCATCATACACATATATAGATTTCAATTTACTGATAACCGCATCCTGCAAGAGTTTGGTGGAGAAGAAGGGTCGTTTGTTGGTGTTTTGCTAACAACGTGTGTCATCATAATTGTTGGTGTATGCAAATTTCGGTCCATTTTCTATCTATCAGCAATTTTCTCGGAATCCTATCCCGTTTTCGAATAAAAATAATGAGCTAAACATCTGACCACCATCCTGAAAAGATCTAATTACCATCAGGACTCTGCAGAAGACGAAGAAGGAATCGTAAATCTTGCACGCGCAAAAAAAAAAAAACAACAAAAGCCGGAAAAGGGATCAAATGTCGGTCAACCGAAAATGGATGACGATGGGTCCGGATTCGTGAAAATTCAAGCGAAGGATGAAACCTATAAAGTAGAAACTCGTTAAACCCATGAAAGACTGTCAAGTAATTAAACTGGATTTAATGGGCTCTTTTTCTGTGCGATGACGGCAACGAAAGTCATGAAGTAATGTATCTTTTTGTTGCTTGTCGGAATAAGGACAATGATGATGCTTGAGTTGTATCACATTTATTGCGAAGTTTTATATACACTGATGCTAATTCAACGCCAATCAGTGCGTGTAGAAAAACTACTATGTTGTGTGTGGCTCATGAAATGCCTGAGCTGTCGAAAAAAATACTTCTGAGCATTGTTGTGATGCAAAATATTAAATCCTAAACGAAGTAACATCTTGAGAACGCAATTAAATGAAATTTATTGGACCTCTTTCGGTGGACTCCAAGATGTCCCAAGCGTCCATAAATCAGCCATTTCAGCCATATAGGAACATAACCCGTTTAAGGAAGTTTAAAACACTTCAGATGAAGCTATCGGACGAGAATAACTTGACTCAGTGAAAGGGACCATTCATAAATTACGTAACGCTTTTAGGGGGGGAGGGGGTACGACAAGTTGTGACAAGTTGTGACATAGGGGGGAGGGGGTGTTAACTAGATCGTTACGTAACATGTTTTCATCGAACAAAAAAAATTTTTTCTTGGAATTAGTTACGTAACAGGGGAGGGGGGGATGGAAAAATTTGTGACAATTTGTTACATAGGGGGAGGGGGGAGTCAATTTTGGGCAATTTTTGCGTTACGTAATTTATGAATGGTCCCAAAGACAAACTATTGCGGAAGTCTGCCAATTGTTTACGATCTGCTCTCAGATGCCGTTACAAAGTTGTAAAGCTGAATGCTACGAACAATATTTCAATTTCGTCCTTGCACACAACCATCAGTAAATTCGGTTGCTTCCTGTCGGTTTACGAGCACTTATATATTAAGCGAACCGGTCCTTTTTTATCCATGTTTCACATAAAGTAAGTCTTTTCGCTTATCCTCGGTCGCTGGCGCAGTAAGTGGGCTGAGGTCAACCGACGACAGCTAGCCCCACTGTTCCATCCAGTTTCATATTGTGAGGAAGCGGAAACGACAGGAACTGCGACGGAAGTGTAGAGTGTAGAATGCAAGCACCATCAGCATCAGCGCTGACGTATGGTGAAGCTCGGTATGGGTACTAAAATAGCAAGAAATATGGCAATGGGTATGACGAAACGGGGCCCACAGCTGTGCGTTGTCGACATTGTCATTGTTGTTGGGGTACAATGTGCACTAGCTGCTCGAAAAAAGGATGGATGAGAGTGGGATGAGGTCAAAAGCGTCACTATAATTATTTTGAGACATTCCAGACATTTTTTTCATGAATACAAAATTTGTCTTGTGCTCGTTCATATAAATCTTACAATTACTTATGATACATATTCACTAAAAATTTATGAAAGCGGACTAACAATCCTTAGAAAGAATTCGTGTAGTTTGAAAGAAATTTCTTTTGCTTACAATACAATAAAACGCTTTTAGTCCACCTAACAGTATGATGAGACATTTCTTATAACTCTTACCACTCTCTTCGAATATTATATCGATTGAGAACATATACAACATGATGTATCGCGATGCTTTTGATAACACATACTACAAGGGACAGTGGTAGGCCTCAGAGAAACGCTCAAATCAACACCTTTTAAATGGCCAACAATCCACTTAATACTAATGCTTTGTGAATAAAAGATGGGTGGGTAATGTCAGAGACATAACCGGAGTGAAGTAGAATACACTGTTAATACGAATACTATAATATTGACTATCTTCTGATAGGTTATATTAAAACCAGCTATTTCGTTATTTCAAAGGGAAATACTGAAATATCGGTACACGTTCATCAAAACCTAAAATATTCGAACATATTTATCCTCATATGGTAACCCTGAAAAGAGCATTTAATGAGAGTGAAACAATTCATTTGGCAACAGCAGAGAATCGGATATACTTGTACCGCTATTTCGCTATTTTCATTAGATGATAATATAAGAAGACACCATCAGTGCATTATTATAATTGGGGCTCCACACTTCAGAGCAACATTCTAGAATTGATCGGGATAAAGAGCAGTACAGCGATTTGAGACAATAAACATCTGTAAAGTTTTTGGCTGTCCTGAATATGCATCCCAGTGTTCGAGACGCTTTACCAACTGCATAGGAGACGTGTTCTTTAAACGTTAGTGAGAATCCAGAATCACTCCCAGATCCTTCACGTGACTGACACGTTCGATTTCTGTTTCTAGTAGATGTTAGTTAAAATAAATCGAATTCTTCTTCCGCGAAAAAGATATTACCGAGCACTTCATCGGGTTTACATACATGCGGTTCGTATTGCACCAATCAGCAAAGACTTGAAGCTGCTGCTGGAGAACTCTGCAATCTTCAATTGAACGAATTAGGCGAAAAATCTTGAGGTCATCCACGAAGGATATTCGTGGAGTCTTCAAAATTAGATGTACATCATTGAAGTATATTAGAAACATCAACGGTCCCAAGTGGCTTCCTTGACGTATTGCAGATGTAGAAGTGAATGTAGGGGCCTGACATTCTCCTATGACAACTGCTATCTCTCGGTCAGTGAAGTAGGATCGAAACCATTGCAAAATACTACCATTTAATCCAAATCTCTCCATTTTTGCTATTGCGATATCGTGGTTTATCTTGTCAAAAGCGGCAGATAAGTCGGTGTAAACAACGTCGGTTTGAGCTCGATGTTCCATACTTTCTGTTATGAAGGATGTAGTCTAGACGATTAACCCGCCTTACTCCGTCATTCCTCATTATTGAAGGAGGCATTCTTCAGCCTCAAACAACGTCATACAAATATGAAGGTTAGATTGTATCATATGGGGTGGGAATAGTGCAGCTGGTAAGACCATTACACTGTACGTAGCTCACCTGAGTTCGAACTCCCACAACCATATATAGTTTGTTAGGCCCTTTGCCACGTTCGGTCAGATTGGTCAGAAATGCTAATATACTTTTAATATCTACCAAAATGTTAGATATCTTCTAGATATCTTAAATTTGTTATCGCAGTAGCTAGTGGTTGAACAAAGGATTTTAATTTGAACCATTATTACTAATCCTAATGCCAAAAACCAAATTAGGACTCTCATTACCTGAAATTTGTCGTACTTATTGAACAATTTGTTTGAGAAAACCCCTTCATTAAATCACTAATGAATGCTTAAAACTAACATTTTTTTAGCTACATATTCTCCAGTTGAGCGATTCACGTTCACCGTATGCGCCAAAAAACTACGTTGTGGAGCGAAAGACATAGTTCCGTTCAAGGTTGTTAATCGATAATTAATCGTCATCGTCGATAACGTTAACCACCCGTCAACGTCATCGGAAACTCCGTTAACGATAATGAATCGTCGGATTCATCGTCATCGTCGATAATTCATCGGTGGTTATCGCGATACATTTTGCGTTACTTTCCCGTTTAGTGGAGTTGAAGTTAATGCGGTTGACTTTCAATTGTTTAGAAATAAATAACTATTAAAAGACATGTTGCTGGCAGTTGAAAATCAATAATTTTGGACATTTTCAAGACTTACGGGGTTCGACGATGTGTCAAAATGGATTTTTTTTTAACTTTTGAGGAAAGTTTATTATATTGAAGAAGTTATTGGAAAGTGAAAATCAATAGTTTTGGGCATTGTCAATGAACCGTCGGTGCGTCAAAATAGAATTTTTTTAAACTTTTCGCGAAGTTTTTATATTGAAGGGCAAGTTGTTTGCAGTTGAAAATCGATAAATTTGGACATTTTCAATTCACAGGAGGATCCACCAGTGGACAGTGTTTCCAAAGTGGAAAAAAGGCGAAAGAAATTCTTTGAAACACGAAAAAACATTTTTAGCTATAGTGTCTTCAGCAAAGTTTATTTATATATATTTTTGCATTTAAAAAGTATAAGTTGGGTGATTAATCCTTTCAAAGCTGAGAAGCAAGTTTTTGTTTGGTCTTTTATGAAAATAAAAAAAAATTAATTTGACAAAGTTGTTGAGAATATCTTAAGTATTAATTTCGCTGAAGAGACTATGTGTCTATCTGTCGATATTAATACACATTTGTGGAGATTTCTTTGATATACCGCTGAAAATGGTTTTTTTTCAAAATACTTATCCTGGTAATTTTGTAAAATTTCAAAATGTTCCAAGATTTTGTTCTGCATAAGAAAATGCAGAATTTTTGTAATGTAAGTTTATTTGTATCTCTTACAACTTAGAAGTTATCGAATGTTTTGGTGTCCAAAAAGCAATATGGAAGCCGCAAATTTCCGCAGCCGAAGCTATACCAATACGAATCTGTAAAACAAACACTATCAAAACCGTTTGGTGGGCTCTAGCCTTCGTTCAAGTCAAATTCGAGTAAATTCCTTCTTTAGCGTCTTTTTCTTATCTTAGAAAGACGGCGCCGGTGGTTGAGTGGTAAGCGTGACTGCCACTCATTCCAGTTGGCCTGGGTTCAATTCCAGCCGAGGTCGTTGAGATTTTTCTGAGGTGAAAAAATCTGTGGTCACGTCTTCCTTCGAAAGGGAAGTATAGCCGTTGGTCCCCGGTCCATGAGTTGATGGATCGATATCTCGTCCAGATAGAGTGGAGTCACCTCTCTGGCGTCGGTAAAGGAGAAGTAGAATCCAGCGAATGTGTATGCAAAGTTTGAAAGAAATCGCTTAAGTAGTTTTTGAATAGCAGGTAACACCGCAAATCATGTTTTTCGAGAGACGTTCTACAAAAAGCTTCGCCACCGAGTCGTTTGTCGATAATTTTGCATAAAAAAATTACAGAATTTTATTGAAATGATACACTATAATATACGAAAGTTTTGATCAATTCGCTTCAAGCAAAGTTCTAACAAAATTCGCAAAAGTGTTTTTTTTCACGCTGAAACCTTTAACTGTCCCCTCCCCCCCAATGAAAGCTTCTCCATGACCCAAATACACAGAAAAAGCATCTTTTACGTCTTTAAAACTATAAACACTTTGATTTTTGACATTTTATGATAAGGTAACGCGAACAACTTTTAAAAAGGGTAAATATGCCCTTTTTAAAAGTTATTAATTGTTTTTGTCGGAGCAAAATTCCAAATATCTAATTTTAGTATTCATTCCCTGTAACTCGTTCTCAGATAGTTTTGCTGTATAAATCAGAACAACCAAACAAAATTATTTTGAAACTAATGAACGTAGAAACATCTATGCCCTTTTAAAAAATTGCGCTTGAACCAAAATAATCTTATCGACTGTGAAAAATGTTTTGTTTTCCATGCCAGTGAAACCTGTAAAGTTTCAACGGAATACAAGATGATCGGTCACAATTTTGGAGGTTTTTGTGACGGATCCTCGTGGAATTCCTGCTTTGCTCGAATACGAGAACTTCGGGTTCTAGAGCATTTTGCTGTTCATATCATATTTTGCCATTTTCTAGCGCAAATTTCTCTATTTTTCTTCAATAAAATTTCATAAAATGTACATTGCTGAACACGTGAAATCGTCCGGAACAAAATAGAAAGGGATTTCTTACCGGTAAAATTCAGAAACATTAGATTTTTTGACATTTAGTCTCGATTCTACATTTTTATCCTTAAAACTTCAAGCGAAGTGGGCGGTTGGCCAAATGATGTGAAATTTGGCATCTGAAATTATTTTGCCATTTGTCACAATATGAAACCCTTCTTTCAAAAATTATGTATACTCGTTAAGACATTGCAAAAACACTCAAAGACTTTGAGAATTCAAAAATGAGAGTTTTTGCAATGCCTTAACGAGTAGACATAATTTGTCAAAAAGCTAGAACGTTTCTTTCCCTTTCAAAAAATTACGAAAATAAACATTGTTTTTGTCTCCTAAAGCAGTCCCCAGGTTGAGATGTTGGATGATCCCAATTGCTTCTTGGAAATACATGAATTCCCACGATCTTGAGGAATTGATCGTAACAATATTGTGTGTTCTGTTCAAGCCATTAGCGGATTTGTAGAAATTCCGAGAACTACATTGGAGATGTCGAGATGACGCGCATACCAATCTAGCTAATGATGGGACACCAAGAACGTGGCAGAGAATCTTGATTGACACTCGTCGACACGAGTTTGATCGTAACAAATAATAACGCGGGTGGCGTCGTGTAAACTGTCGGATACGAATTGCCAATTGAGATTGTTTAATAATAATACATTATACAGGAATGGTTTTCGATGAAAAATTAGAAGCTTTGGTTAAGTACGACGGGTAAAATTGTTTGAATCTGTCATCATTACGCCTTTTGTTTCCCCATGCGTTAGCCGCCGATTTATCCTGCTTTCCGGTTAAGACATCGACGTTTTATAAGTTTCTCAGAACATTACAAATTCGGCGTTCAATAATAGTAACTATAGATGCGAACTCCCCTCGTTAGTAGTTCGTTTTGCCATAGGCAGACTTAACTGGACGCGTATGGTGCTACTTTAGGTTCAAGTGATTCTAAAATTCTTGGATGAGCCTTGGATCCAGCTCGGGTGCATAAAATAAAAAATCGTCGGGATGTTCAGTTGATTCTCCATGTCAACAAGTCCGGTTAAGATCGAGTTTCTCAAATCACGAATTTTCTTGTTCGGGTCGGGTTCGGGTTTTTAAATTTTTAAATTTCGGGCTCGAGTCTGGTTCGGGTTTTTCAAATTTTAAAATTTCGAGCTCGGATCGGGTTTTATAAAAAATAGATCAATTGAAAATTTATTTAATATATTCCTAATGTAAAATCCAAGAGTTGTGACGACTCCCCTCAGCTTATCATAACGATTGGGATTTATTGAACAAACCCATCGACGCGATGCGCCAACAACCATTTGCCCGGACACTAATCACTGTTCTTCGGAGAAAATTACGTCTGTTGAACGGAAGTATCATTTCGTCTCCCACGCGAGGCCAGCGCGCAGGCAAAATGAAATCTAAGCCCCTAAAGATTTTATCTTGACATTTATTGAATAAACATCTTATTATGCACTTGCTGCCAGCCGGCTTCCTGCACGGCAGCAGCTCGGCTTTGATAAATAACAGCCTGCTATCGATAGCTAAATCCTATTACGATATACATAACTCCTACATAAATTCACCATCCCAGCCAACCAACCGCTCGGGTCGAGTGTTGGTGGGAGTGACTTGGAAGAAAAGTCCTTCGGATAGCGACACGCATAGAAATGGCACAAGCGAATCAATTTATCGCTCCCGCTCGAAAGGCCACGAGGTGGTTCAGTTCCATCTCGAAAACATAGTTTTGCGAATCGCACATATGAAAGGTCGTACGAGTTGGAATGATCTCACCTTTGTAAGTCAACATGTGAATGCTTTTGAGTGGATTCTGGGAATGTGGGTGGAACAGGGAATCGATTACTGGTGTGGCCTTTAAAACTTTTTTTTTATTTTGGTTCCTGTCATCTGTTCTGAAAAGGTGAAACGGAACCCTTTCCGGATGATTTCGTCTAGTTGTTTACTTGGTTGGAAGTTTGGCGAGTGGGAAACAAAATGTGTTGTGTTAGATTGGTTTTTTTACGCAACTTCAATTTCTGCTTCGTTTTCTGTTCTCGATAGGTATGCTAACCATTACGAAGTGGTGCGAGGCGATGGAAGCTGCCACCAATCTGGGATTGCCTTGGCGAATGTTGAAGGATAAATTGGCCCCGGTTGATAATCCAACGGCCGCAACAACCGCAGCAACCGTCACCGAAGTTTGCTACCGGAAAACGCTCCATCTGCTGGATACGGATTCGTTCGTAAGTATTTGCTACCACACGACCTAAATCAATCGTTGCCTTTCGTTTGGTTTCATTAAAACTATTCACAAATAGGCGAACGTGTTTTATTCGCTTTCATTCGGTGCGGTAATCCAGACATTTCGAAAATTAAATGAGCTTCAACCGCACCGCTCGCATTGGCTCCCGACCGGTATTTTCATTAGCAGAATTCATCTGTTATTAGATTTGATTAGAACATTTTTTCACCAACCCAACTCGTTCGGTATCATTTTTTTAACTTTCTCCTATTTTTATTACGGCAGAAATCCGCCCAGAACGGAACGACGTCGGTAGCAGAATCACTCTACAAAAACAAAAGCAGCTTAGAAACCATCTTTCGAATACTGGACAAGGACAACTCCGGCCAGATTTCGCTGGAGGAGTTCGGCGAGGCTTGTGAGCTGCTGAAGAAGCACTTCCCGCACAACACCCACGAGCAGCTGCTGGACATGTGCAAGATGATGGACATCAACAAGGACGGTCTGGTCGATCTGAACGAATTCCTGGAGACGTTCCGGCTGTGCGAGAGTGCCAAGGATCAGCTGCTGAGCAGTTTCCAGGAATCGGCACAGGCCGCGGCAGAGGAGAACGATAGCGACCCTAAGGGTAAGGAGGGTGGTTCAAGGTCAGATAGCACCCGGCAGAACGGGGATGCCAAACGTAGTAGTAGTAGTCGAAAGCGAGCGGGTGGTAAAAAATTTGATTCTTCCAAAACAGCCGAAGACTCGGAAGATTACGAAGATTATGAAGCGAACGAGGAAAACCCGGAAAAGGACCAGAAGAAGCGAACGGTAGTGGCGGCTACTAGTGCAAACGGTACGGTAACGGGTTTGGCACCACCGGCTGGGAAAGGGGAGGTGGAGGGTGAAAAGACCTAAGCTGATGCACGGCCGATAGTTTTGGTTGCTTTCTTTTCCAGTCTTTTCTCTAGTGAAGGCTCGGCATTTCGATTTTTGATTTTTTGCTGGAACTGGTAGGATTGGGTTTCATTTGGTAGTGCAGTGAGTTTGCATCGGAAGTTTTAAGCTAAGCGCATTTGTGTTTGAAGATTTTGTTTTAATGGAAACATTGCATACATTGCATTTCAACTCGTTATACGAGTTGGAATCCCCAATTACCCACCCGTTTTTTAAGTTTTTCAAGCTTCTATGGTATTAATAACTATATGGGGTTCAAACAGTCCTGCAGTCTTGGTTGCTTCATACTATCTATTAAGGTGCATCACTTTACTACGGAATTTAAAACTGGTTTTAATCATTGACCATTTAACCAAACTTTTATAGAAACGAATGTCCAGTACTATTTTCAAAGAAAGTAGGCAGATGAACATTTGCAAAATGCATACATTCTCAAATTTGAAAAGTTTTACCATGCTTTGAAATTTAGTAAAATATTGTACAGCATAATAAGCTTTGTAACATTTTAGTATGAATATAGTTAACCTTACGAATTTCAAAAAAAGCATCAAAACAAACTTGACCAGACAAACCAGAATGAAACTCTAACACATTTCAGAATTCAAGTGAATTTTACAAAGCAAGAAGACCTTTGGAAAGCTCGAAGTTATAGTTTACTTCAACTAGAACAAAATTAAATATTTTGAAAAGCTTTTCAAGCTTTTTATGCATTAGAATAAACCTAGTTAAACTTCCGAAAGTTATTTCATGGTTTCGATTACTTTTTTTGAAGAGTTGGAAAGCCATTTCCAAGCCATTTTCACGGATTTAAAGAATTGTATTTTTTGTGCTTTGAAATTTTTCCCAAGCCCTAGACAACTTAAGAAAGCAACAAGCTTTAGAATGCTTTAGAAAAATATTTAGCATTTTTTTGTAAATCTTTTACCAAGCTTTAGACAGCTTTTTTAATATTTTGGGAAGCCTTTTTCTGGTTTTAAAATGATTTCGGAAATTTTTCAAGCATTCGAAAGCTATTCATGCGTGGGAAAGCCTTACAAGCTTCGAAAATTTGTTGAAGCTTTGCTAAGTTTATTTAAAGAAACAAAAAGTTTTATTCATGCTTCTCAAAAATTGGGAAGTTTTTTTCGAGATTTAGAAAACCTTTTTCAAGCTTTAGAAATTTTTTAGAGATTTGAAATGCATTTTTTAACCTTTGGAAATGTACTTTCAAGTTTTGTAAAGTCTTTTCAAGCATTGGAATGCTCATTAAGCTTCGAAAACTTTTTCGAACTTTTTGGTAGCTTTTCATGTTTTTTTAAAGCTTGAGCTTTTAGAAACCTTAAAAAAAAAAATTCATACCTTTCGAAAGCGTTTTGAAAGCTTTTTTATGTTTTGAAAAGCATAATCTTCGAGTTACGAAAAACATAATTCTTCTGGTTTGAAAAACTTTATTTGGAAAGAATTGGAAAGCTGCTCAAACCCTTGAAAATCTTTGTCAAACTTTTTGGAAACTTTCTGAAGCCTGTTGGAAGCTTTCAAACTTTGGAAAGCATAACCTTATAGGCTTTCAGTCCCCTGTTTTGGAATGTTTGATTTTCTTGCTTTTAAAATTTTAGCTTAAGAAAACTAAACTTTCAAGCTTGGAATGCTTAATTTTAAAGTATTCTTAAGTTTTATTTGGAAAGCATTGCAATGCTATTGAAAGCTTTTTCATGCTTTTTAAATAAGCCAGTTTTCTAAAAGGTTTTGAAAACTTTCTTGAAGTTTTGAATGCTTTTTAAAAGCTTTTTCAAGCTTTTTGTAAGTTTTTTAAAGTTTTTTAAAGCTTTAAACTTTTTCAATATTTTAATATTTTTTAAGGCTTGTTCAACCTTTTTCAAGCTTGAAGGCTTTATTCACTTTATCGGAAGCTTTAAAACATTAATGAAAGCACTTTCAAGTTTTTTGAAAGCTTTCTGTAATCTATTATAACCGAGTTTTCAAATTTATGGGAGCACAATTTTCTAGCTTCGGGCAACATCATTTTCAAGCTTTGGAAAACTTTATTTGCATAGCTTTGAAAAGCAGTACATAGTCGTGTAAAGCTTTTTGAAAAGCTCTTCGAATGCTTTTTCAAGCTCTTTTAAGACGTTTAGAAGCTTTTTCAAGTTTTCTCAAGCTTTTTGAAAGCTGTCCTACGGTTTTTGAAAACTTTCTCAAGTTTTTTCTAGTTTTTGCAAGTTTGCCGAAAGTTTTTAGAAAGTTTTTTCAAAACTTCTTCGAAATTTTTGTTATTTAAAAAAAAAATTAAAAGCTGTTTTATGATTTTTGAAAGCTTTTATGGGCCTTGGAGAGCATGTTCAGGATTTTTGAGTTTTTTGGATATTTTTTATAAATGCATTTGGAAAGCTTTTCCATCCTTTTTGAAAGCTATTTCAAACTTGTCTAAGTTTTTTGAGAGCTTCTCCGTGCTTTTGAAGGTTTTTTTTTCAAGCCTATCGAAGTTTTTTTGGGATCATTCTAGATTTTTGAGACCTTTTTGAGTTCTGAATAATTTTTAGGTTTCCTAAAAGCTTTTTGAGGATTTTTGAAAACTTTGTCAAACATTTATGAAAGATTTTCGAATTTTTTTTCAAGCCTTCTGAAAGCTTTTTGGAACATTTTTCAAGCATTATGAAAGTCTTTTCATGCTCATGTGTGCTTAATTTTCAAGTTTCGGATGGTGCGATTTTCAAGGTGGGAAAGATCATCTCCAAGCTTTAGTAAGCTTCATGTATATGCTTTGGAAAGCTTTGCATTGCTGTGTAAGTCTATTTGAAAGGATTTTGTGCTTTTTGAAAACTTCGGTTTTTGAAGAGCTTTTTAAAGTTTTTTGAATACTTTTTGCTTGAAAGTTTTTCTTAAATCTTTGTAAGCTTTTCAAGTCTTTCTTGAGCTTATTCAACCTTTTTAGAAGATTTTTACGCAAGCTTTTCTAAGGCGTTTGAAATTTTTTTTAAAGTTGTTGAAAGTTTTTTCAACTTTCTCGAAAATATTTTTGGAAACCCTTTCAAGTGATTTAATTACTTTTCTGAAATTTTTGGAAGCTCCTCAAAAATGTAATCTTTGTCACATTTTTTCAACACCCTTTTAAAAAAATTAAATTCATTTTAGAGTTTTTGAAGCTTTTCTGCTGCTTATCAATTATAATGATAGCCTTTTCCAGTCTTTCGAAAGCTTTTTCAAGCTTTCCTAAAGCTTTCTCAAGCATTGTGGAAGCTTTTCATTATTCTACGAAGCTTTTTTCAGTTTTCAGAGCATTTGAGCTTTTTGAACCTTTTGTTACACTTTGCCAAAGCTTTTTGAGTTTTTTCGAGTTTTTTGAACGCTCTGCAGGAGTTTTTTTTAATTTTCGTTAAGCATTTTGAAAACATTTTCAAGATTTTTGAAAGCATTATCGACTTTTTCTAAAACCTTCTCAAGCTTTCGAGTTTTTCGAAAGCTTTTTCTACGCGTTTTGAAAACTTTTTCAATCTTTTTAAAACTTTTCCAGGCATTATTAAAGCATTTTCAAGCCGTTTGAAAGCTTTTCAAGCTTTTTGAAGAATTGTTCAAGCATTATGAAAACCTTTTCAAACTTATGATAGCACAATTTTCAAGTTTTGGGAAGCATCGTTTTTAAGCTTTGGAAAGCTTCAATGCTTTGGAAAGATTTCTATTGCAGTGTAAAGTTTTTTCGTGCGTTCTGAAAGCTTTTTTGAGCTTTTTGCAAACTTTTTTTTGTTTTTGAGAGCTTCTTCCAGCCTGTCGAAATATTTTTCAAGTTTTTTGAAAGCTTTTACATGTTTGTTGCGGGCTTCTGCGGGTTCCTTAAAAGAATTTTTAAGCTTCTTAAAGATTTTTGGAATTTTTTAATGCTTTATGGAACATTTATTGAAAGCTTTTTCAAATTATTTGAAACGTCTTCAAGCTCATTGAAAGTGCTTTCTCAAAATTTGAAAAATATTTTTGAAGGCTATTTCAAGCTTCTTTAATGCTTTCTTAAGCTTTCGGAAATCGTTTTGAAAAATTCTCACAATTTGATGAGCCCTTTTGAAATTTTTTAACGCTTTTTGAAAGATTGTTCAAGAATTTTGAACACTTTTGAGGGTTGAAAAGCTTTTTTACACTTTTCCAAATTCTTTAAAAGCTTTTTCAAGCTTTTCTGATTTTTTTTTAAGCTTTTGTAAAATCTTTCATGCGCTTTTAAAAGCTTTTCCGAGTTCTTTATAGTTTTTGCAATCTTTTAAACTTTGTATCACAACACGTCAAAATTGTTTGAGTGCTTTTTCTAGTTCTTAAATGCTTTTGAAAGCGTTTTCAAGCATTTGGATAGCTTTTGCAAGCTTCTGGGAGCTTTTCAAAGTTTTTTTGCCCTTTTGAATTCATTTCATATAAGCTTTAATGGTTCTGGATACTTTTTCATTCTTTTTGAAAGTTACTTTAAACTATTCCGAGTTTAAGTTTTTACCATGCTCTATGAAAATTGTTTCGAGCTGCTTGAAAACTTTTTTAGGGATATTGAAAGTTTTTGGAAAGCAATTTCAAGTCTTTTGAAAGCTTTCCAAACATTATGAAATCTTTTTCGCACTACAAGAGCATAATTTCCACGTTCCGCTTAGCTCCATTTTCAAGCTCTGGAAGTAATTAGTTTCAAGCTTTAGAAAGCTCCATTTTCATGTTTTGGAAAGCTTTGCAAAGCTGTGTATAGCAGATTTTCTGTGCTTCCTGAAAGCTTTTTGAAAGAGTTTTTAATTTTTTGAGGGCCTCTTCAAGTTTTTCGACAGAATTTCCAAGTCTTTTGAATGCTTTTTTAAGCTCTTTGGGAGCTTTTTCAAGCATTGAGAAAGATTTTGTAAAGTATTTCTAAAGCTTTCTCGATATTCTTGAAACTTTCTTATAAATAATTTTTCAAGTTTTTTGAAAGCTTTTTCAAGCTCTTTGAAAATTTTCTCAATTTTATTTAAATATTTTTAAAAACTTGTTCAATGTTTACTCAAGGTTTTTCAAAGCTTGTTCATTGAGTTTTCAAGACTTTTCAGTGCTGTCTTATGCTTTTTAATGCTTTCTTAGGCCTTTGAAAGCTTTCTCGAAGTTATTTTTCGAACATTTGAAAACAAATCCTTCTTTTATCTAAAATATCACTCTTTGAAAGTTGGTCTAGGATTGTTTCATACGCTTTTTAGATTTTTAGTCCTATTTCAGCCTTTTGAACCTTTTTAACTCTTCGTCAAAACTTTTTGAGAGTTTTTTGAATGCGCTTTTCGGGATTTTTTTTAATTTTCCTCAAGCTCTTTAAAGTCTTTCTGAAGCATTTTGATGGCCCTTTTATGCTTTTTGAGAGCTTCCGAGAGCGAGATTTTGAAAGCTTTCCAAAACTTCTTAGAATCCTTTTTTTAAAGCTTTTTCAAGCTGTTTGACAAGTTTTTTAAAAGTTTCTTAGCTTTGTCAAATTTTTAAAAATGTTTTTGGAAGCCTTTTCAACCATTTTAATGCTTTCGCAAGTTTTTGTAAGCTTGTTCGAAATGTTTCAACGATTTTACGAGTTTCAACTCAACTCCTTGAACATTTTTCATACCGTTTCAATACATTTTGAAAAAAAAGAAAAGTTTAAAAATGATTTTTTGTGCTCTTTAACCTTTTTAGAAATCGCATTTCAAAGCCTTTTCAAGCTATTTGTAAAAATTTTCGAGCTCTTGAATAAAGCTTCTCTTTGAAAGCTTTTTCAAGCTCAATTTTTAAGTTTCGGAGACTTCAATTTTCAAACTTCATGGAGATTAATTTTCGTGGCTTGATAAGCTTAGATTTTAGGCTTCGGAAAGCTCAACTTTCAATCCACCAGAGCTTAATTTTTGTGTTGTTGAAAGCGAAATTTTCAAGCTTTGGACAGCTTTTAAGTACGATGGATGACCTACCTTTGGAAAGCTTTTTCCAGCTTCAGATAGTTTATCACAGTTTTAGACAGCTTTTTACAAGCTTCAAAATGTTTTGAAAAGCTTGTTTAAAGCTATTTTGAAGCATTGGGAAAGCTGTTGACGACCTCTTCGAGCTTCGTGAAGCTTTTTTTTCAAGTTTCGGAAAGTTCTTTACAAGCTTTTTTGAAGCTTCGAAAAAGTTTAGGTGAATACTTTTTTACGATTTGGAAATCTTTTTTTTTCGGATAGCAAGAAAAACTACGAAAATCTTCGAATTAGAGCAAATTTGTGAAAGGTTGGGGAAAGCTGCGAAAGATTTACCAAGACTGAAATTATATATAAAATTAGGAAGCTTAAAAAAAAAATTGTTGCGTTGCAGATGATGCACGAATCCGAATGGATTTTGGAAACCTTGGACACATTGAGAGATATTGAAGGGTTCGAATTTCTGTGTGATTGAAATGATGTAAATATTCCGAAAATTTGAGTTCTTTCATAGTCCCAGGTTCGCATGCGTGAATCACTATTGTATCCAAGATTGCATACAGGACCCTATAACTAGCGTCGGCTAGTGACAAGTTGCTACTTGCCAGCTAAGACAAGACGTGACAATCGGCTTCTCATTTTTCCTTCAACATTCTTCTTTTCGCACATTTTCACCCTGCCGAAATCTTCCGAACAGTGTTGCTATTTTTATTAATGAAAATGGAGTGCTGTTAATTTATTTTATGCCGGAAATATTTTGTATCTTGAATCCACTATATTGATGAAGGGCACCGTTTTTGCATGTAATGGGTGTTTAGTTGATGAAGCCACTATCTGAAAAATTTTAGATTATGGTGTGGTTTTTGTCTTATTTTTGTTAAAGTTAATCAACCACGTATACGGTAAATGCATTATAAATACCTGAGTGCATATAAGGAGAGTGACGACACTGTCAAAATTGGAACAATGATTATTTGTCAGTGTCATTCCAAACGAGTCAAATCCATGTATTTTGAGAGGTCGTTTGTCCATTTGGAATATCACTGACAGAAGACAGCTGTCTTCACTCTCCTTACATACACTCTGATAAATACTTGGTTCACTTTGCCGCACAATTTCCTGTTCAATTTAGTCATTTTTATTTTTTTCAACGATAATAATTTTATTTGTCAAAAGTAATGACACTCTTTCCAATAAATATAGCTTAACATCATTTCGCTATCCCTGCACTGCCCATGATCGCATAACAGTCCCATAAACATAGGAAATCCCATAGAAAACGGGACAACTATGCGATCATGGGTAGTGCAGTAACATTGCGTACGGTGCGAAAAGTCAGAATCAACCAATCAGGAGCTGGACCATTCTGACGTAAAATTGGAACAAAAACGGCCCCCCTTATTGTCACGTTTTGTCTTAGCTTGCCAGTAGCATTTCAAATTGACAGTTTTATTTCTTACGCACGTTGAAAACTTGATTTGTATTTCAGTTATCAGCGCTTATATAGCTTTAAAAAGTTTTGATGTCAATGGAGTTGTGAAAGTTCGATTGGAATACGTCCGAAAGCTTTCAATGATCGTAATGGTTTCATCACAAATTTAAATTCGGATAGTTCAACGAGATTACACAACTTTTAATTGTTTTATTCAAACTATGGCGATGTGGAAAGCGCTTCGAACAGATTGGTAATCTTAAAAAGAACTTGCAATAGCTTTGAGGATTGACAAAAAATAAACTACCAAAGCTTCCTCAAGTTGAGTCATCACTGCAATCGTAGCAGAACTGGTAGAGATTGAAGCTCGGCATGAGTCGTTCCAACTTAAACTTGTTGAAACGACTCATGCCGAACTTTAATTTCTACCAGTGACCACCAAACTTTTATTTTGCAATGCTTCGGTTAATTCAGCAGAAAATCACTCGAACCTCAAGCCACCACCAAATCGCTCTATTCCCAGTTCTCCGGTTTATCAAGAGTCGAATTTGCCAAAGCTGTGTTTTCTGCCTGCACCACGAAGGATGTAGGAAGCACCCACCACCCACAGAATCCGAAATTCCATCTTCCGCTCGATTGCTCCTTCAGGGCTAATTCAATTTGCCACCGAATCGTGTTTCTCGTTCTCGGTCCACTTTTCGGCATCGACACGGAAGCTGACGGTCGAAAATTTTGCCGCCGTACCCGGGCAAGCTGGGTTTTGCGACGACCGACGACGCAGCGAAAAAGTTTTATGCTTCAAAATTTGTTTCGTTTCTCTCCAACAAAAATATTATTGCTTTTTTAAAATAATGGCACCTTCTGTAAATTGATTAAATTGACGTGCTGGTTCTGCAGCTGGGGCGTTTGGTAATTAATTAAATTTTATTTGTTTAATCTTAAGATGAGATGCTTTTCTTTGATGATGTACCTTTTTCAGCCGACCACCAAAAGTTACCATCTAATCTCATATTTTTAGGTCAACCTTTTTCATTTGATCAAAACCAACTTCTAATCAATATTTGTGGGGTTCGAGCGCCGTACTGATTATTTTTAACTCGGTCTAAAAGTTGTTTTTGTTTTTCTGCACAGGTCGAAGTTACAGGTTTAGTTTTTAACCGAATCCTATCCTGCCAGATGGTTGAACGTTGGGAGCAAATTGAAGCTAAACTCTACTATCTTGAACCGTATCACTAGAAATAATCCAGAGCAATACCAACCCTTAACTTATAATATAAAATGTTTGATAAAACTTTTGAGACGTACAAATTTAAAGTAACACTTTTTCCTATACAGCCGATTACAAAAGTTCCCCTTGGAATGTTTAGTGCAAGGTTAATTCGTCCCAAAGTGACAAAAAAAGCTTTAATTAGTTTGATTCTTCAATCGTCGCTTAGATAAACGAAATATATAAAATTATATGATGTTAAAATTAATCCAAATATAAATAAATATTCGATATAAAACCAATGACCCTCTGAATGTAATGAAGCAAACCGATGGTTTCCACAACAACACATCCAAAACCCTCAACGTTTTCTCACTTTCTCTCTCTATCCGCTATACAAAAATATATAAACGAATACTGAAAAAAATAAATTTTAAGCAACACATGGCCAACTACTCGTACCATTTCAAGTTTTAGAAATCTTTAACGTCGTCCTTCAAAGTCCCACGCTATTTGAACCAAACGAAATATTAAACACACATACATACTCAAAATAAAAACAAAAAAAAAACAAGCACCACTTTTCGATCTTATTGTGTAGCAAAGGTAGAATATTTAAGGAAAATCTTAAGCGATACAAAATAATTACTAAAATTGCGCATTAAATTTGAATGGTAGCTGTTTTACAACAATATTCGATAGTCCAAAAAAAAACAAACAAAACATGCCAAACAAAATTCCCTTCGCCTAAGCAAAAAGATACCAATTGAAGCACTAAGAAACGAACCAAATTTGCAAATGTGTTAGAGCTAAGTTTGATCAAATTTAGTTCAGTCTTCAGTTATTTCGTCGATCGTGATTAGGTATTGTCAATCCAGTGTAAAAGACTATTGCTACGCTTAAAACTGCTCGAGTATTAAAATTGTTGTGTTACCATATGTAGCAGATAATTTATTTTCCCCCAAAGGATGTTTGTTGATCAAACTAGATTTAGGAGTAAGATATTTTACGACCCACCTTCATGCCTCACTCTTCTTGTAAGTAACTTTTGCCTGCGTTGAGATTATCAAGCAAAGCTATTTTTTGCGAAGCGCTTTAACGAACAGATTTACGAGCAAACTAAATTGAAGAGAAACAAAAATGGAAACGGGAACTAGGTAACCCGAAACAAAAAGTATGATATTTACTGATACAGAGCTGTAGAATTTTCTATACAACGTTAATGAAATCAATAAATTTCCTATTTCATGTTTTTGACTCAGTAAAAGGTATTAAATGGTAAAATGGCAAACTAAGTGTCGCTGTTTTTGTGACGATGTTATCCCAAACAAAACAAAAGACATGATCAGAATAAAAATTAAAGTTTGTGAAAATCTTACACTTAATTTATTTGCTTTAGTGTGAAACTATCCCGTGGTTCTTCTTGCTATAGCCAACATAAATAAATAATAATTGCTTGAATTTATTTTTTCAATTCAGTGGGATCTCGATTGTGACAATCTTCGATTTTGTCGTGCCTCGATTTTAGCAACTAGTATTCGGTGGTCTAGTCGTCGCCAGAGTGTCGATTTGAAGTTGTGCATAACAGCTGACGTGGTTGCTTGGCTGCGAGACGATCACTTTTATGCTTCGGAGCATTTTTTGGATTTGAAAAAAGGAGCGAAATCTGTTTTTCGATCATGTTTTTTTCGATTATCGACTTCAACAACACCTTAAACTTTTATATTGTTAACTCACGCGAAATATCTGACGTGCTTTCATTGATGACGAGCACTTTTCTTTCAGGAATCAGGAATCAGTAGCGTCTGGCTCAAACGGCACCTTCCCCATGTTGGTCGGACATTTGTACCTTGTCAGGAATCATCTTTTCATCATTTCCTAATGGGAGGGATTGGGGAAGTGGTAAGGTTTGGGGTAAGGAAAATAACGACACAGATAAAATCAAACAGAGCATTCTGCACCCCTGGAGGGATGCTGATCGATCTGCAGGTGCTGCAATAGCAGGAATTAAATTCCAACCCACGGAAGGATTTAGAATTTAAACACACGGATAAAAATGTTCCCAAAATCGTGAATATAGTGCCATGAATTCTGGAATAAACACGTTTTTACGTTACGAAAACAGGACCATGAACAAAAATCATGGCTTTTATAATTGTGTTCAATTTCCCTTCAATAACGCCCGCATAACGCTTTCATTAGTGGAAATATTTGTTTTTGTTTTGTGAACTTCAGTCACGGTTTCCGCCAAGTAATTTCTAATTCGATTCGCAGAATGCGAACTAGTTCACAACTTTATGATAATTATTCATCAAACCAAGTTTGACTCATTATTTTTTACTCTGATATAGGAACATTAGTTCACAATATCAAAATATCCTGGCTATTTTTTCGTGAACAATTTCGCGAAATTCGGAATTTTATTCATGAATCCATTCAATCTTCGTGAACTAATTCATTATCCATTAAATGGTTCACAAAATCAAATATTATTTACGTATTCGCGATCTGGTTCATGATTCCTAGTACATGATTGACGATCTATCTTGCGTGCTTGTGATATTTAGAAGATATCCCTATATATATATATATATATATATATATATATATATATGAACGGATTTTTTCCATGCAATGGGCGGATATTTCAACACCTCCGAGGTGAGGCAGCAGAAGGACAACACCCCCGAAGAGATATGATCATTGAAATAAGGCTAAAATAATACGGAAGGGGTCCGAAATTTCGTTTTTAAAAAGGTCAATATTTCATACGGAATTTCGCCCGAAAATTCCTTGCGAAAATCCGTGCGAAATTCCGTGCGAAATTCCGTGCGAAATTCCGTGCGAAATTCCGTGCGAAATTCCGTGCGAAATTCCGTGCGAAATTCCGTGCGAAATTCCGTGCGAAATTCCGTGCGAAATTCCGTGCGAAATTCCGTGCGAAATTCCGTGCGAAATTCCGTGCGAAATTCCGTGCGAAATTCCGTGCGAAATTCCGTGCGAAATTCCGTGCGAAATTCCGTGCGAAATTCCGTGCGAAATTCCGTGCGAAATTCCGTGCGAAATTCCGTGCGAAATTCCGTGCGAAATTCCGTGCGAAATTCCGTGCGAAATTCCGTGCGAAATTCCGTGCGAAATTCCGTGCGAAATTCCGTGCGAAATTCCGTGCGAAATTCCGTGCGAAATTCCGTGCGAAATTCCGTGCGAAATTCCGTGCGAAATTCCGTGCGAAATTCCGTGCGAAATTCCGTGCGAAATTCCGTGCGAAATTCCGTGCGAAATTCCGTGCGAAATTCCGTGCGAAATTCCGTGCGAAATTCCGTGCGAAATTCCGTGCGAAATTCCGTGCGAAATTCCGTGCGAAATTCCGTGCGAAATTCCGTGCGAAATTCCGTGCGAAATTCCGTGCGAAATTCCGTGCGAAATTCCGTGCGAAATTCCGTGCGAAATTCCGTGCGAAATTCCGTGCGAAATTCCGTGCGAAATTCCGTGCGAAATTCCGTGCGAAATTCCGTGCGAAATTCCGTGCGAAATTCCGTGCGAAATTCCGTGCGAAATTCCGTGCGAAATTCCGTGCGAAATTCCGTGCGAAATTCCGTGCGAAATTCCGTGCGAAATTCCGTGCGAAATTCCGTGCGAAATTCCGTGCGAAATTCCGTGCGAAATTCCGTGCGAAATTCCGTGCGAAATTCCGTGCGAAATTCCGTGCGAAATTCCGTGCGAAATTCCGTGCGAAATTCCGTGCGAAATTCCTTGCGAAATTCCGTGCGAAATTCCGTGCGAAATTCCGTGCGAAATTCCGTGCGAAATTCCGTGCGAAATTCCGTGCGAAATTCCGTGCGAAATTCCGTACGGAATTCCGTGCGAAATTCCGTGCGAAATTCCGTGCGAAACTCCGTGTGAAACTCCGTGTGAAATTCCGTGCGAAATTCCGTGCGAAATTCGTGCAAAACTCCACATTTCAATTTCGTGCGAAATTTCGTGTGAAATTCCGTGCGAAATTCCGTGCGAAATTTCGTGGGATATCTCGTGCGATATTTCGTGCGAAATTTCGTGTGAAATTCCTTGCGAAATTTCATGCGAAATTCGGTGTGAAATTCCATGCGAATTTTCGTGCGAAATTCCGTGCAAAATTCCGCACGAAATTTCGCACGGAATTTCACACGAAATTTCGCATGGAATTTCACACGGAATTTCGCACCGAATTTCGCACAAAATTTCGCAAGGAATTTCGCACGAAATTTCGCACGAAATATCGCACGAGATATCCCACGAAATTTCGCACGGAATTTCGCACGGAATTTCGCACGGAATTTCGCACGAAATTGGAATGTGGAATTTTGCACGGAATTTCGCACTAACTTTCACACGGAATTCCGCACGGAATTTCGCACAAAATTTCGCACGAACTTTCGCACGGAATTTCGCAAGGAATTTCACACGAAAATTCGCGCGAATTTTTGCACCGAATTTCGCACGAAATTTCGCAAGGAATTTCACACGAAATTTTGCACGAAATATCGCACAAAATTTCACACGAAATTGGAATGTGGAATTTTGCACGAAATTTTGCACGGAATTTCGCACGGAATTTCGCACGGAATTTCGCACGGAATTTCGCACGGAATTTCGCTCGGAATTTCGCACGGAATTTCGCACGGACTTTCGCACGGACTTTCGCACGGAATTTCGCACGGAATTTCGCACGGAATTTCGCACCGAATTTCGCACAAAATTTCGCAAGGAATTTCGCACGAAATTTCGCACGAAATATCGCACGAGATATCCCACGAAATTTCGCACGGAATTTCGCACGGAATTTCGCACGGAATTTCGCACGAAATTGGAATGTGGAATTTTGCACGGAATTTCGCACTAACTTTCACACGGAATTCCGCACGGAATTTCGCACAAAATTTCGCACGAACTTTCGCACGGAATTTCGCAAGGAATTTCACACGAAAATTCGCGCGAATTTTTGCACCGAATTTCGCACGAAATTTCGCAAGGAATTTCACACGAAATTTTGCACGAAATATCGCACAAAATTTCACACGAAATTGGAATGTGGAATTTTGCACGAAATTTTGCACGGAATTTCGCACGGAATTTCGCACGGAATTTCGCACGGAATTTCGCACGGAATTTCGCACGGAATTTCGCACGGAATTTCGCTCGGAATTTCGCACGGAATTTCGCACGGACTTTCGCACGGACTTTCGCACGGAATTTCGCACGGAATTTCGCACGGAGTTTCGCACGGAATTTCGCGCGAATTTTTGCACCGATTTTCGCACGAAATTTCGCAAGGAATTTCACACGAAATTTTGCACGAAATATCGCACGAAATTTCGCACGGAATTTCACACGGAATTTCGCGCGAATTTTTGCACTGATTTTCGCACGAAATTTCTCAAGGAATTTCACACGAAATTTTGCACGAAATATCGCACGAAATTGGAATGTGGAATTTTGCACGGAATTTCGCATGGAATTTTACACGGAATTTCGCGCGGAATTTCGCACGAAATTTCACACGGAATTTCGCACGGAATTTCGAGCTGAATTTCGTACGTGCTTGTTTCATATATGTACCACTGATTTGATGATGGCGGTAGTATACTTTCTCCATACGAGTACCACGAACAACGAAAAGAAAAAGTTTCAAGAAATGATCCGTAACTGGAAACCGTCAGCAAAGTTACATAAATCTTATTATAAATTTAGCTGGTACTAGCATAGATACATCGTCTAACTAGACACACAGTGCTAGTGCTAGTTACTGACGAGATGAATTCTAAACACATAAAAAATCAAACTTATTTTAAATTAGGTTTTGTGCCCTTAATGCGCAAATTGGTTTAATCCAAGTTTCCTTTAGGGAATTAATATTGCATGATACCAGGCGTTTGGCTCCCTAAGCCATAAGACAAGAGTTCGTTTTCGCTTTCTCTTCAGCAAACCAGAGCTTCTAGTTTTGCTTCACGGGACATCACCCAGGATTAGCCAGTTGCTTAGATGTTCACATATGTCGTGTGAAACGGTTTGGAATATTTCTGTGTCCAACTGTTTTTTTTTTCGCTTTTTCCGCTCTCACCGTACCCCAGTGGATCGAGTGATGGTAAGAGCAAGGTATAAAATTATATTTTTATTTAGTATTCATCTTTTAACATATTTGTCTGGCTGCTGCTGCTGTTGCCATCTCTGCCGGGCCGCTAGCCTTAGATAATATCCGCACCTCGGACAATACTGAACGAAAAAGAAAATAATTAAAAGCATTTAAAAAATGTAAGCCCTGCTTACGTTTGGATCTGACATGGTGAACTCGAATTCCATAGATGGTTTTCTCATACCTTGCTCTCGCATCACATATATGTGGTACATATTCGGTTATCGTTATACTTAAGCTGACCAACTCTGACGAAAAAATCCGTACACCATACCGCAACGAAACGAAATCGTCCACCACGCTCAGGCAAACCGTCCGCACAGTGTACGGATTTTTTCGTCAGAGTTGGTCAGCTTAGTTATACTAAACATCGTCGCTGTTACATGACAAACGCCATTTTGGGATAAATTGAATTAGACATGCCATGTTACTTAATTTTAAGATCTATACAATGTGGCGTTTTCAGAATTTTTAAATTCGACTGGGTTACCGAGATATAGCGAAACACGATTATGACAAGCGCCAATTCCTCGAGTGATTGAATTGGGCCATCTTGTGACAATGAAAAAACAGACAACAATCCTAGCTTGCTGGCTTGATATAAGCCAAAAAGCTAATAGCAAGCCACCAGATGTATATGAAGACATAGGGTGATGAGCCTATTTGCACCATGTTTCTATTATCACCCTACCCATTTGAAGCCGTTGGTTAGAGCAGTGTCTGCCATCTTTGTTCAACGCATTGAGTCAAATGGTAGCGCAACAATAGGGGCACTCGATTCGAGTTTTCATTGTGCTCAAACGCGAGAATTTTACTGTTTTCAACGCATTTGTGTTATTATATTGGTTCTTAACAACGAAGCAAAGCGGTTCATGTCAATTTTTACGCATTCCATTGATTGTAAGGCAAGAAATTACCGAATTAGTGAGGCACCTTGCTTAGTATGGTGAAAACAGGCTCATCACCCTACGTAATTCCTATGCAGATCATTAGCTAGGTTCTTGTCTTGGGACCAAAACTTTTCCTACCATAGTTTTTTCTACGAATTGTTGGCAAGTGTTGCTGCATTGAAATCTGTATTTTTTTCGCTAAAAAGTCTAGAAATCTATGTCGAAAATCTGTGTCTAAAAGTTAAATCGCAGCTTCCTAAAAAAATATGTTAGCAATGAAAAATTTATTATGATAACCGATCACATAAATAATAACCAGATTGATTTTTATCTTTATTTGGAGAACAAATGATGTCTAAATTTGGCATTTTTTCCACCCCTTAGTAGATGCTTACGATCTGAACAGTACAGGGTGTTTTTTGAGTGTCATTCAAAATTCTGATAGGCTGGGTACAATAAACCTACACTTAAATCTGTATTTTAGCTAAAAATCTATAATCGGTATATGCAGAATCTTGGAAATACAGAAAGCATGGGACATACAGTATTGTCAAAGATGAACAATAGGACAAGGCCAGAGTGAGTCACTTCTTGACCAATAAATTTTGTTTACTGTCGGTACATCATAATGCAGCGATAACAAAAAAAAAGCCCAACGGTATGCAATTTAAAGGCATTCCGCTTTATATTCGCGTAGGAAATATGTTAACCCATTATAACCCAGGGGTTTCAAAAAGTGAGCCAAATGCAGTGATATCTTCAATTCCACCAAAAAAAAGTATCAAAGATTATGGGAAAAATAAAATCACCGCTTAAAATGGTTTTGAGAATGAAAATATCTCGCGCAAAAAAAAATCGTCCGCTTAAATAAAAACAACAAATTTTAAGTTGTTTGACATATTTCTTCGGATTTTCTGATAGACAACACTTCTTTTACACCTGTAGGAACGTTTTGTCACATAATGGAATTATTAGCACGAAATCCAACAATAAAATTCAATTAAATGTATTGCTTACTTTTCAGCCGCCATTTGCCCAACTATACACGGTTCAAAAATGTAAACAAAATTAGAAAAAAATGGCAGTTGTCTTGTTTCACAATGATATATGAGGTGCAATGATCCCATTAGTGCAATAATAAAGCAGTTAGATGCCAAAATTCGGCAGTAAATACGCGTTAAACGATGGATAGTTCTGCGTATGAAATTTCATACGCTAGGATATAATGGGTTAAACTTTCCCTACCCTACTGTGTCATCGTACAGGATACCGTAAAACGGGGGAACATTGACCATTTTTTCTACATTTTTTCGAATAACTTTCTTCAAACCAGGTAGATGTAACTGTTTGCATTATTAAAAACCCATATATTGAAAACATCCAAACTGTTTGGTAATTTATTTCGTTTTGCTATAAAAATAAAATAAATTTGTTGTAAATTTTCATTCATTGATTTCGGGGTAACTTTGATCAGCAAAATATGTGTATCGAAATAAGAAGTAACGCTGCAAATCTTGTGTAGATTGCATATCTGCAGGCGATTTTTTGACCCGATATTGTGTCGTCTCGTAAGAAAACGAAATTGCCTGGAAGGATACGACCGACTTTTATCGAACTGTTTTGGGAAAATAGTCGAAATAAAATAGTTAGCAATAAAAATATCGGATTTTAAAAAAAAAATTATATTTACGGTTTCTAAAAAAGTGATCAGTTCAGTTGAAGTTGGATGATTTCATAAATATACAAGGAATTGTTTGAAGAGAATGAAACAATGCATGAAAGTTGCTTCATTTTCAATTTCAATTTGTGTTCATGAAAGGTAGATTAAATGACGAAATAATCGTTGCCGGTAGATGCTTAACATGTTTTCAATATGGTTTGTATTTTGTTTCGATAATTTTGTTAGAGGGAATCTTATCTTATCGTACATTACTGAAAAAAGTCTCAATTGATCAAATTTGCCCCGGTGATCAAAGATACCCCGTTTTACGGTACCATCCTAGCCATTTACATCACGAAATGGTGCTTATCTAGCTCCCAATATTACTTCTGATACAACAGCTTTAGAATAAATTGTTTTACCTTGTTAAATACACTTTCAATAGTATATTGTCCCGGTACGTCACTTTGGTAAAAAAATGGCGTCTACGTCACTTTGTTTTTCTTGTTTTAAAAGGCCATTTTGCATAATTTTTTAAAGACAACTACACTGAAAGACGTGAATTTTCGTGGAGAAATCAGAAATATGAAAAAATAAAATTTGACCAAAGTAGCGCTTACGTCACTTTTGCATATAAGGGCAGAGTAACTGTGTTTAGCGTGGTTTAGCTCTATCTACCATACACACTTAAATTCGATTTCGCTGTTCGGTAATTTCATTGACGAAAATTTTTGGTAAAGTGGGTTTTCGGTAATCAGAATTTCTTTTACAGAAATTTCGTTAAATTGTACCGGACATCTTATTATATACGAACTTTTTTACCGATTCTGTAAATAAAAGTACAATACGTTTGGTAAAATCGGGTTATTCCCGAATACGGTAAAACCGATTACCGAATTTGTTGTAAATATAATGTTCGTTTAGCGAATATCGCTAATCAGTTAGTTCACGAAAATAAAATGTCAAACCGCGGACATTTGTAATTATGAAAAATGTTTTAGTCTATTGCTATGTGTGTTGTTTAGTCGAATGTAGGTGAATATAGGATAATCTGATGGCAGCTTAAAGATAATGTAGAGTGTCTCATCGCAATTCCCCATAAACCGTACGTATATTATTTATCTATTGAAACCTGATGCCACCGCAGCCGCTCCGTTCTATTGCATATCGTTCTTCATTAACCGCAACTAAAACTTTTTCAGGTGTTTCCTCATGATGCGTTAAATACATTTTATCGAAAATGATTTGTACCAAACATATAAGTGAAAATAAAATGAAAAATTGCCAACTAGTGTTGTTCCAAAACAAATATCCGAAATTCCTTTCTTATTTTTTATTGAAAATAAAAACTGGAGCCAATCGGTGCTCTTTTACTAAAATTACCGAGCTATTCGGTAGTTTTTTGACAGATCATCGAAAAATTCAATTACCGAACGATCTGTAATTAATCTGAATGCTGCAAAATTTTCTAAGTGTGTATGGTCAGCTGGCGAAACTATTGGAATGTGAGCAACGCATTTCGTGGGGATCTTCTATTTCTATTCCATTCTTACGGCTCACATAAACCAGGGGTGGCATTACGCATCTCGATTCGATCAAAATTCTATCGACTCGACCTTGTTTCGCATTATGTATTTCGAACCGAGCTCGAAAGTAAATTTTCGTTCGAGTTCGCTCGAAGAAATACTAGATTATCGAGAAGTGTTGGCATTATGGAACCAAAACAATCGAACTCGAAAGCGACTCGAGTCGAACGTATTTGCTCGATAGTTTTATTGCTGTCGACTGTCGTTCAAGATTATGATTTGTGTTTTTATTTTATGTCATTCTTTAAATTGGTTAACAATCGTAATACTTAGAGGATATAAAATTACCAAAAGGTGGAAAAGCACCCACGTACTTTGAGCTACTTTATGTTATGTTATTTCACCATCAGGAACATACTTTGTTTGGAAAAAGTTATACTAAATATTGCTAAGAAATTATCCTACACCAAGTAATAATAAAAAAAGTGTTAAAACAAATCGAGGGAGCAAAGTGAAGACACCTTGACTTGTCTAATCGCTATTTGATAGATGTATAGAATCACAATCATTCTTGATTTCAAAGTGGTAATTTAAACAATTTTATATTCTAATTGATGCATTTGTTTCCGACTATACCTCAATAGGGATCTTTAGGGGTGTGCGGGTTAAGGCATATTCTGATGCAGATTAGTACCGTGAGTTAATATCTCAGTCCTTTTTCAATTTTTTGGCCCGAAACTATTGAAAAAAAACATTTTTTAGTTTGTTTCCTTTTAGGACAATAACACATCCAAACCCATGCGACTTGCACGACCCTATAGGTTGCCTTATCAGATCTACCATAGTTTGCAGATGAAACTTGGGATGGCAGGTTGCTAGCGGATTGACAAAGTACCAGATCATGCTGTGTGGGGTGCTGTCCCGGTTAACAATGAGGCGAACGAGATATTTGCAGATACGTCATTTAGTAGGACAACTGTCAGTTTGCTGGTTGAGTTTAATTTGGTTTTTTTAAATTTAAAAATCATAAAAGAATAATTAAGGTTTAAGAATGATATGAGTGTACTCGTAAGGACACCCGCTACCAATACATATGAAAAACTGGCACATTTTTTCCAAATTAAAGATCCCTATTGTTTTCAATATCACAGTATAGTCTTGAATTCAATCCCTAATAAACATCTAATGATCCAAGAGCCTAACGACCTGTTCAGGGTATCATCCATACAATATGTGAAATCGTTGGACTATATGGGTTAAAGTTTGTGTATAATTTTTTTTTTATTAGGGATGCCATAATGTACGTTTTATACACCAACAGAATTAGATGTTATATCGTTATATCGTTAATGCATGAAAATACAGAATATTATCTTATATAGCAAAGAACTTTGAATCAAATTGAATTACTAACCGATTTGAATGCATCAACCGATTAAAAATTATACCATCTACAATTTCTGGAAACACTTCATTTTGATGGTGTTCTCCCTATCTCTAGTTGTGTGCTATAACAAAATAATAAACTAACAAGTACACGGAAAACCCCGCAAACACGAAAACGAATGACTATTTCAACTAAAAAGGGCTAATTTAACGAACTAGTTTTTAAATTTTTGCGTCATCAATAGCTGAAAAAAATTGTTCCTTTTGGAAGCTATCAGTTTCCTGAAAAAAAAACCTGAAAACCAAAATTTTAAAGCAAAATTCCTCTTTTTTATTGAAAAGGGCAGTTTGCTCGCTATAATTATTTTCCAAAAAGATTTGATAAAAGCGATTTCTTCAGATAATACATTCCATCATGCGACTGACGTCCACTCAAAAAAAAGTAAACGTTATGCCTATTGATTTTACACATAGATTTTTGCAATTAACGGAGCATATAGACACTATTTGCAGGCACATAAACCTAATGTGTGTATTTACAAGAAATATTAATCTTACATTAACATTTCATAACTTTTAGGCACATAAAACCCCATTCTATAATAATATGCACATATAACTTATGTGTGTGCATACATAGTTTATACAGTTGACACATAGAAGGTATGTGTGCGCGTGATAACAATAGCATTTCTTCTTCATATGAATTTTAAGCGGTTTGAAGCAAATAGAATTAACGTTTGGATTTTTTTCAGTGTCCGAATAAGAGACACTACCAGCTAGGCATTACGATGTTTCGGTACTTCAACTTAAACAGTCAAACAGATATACTAAAATTTTGTGGTAAGAAGTTCAAGAATACAGTTATATCGATGTAAAATAATGCCCAAGCATTGAAAAAGGTGGTGAGGGTGAGTGACGTGAACAAATTATGAACATGTTTGGGTCAATTTATTTACCACTATCACTATTTTTATTCAGTGAATTTACACCGAAAAAAATCTTAGGTGGAATTGAAATTACCATGCGATGAACAAAATCATTACTCGTTTTCTGCAACGAAGCATTTTCGTGCATCTTAAATAGTTCGTTTCGTCTAATTCACGGCTTCTTGATGAACGAAGAATTGAGTAATTTTACATATTCAATGTACGGGTCACGTCAAATTTACAACTACAATTTTAATTCCTACCAAAAAAATTTCTTGCATTCTTAGCACAAAATAATTGACATCTATTTTTTGTTTTGGCTGAATACGATAGATTTTTTTCAAGTTATGAGTTTTTGAATTTTATGAATTGGACTATTTTTCAACCACTGATAACTCGGAAACTCTTAGTTGCACGGAAAAATTTATTAATAAAAAAGTGCGTTTTCGAATGAGCTCACCAATAAAAATCTGATATAGTTTTTTTGTTATTCTGCAAATGTTAGAAAGATATTGATAAAACAAGCTTGGACTAATAAGTTTTTTATTCTATTAAAGCATTTATAATTATTACTTTACGAGATATTTCAATTGAAGCTGGCCCATAACATAGCATTTAATGTGAAATTGCCCTTTTTAATGTTATAATTGTTTTATCTCGCAAAACATTTTGAGATCCGCTGCAAAACTTTTACACAACATTTTTAACATGATTTTTATTATTTAAAAAATAAGCAAAAAAATTGATCCAACTATAAAAAAATACTCTCAACTCAACTTTTTAAATTTAATATTTTTTCCATGCATCAAATACTTTCCAAGCTACCAGCGATTGAAAAATGTTCAATTTTTCTAACTTCAAAATTTGAAAGTTCATACCTTGAAGTAAATATTATATTCAGCCATATCAAAAATACCTGTCAAATATTTTTAGCTAAAGAATGCAAGAAAAAAATTTGGAATGAACAAAAATTTTATTTGTAAATCTGACGTTGATTGGCCCGTACGGTGCACAAAAGTTATCATCGATGTCTAAACTATTTTTCATGAATGAAACGAAATGATTCGTTTTTTATCAATAGTCTTATATAGTATATTTATTTTTATATAGTAAATTTATTTTTCGTACATAAAAGGAAAAAAAACGTATTTCTATATTACATCGGATCTTTTTGGGTCGATGTTTGACAACATCGATTTTATTTCAAAGTTATCACCCCTATTGTGTACTAGAAAAAATGTTATATTTGCGAAACTTATCCATATATATTTCGATAAAAATCAACTAAAAACAAAATAAATTAAAACAATTCTTTTTTTTTATTTCAATTATAGAGGTTTTTAACCTTAAGGTCATTCGCCTCTTCGGGTTAGAAAAATCTCTTAGGAAAAACTTCTAACCGTATGTGCGGGGTCGGGACTCGAACCCAGGTGCGCTGCGTACAATGCAATCGATTTACCAATACGCTACACCCACTCCCCAACAATTCTTAAATTTTACCAAAGTTGAATTTATGAAATTTATGCGTAGCAGAATTAAAAATAAATGTTCTCAGTGTATACTCTTATTCGACAGTTTGCACTCGAACAGGCAGTCGAAATCTAGTACCGTCATCTAACAAGCTCGAACGCTTGGTCGAATGCGATACGTAATGCCGCAATTTAGTCGAAACGACTTCAAAACATTTCGAATCGAGTCACTCGAATCGAGATGCGGAATGCCACCCCAGGCTAGCCATTCCGCGAATGTCAGTTTTCTGTGACGTTAGAAGAATCGTTGAAATAAACAAACGGTTTTTCCAAATGATGTAAATTGGCAATATTTCAGCTTTTATACTGAAAAATATTAATGTCCATCGAATGGTTCACGTAAATTATGTCATATTTAGGCTAGACACTAGAAAATATTTAACCGTTATTTTCTCTTCCCAGCAGAGGTTTTAGCACTGAGAACTGACATACAAGTAAAGTTTTCAACTTGTGTAAGAAATTAAACTGTCGCTTTGAAATGACAACAGCAAGTAGCAACTTGCCACTGGTCGGCGCTTCGATCGGCCAGCAATCGCTATTCGGGACTTGTATGCAAACTTGGATACAATGGTGACTCACGCATGCAAAGCTGTATGCGATGGTGATTTTCAACGTATTTTCATTTAAATGTCTACACAGGTTTTTCGGGAAAGTTTGTTCTAGCCTATTTGTCTGTTCTCTGTGGTTTTAGTTTTCAGCATAACTTCCTTGTGATCTATCAGGTGTCGATCACGCATTAGGAACAAAACAAATATCAATTTCACCTAGTTGGTTATGTTAACGATTTCGATAACGCCCGTTAATACAATGTTTGCACTCTAATGAGTTAGCCTATAGTATATGTAAGCCGTGTTCTATTCTATTCTAACCCTTACATAGTCAGTATTGAACCGCATAGTGAAAAACACTGCAGTTATATTCTGTAGTGTTTTTTTTATCAACATTAACACTCGGAATACCAAGGGGGTAAAAAGTTACGCGGACTACCATGGGGGTCCAAAAAATGAGAACGCTTACTTTGACCGGTAATATCTCAGCTGTTACCTAATAGGGGCCCTTACACGCGCAATAAAAGTGTCATTACTAAGTAGTGACATTACTGGAATTGTATGGGAATTCTATCATTACTCGCCTTACACGTTCATTAAAAGTGACATTACTGCTCAGTAATGACATTACTAACGCCTCGTGTACGGGGCCCTAATCGATTTCAAATCTGTCTTCACCACTAGAAAGGTATGTCTTTTGTTAATACATTGCACCGAAAAAATTGAATAATAAGGTTGTCTACCGTAAGTTATAGTAAAATGAGTAAAACAAAGTCAGAGAAGAAAAAAATGGGAACGCTACTTTGCCTGGCCATATCTTAGCTGTTTGTTCACCGATTTCAAATTTTTCTTTACCATTGGACAGGTATATCTTTTACAAAAACGGTGATCAAAAAGTAATGGAAAACTAAATCGTATATCCGAAGTAATTGTAAAAACAGCTTTTCAGTTCAAATAATTGTATCTCAGCCGTTTGTAAACCATTTTCAATATTTCTTACACCAATAAAATTCTTAGAGCTTCTAGATTCGTAATGTATGCAATAGATAGTAGATTGTCAAAAAATACAGTACTTTTTCGAGGTTTTAGGCGGTATGGTTTTCACAATGCACGTGGCACAAGGTTGGTTAAAATTTTATCCGCCTTGTTTAGTTTTACGGTTTGAAATGTAACATGTTTACTCAATATTTCTTCGTATCACATATGGATACTATTATATCAAAATGTTCGCACAAGCGTGGAGGAACTCAATATAGTATGTAAGTTACAAAATAATGTTGTAGTAGGAAAAGTTCAGTAAATACGAAAAAGTTCAGAATTTTTAAAATATTCTTCATATAACTTTAAATTAAAAGCGTAGACCTATAGTTTTTTTACACCAATCGATTGTAATTGATGGCAGCTACAATTTTTGAAAGAACAAATACTTATATTTTCTAAAAAAAATAGACAAAAGTACGTAGAACTACAGAAATTTCATTTCATTGGCAAATAACTTGAAATTCAAAGCGATGACTTATACTTCTTTATATACCAGTCGATTGTAATTGATTGCGACTACAATAACTAAACTTACAATTTTTATATTGTCTCACTAAAATAGACGAAAATACACAGAACTACAAAAATTTTATATAGTCTGTTTTCTGAGAAAATATTAGAATTTGTTCTTTCAGAAATTGTTTGCTGAAATCAATTACAATCGATTGGTACATAAAAAGGTATAGGCCAACGCTTTGAATTCGAAGTTATTTACCAACTACATTGAATTTCTGTCCTTCTACGTATTTTTGTCTGCTTTTTGAGAAAATATAATAATTGATCGTTAGGAAATTGTAACCGAAATCCAATCAAAATCGATTGGTGTATAAAGAAGTATAGGTTATCGCTTTGAATTTCAAGTTATTTGCCAATGAAAAGAAATTGCTGTCGCTCTAAGTACTTTGGTTTATTTTTTTAGAAAATATAAGAATTAGTTCTTCCAGAAATTGTAGCTGCCATCAATTATAATCGATTGGTGTATAAAAAACTATAGGTCATAGCTTTTAGTTTAAAGTTATAAGACGAATATTTAAAAAATTCTGAACTTCTTCGTATTTACTGAATTTTTTCTTACACACCATTATTTTGTAACTTACATACAATATTGCGTTTCTCCATGTTTGTACGAACACTTTGATATAGTAATATCCATATGTAATACTCAGAATTATTCAGTTAACGTGTTACATTTCAAACTGTAAAACTAAACAAGACGCAAAATTTTTTAACCAAACGTGTGCCACGTGCATTGTGAAAATCAAACCGCCTAAAACTTCAAAAAAGTATAGTAACTTTTGACAATCTACTATCTATTGCATGCATTACAAATCTAGAAGCTCTAGGAATATTATAGGTGTAAGGAAAACTGAAATTGGTTGACAAACGGCTGAGATACGATTGTTTGAACTGAAAAGCTAATTTTGTCTGTTCTGACTTTCAATTACTATTTTTACAATTATTTCGGATATACAAATTTGTTTTCCATTATTTTTTGATTACCGTTTTTGTGAAAAATATTCCTATCCAATGTTGAAGAAAAAATTGGAATCGGTGAACAAACAGCTAAGATATGGCCAGTCAAAGCAGCGTTCCCATTTTTTCTTCTCTGACTTTGTTTTACTCATTTCACTAAAACTTACGGTAGACAACCCTAATATTCTATTTTTTCAGTGCAATATGTTAACAAAAGATGTACCTTTCCAGTGATGAAGACAGATTTAAAATCGATTAGGTAGCAGCTGAGATAGTACCGGTCAAAGTAAGCGTTCCCATTTTTTGACCCCCTTGATATTCCGAGTGTTAATATTTGAAGCAATATACTCCTTTGGTCCTTTGGGATGGGAGTATTAATTATGGTGGATGCGAAGATGGAAATTTTGGAACTTCCTTTTGTAGCAATATATATTTGATAACAACAAAAAACCTGTTTTAATTCACCTAGTGGTGCAATTGTGCCTATCTCATTTGTCCAAACTGCGATTCCATGGCTGGATATGTTCAATACAATTATGGAAATGAATATTATATATTGAGTACGATTTGCATATACATACAATGGATCGACAGCCAAGATCTTGAGATACTATGTGTCGACACTGGAATATCGCTTGAAACCAGCGGCGGATCAAGGAGGAAGATACGGGGGGGGGGGGTCCGGACCCTGCCGAAAATTTTCAACTTGTTAAGAAATTTTAAACTAGTTTTAATTTTAAAGTAGCAACCCCTCATTGCATACTCCTACCTAAGCCTTTATAGGCCAAACAATTTTTTGGCCGGGATTAGGTTGGCGTTTGTTAGAGTGATTGCATAAGTTTTCTATATGAGAAAGGCAAAAAATGTGCCAAAGTCCAAAAAAGTCAATTTTCGTTACAATTTTTTTTTCGAGATTTCATCAAATCTCAACGTTTCATGCATTTTAAAGTCATTTGGCATCAAAAATGCAAATTTGATTTTGAAATTTTTCCTTACTCCCCCCTTTAAGAATTTTTTTCATTTCAGTTTATATAGGAATTTGCTGTGTGGTCGCACTCTTCAACCCGTAACTCCGGAACCGGAAGTCCAATCAATAAAAAAAATTCAATAGCAGCTGATGGGAAGGTTGTACCTTTCATTAGAGACTAAGTTTGTACAAATCGGTCCAGCCATCTCTGCGAAAGAGAGGTGACATTTTTTTCCACATACACACATACATACACACACACACAGACATTTTCCTATCTCGACGAACTGAGTCGAATGGCAGATGACACTCGGCCCTGCGGGCCGGGATTAGCTTACCGATTTTTAGAGTGTTTGCATAACCTTTCTATATGAGAAAGGCAAACAGGATCAATATAATTTACAGCAACAATCCACATCAGATGAGTTGACTTTACTAACCTATATATTATTAAAGATTCTTATTATCTTGTTCCAACACTTTGATAGTTTTCTTGTTTTTAATCCTTACTGTTTGCGTGGTAAAATACTTTATTAAAACACTAGAGTGTCAAAAAATGGGTGTTGTACGAGAGCGAAAGAGATAGAACTAACTAGGGTCTTGTGGTACCGGTAATACCGGTACCGAAAATCCCGGGAATACCGACCCATTTTTGGTACCGTAATACCGGTACTGAGCAAGAGCCAGTACCGGTATTTTCGGTATCATGCGAAATTTTGTTTGAAATATATGTAGATCCTATTGGTAGACCCGTTTCCAAATATCGGTCTGCAAGGTGGCTTTTAATTGAATTATCTTCTACATAAATCGTTCAGCTTACGCCTTTGTGTGGAAATGAGGTGGGACCATCATCATAATAATTCTAGAAGTTAAACATTACTAGCTCCCGTTGTACTGATCGATATGTTTAAATTCCTACACTATTTGGTCGAAATAAAATTTCAACTAGCTTGTACTAAATTTCAAAGTATTCACATAGGAGATGTTTTGATCATTGATGTTTAGATTTTTTTATTAGCGACATTCTGATTGGTTCCAATTATTCACTGGGTGGCGCGTAATGAGACTGTGGCCTAAGTCATGTCTGTATTTGCTTTGCGCTTAAATATTTATCTATAAAAGAATAAACAGCGATTTAGTAGCTTATAATTTGAAAGTTGGTGAACTGCTTTGAATGGTGCGATTCGGAATAGTTAGCAGGAAATTAGGAGCCTTGGTCTGCATAAAAGTCAGCACCAATTTACAGCAAAGCAATAATGCCGAGTGGAAATGCGACCAACGTACACGAATTTACTTTCTCATTCCGATTTACTGTTGATAATAGGGTTTCTTACATTTACCATATGTTGAAGTCGACGAAAGTCGCACCGCTTAGCAGTTATTGAATTCAAAGTGGTCTAGATCTCGAAATAAAAGGTGTCGATTCGAAAAATACCTTCTGCTGCAATGAGATATCAGTTTGAGCATTCAATTTTACTTTGAAGCGTTTCTCGAATCTTTTGAAAAAAATATTCGAGTACCGGTACTTTACCGGTTACTACCGGTACTGGGGGTTTCAGTACCGCAGTTCCGGTTCTCGCCAAAATGGGTCGGTACTGCGAACCCTAGAACTAACGGTATAACTAGCGACAATCCTAATCTTTTGTTTTGTATGTACTGTTAAAACAATTGAAATTTGATGTGGGAACATCAAAGCTTGTTGTTTTTTTACTGTTACTTTACTACTTTCATTCCAAGTAAAAATATATTGAGAGTTTACGAGGTGGGTTGCACCTTTGTTGTAAAACCTTGTCTTGAGAATTCACAAAGGCACATCATCGTTCGCGTTCCTGTGCGCCATTTCTAGCGTGCTTCTCGAAGGTTCTGGCTGCTTTTTTAATTTTCCGCGAGCTTGTAAAATTTATGCAGTAAGCAAAATGCCTAAGCGTGTTCGAAAAATTTGTAAAAAATTGATTAATGGTAAACTTAAATGTTATTACAACTAAGGTATTAGGATAACATATCGACACCAAGCTTTGTTTTAAATTCTTAATCAGTTCTGAGTGCTTGAAGTTGAACAGGAATTCCAAGCGAAATTTACTTTACTTTGCAGATGTCGGAAAGAAGCGCAAGGGAGCTACAAAAGAAACCAACAACATGTATCTCCACGAAATGATAAAATTTCAATGAGGATTCCAGCTCAAATCCAACAACCAATTCCGACTCAATCGTTTTCGGAATCATTGCATTGCTGCTGTAATTCATACTAATGGTTTGACAGAGTAGTATTGAAGATTTTCGTATATTTTTGGAAAGGGTTGATAAATTTGTGATTACGCATTATTAGAACGAATGTCAAAATTTGATAAAAGTATTTTCTTTCTCGCCTGCTAATACGATCTAGATTGTGAGAGTAATAATTCGTTCTGAACTCAACATCTCGTGTTATGTCATTTACGCGAAACCTGCCAAGTTGGACTTCAAGAGTTTTGAACGTTACTCAATTTATCTTCAACAAAACCAGGCCCGTAGCCAGGATTTTGTTTCGGGAGGGGCTTAAAAAAAATTGCATAAAGCTTTTAATTCTGACAATTTGATATAGTCACTAGAAACTAAATTAAATTTTGAAAAGCTCATAATGAAATGAATTTCAAATCTAAGACAATCCTAAAAATATGTTCATTGTCACAAGAAAGGTTATAGTACTTACTCTCGTTACAACAAAGTATATTCTAGAGTTCACAGTGTTTATGCGCTAACCGAATATGACAATGCTTGACGGTGCTGGAAAACACTAGGTGTTCCAAGCTACACCTTTAAAAGGCGTAGAAGATGCTAAACCGAAATGAGTAGAAAAATATCCATAAAATGTTCGAACGAAGAGAATGTCGAAATTCGCACAAAATCTTCTGATTTAGCGAGCGATTTGTAGATGCCCAGAGACGGTTCAACTTCTATTTTCTTTGTCTTGCGTTCTGCGAGTATTACCAGTTCTATTTAAATGAAACTATTTTCAAGACTAGCCTTGGTCTGGTAGATTAGAGATTAGAGGATTTTTGGTGATCAATAGGATCAAAATATAAATTTAAATGATTAAATAAACTGAAGGAAACTGCCCACAATTTAATTTATTAAAGAAAATTGTCTACAAATCGAACGAAAACACTGATTACTAATATCTTCTAATTTTCCTTCAACTCGCCAGTCGCCGTGCATATTTCGTTCACCGTGCTGTTTCAAAATCGCGAAATTTAAAGAACTAGCTCCTTGAATCTATCGGAGAGATCCAGATCCCAAATCCTCTCGTTTTATTGAAACATTCCAACTAAAGTTGAATCAAAATTTTAAATGCATGGTAAGTTGATCATATAACGTGCACTGGTGCCAAACAAACTACTTATTCTCGTTTTGTTGCTAATAGTTTTATATTATTTCTAAATTGTGACGTATTTAGATAGGTATTTTTACGGTGACTATGAGAGCGGTTTTCATTTTGATAAAAAACAGAGTTAGAAGTCACGTCAAATCCACCTAAACGCACGGTAACTGGTGACTTGACGGTACGTGAAATTTGTTAAATGTATTACCAAAATAACTAGAATGTCTATCTTCTGACGTCGCAAAAAGCAGAAGCAAAAAAAATTGCTACGCTTTAGCAGGCTATAGGCACCAGTGAATCAAGCTAGCTATTGTTCTATATCAGTGCACATACAAATTGTATCGTTGCTCCTGGCTGCGGAGTGAAATGAGTTTGCCAAATGAAGCAAAAGTGTCTGTGCTACGGGATAACACGAACAGTTCAGGAAGTGGAACAATTAGTTAAAGTGAAAATTGAGCTTAATCTCGCTGAAGTTACCTACATTCAGCTACATCACGTAAAAAACTGTGTTTTGATCACGTTTAGAAGCTTAGCACAGGCCGAAAACTTCATTGCAAAGAACAACATGCAACACGAGGTCGAATTTAATAACACCAGAATCAAGATCCCCGTGCATATGGAAAACGACATGGTGGACGTGCGTATCCATGATTTGGCCCCGCGCACGAAGGAAGATTTCATCAAACGAATCATGTCGCAAATGGAGAAGTAGAATCTATTACGAATGATACCTAGAAAAAAATTTTCACCGGCATTCCCAACGGCGTTCGTATTGTGAGAATGCGAGTGACTAAACCAATACCTTCTTACATGACTATCGAATGCAAATCACCGAAGGATGGCGTGACCTATAAGCAAACAACGCTAATCACATATCCCGGGCAGACCCCAACATGCCAATTCTGTAACTATACAGCCTACTACGGAAAAACATGCGCCGAAGCAACTAGTCAAAACTCATCTACTACAGCCAACTCTAACTAGCAGCCACCGATACCTTCAGATAAACCTAAAACAACGATCCAATTACCCAATAATGCAGGTACAACGACCACGACAACCGCTCCCAAACCAACAACTAGCATCGCCAATAAAGAAGCAAATACCGATGAAGACGGATATACAACAGCGACCCATAAAAACAAGAAACAAATAAGAACCTCTGATCGTGAACAGCAAGAAAGCAGTACCGATGACGACATGGACGGGAACGATAACGCGAGAGAAGGCAGACTGAATGACCCCCAAGCGGCCTCACCACCAAGGAAAAAGATCTCAACACGCAGCAGCAAACTGCGTCAACAAGATCTGGCAGACCAACATTCTTAGATTTTTTTTTAATTTTTACTTATTGACCCACGGCTCAGTTGTGCTAACGCATTGAGCCGTTTCAAATAAAACTTTAGATTGGAAAAAAGAACTAGATATTATTAATATGAACAAGCTCAATAATTTCAGCATCTTTTTATTCCGACACATGGACGGGTATACATCGCACTTACTTCACCTCTGCCGAAGAGTAACGTAAGGCCAACTTTCTTTGATGATTTCTGTTGTTCTGTAGTTGAGTGCCCAGAAAATATAGAACAGCTGCTCTTGGGTCGATTTCAATTTATTCATTATTTTCTCTCTCTTTTTCTTCGTGATCTCTGCTCATCTCTCTCATTTTATTTCGTAACGAACACAAATAAAACGAAAACATGAAATCGAAACATTAATCCCAACTTATTGACTGTAGACTCAACTAGTTACAACATTTTAGTCGCTCTTCGTGATAGGCTACTGATGTTTGTTCACTTTATCGTCACGTCGTTTTTAGACTTACATGGACATTAATTGGAAACCATCGAAAGAAACAGAAATGCTACTGCTTACAACATTAAGTTTATTATGACTGATTGACTAATATGTGGTTTAGCATCAATTGACATCCGTTGAAAAGTAAGGATAAAATTACAACAGATAGTCCTACCGCTACTATGTACGTTTCTGTATGTCAAAAACATTAGTAATATACGACGGTATACAATTCGTGGGTTGATGAACACCTCAGAAAAACCACTGTTTTACCACTTTTTGGCTTGTTTATTTTTTGGTGTTTTTCTTGCTTATTGTTCGTTTGTTAAAATATCACTAATTTGCGGTCTAACAATGTTTAAATACGGAACGCATTCTCCGCATAAAATGAAATTGAGTGTCAACCGAAATACTTTACTATTGCATTAAAATGACGCGAAAACAAAAACTGTCTTCTCGACTATATTGTCATCAACTAACGGAAATGTTTTTGTCTAGCACGCTTGAGTGAGATGCCTGATGTTTCTACTAAGTGTACAGTGCACTAACCTATTACAGAAATTCAATTTGCTTATGCTTTAACTAACTTTATTCTGGCTAATATATAACATGATATCTGAGTTTTGTTAGACACAACCACTAGCGATAAAGTTCTCATTTTGGGACAGTTTTTGAGCTCACTTTTCTATAAAACTTCTGCATTTTATTATATATTTCGTTTATTTTATTCGGTTCAATGCATTAGCTAAATGAAGCCTTGTGTCTTCAATATATTTCCATGATGTGAACAATGAAAGTGATAAAACGTAAATAGTTGTCCTACAGATCTCGTGCGAACAACTAACGATTGCGTGTGGAGAACTATTTACTAGGCTGGGAAATATTTTTCCTAACCAACAGTGTCGCGGTGGTTGTTCATTTCTATCTCGTACACTTCCTTATCATCATAGTGGTTACTGCCACGTCCATGTTCGCGAATTTCTGACGGGTCACGAGTGTCGACTTCCTCAATGATGGTGCCGACCATTGATTTTGAGATACTAGACGCAGTTTTTGCCGTCAATATTATCCGAACAGCAGCCAAAATTTGGCAAATGTTTGTTTTTCAGGAAATGGTTTTGGAGACTATGTATATGCAAAGATATAATGTGTAAAATAATACTATCGCATTCAGTTTTTACGTGCAGGGTCAGGTTGGAGGAAATATGTCTGTTCACCTAGATTTTCACCACAAAAACACCATTTAATATATAGGGAATTACTTCCTAGATGTGTCCTTTATAATAAATACCATTTTTTTTCAAATGTGACAGGAGCCTTTTAATAGCCACGGTCCAAGTAAGTGGTATCAGATCTTGTAGCCGAGCAATGATTTTCTCATCGTCCATATATATGAGGATCAACCACATGTTTCAAGTTGTTATGCAAAATGACTGGTTTCGCTGGGCTAATTTGTTAAATGGCATCAGTACTGAACGCCTGACAAGGTTAAACTCGTTAAAGGCGATGTTCGTAAGCATAACCTCCATATTCACCTTCAGCAAATATTTCACATCATGAATGTTGCTCCAGCCAAATACGGAGGCTATTGACTTCAGGTCTTTTCGCATAAGATCGATCTTATGCGAAAAGACCGGAAGTCAATAGCCTTCGTATTTGGCTGGAGCACTACTTCTTGCTTCTGCGACTCAATCATTCGACAGATCCCCACAGCAAGAATTAAAGTAACAATTTCTTTTGTTCTTCCGACGAATCACACAACATGAAGGGAACTGTTTTATCACACTCAGCATACTGAGTAGATATCCTGACCGCTGTCTTCGGTGGTTCGAAATAGCAATCTTCCTCACAATTCTCGCATTAATTTGTTGAAACCAAACAAGATACATTTTGTTTAAGAGTCACCGAAAAACAGGTTGTTTCTTAAATTTATTTTTGAAAATTTTCGGGGGGGGGCTTTAGCCCCCTAGCCCCCCCTCTGGCTACGTGCCTGAACAAAACCTCGGTACAACCAAATTTCTCTGCAAAATTTATAAGAGCAGCAAATATGTAACCCGTGGCAATCTGCTTACGAAAAGCTGAATGCTATTTGCAGTAAAATTTAGAAATCAGTTAAAATTAAAAAGGACTGAGATTTGTAAAATAATCCGCATAAGGAACTGCGGTATCTACATACCCTGAAAGTTTCTATTTTTTTGCAACTCAATGAAGTACTAAAAGAACATGAGGTGGTACTAAGTCAGGAAGGGCATGCATTTATAGATGTGGCAAGCGCTCGCATATCCACTTTTATAGAAGGAATGGATGATCCACTAGATTTGTCAACGGTCCACTGCACTAGTGTTGATGATGGCGACAACGATCAGAGTAATGTAAAATCAGAAGCGCAAACACATGACGAACATGTTGTGAGCCATATGCCGGTTGCAGTTGACAATATTGAGATGCAGAAGCCTGCTCGGGCAGTTCTTGCTGAAATAGATCAATCTGCCATTTCGAACGTCGATATGATTGTCGCTGATGAAAGATCGGTTTAGTTATCCACCAAGGCCCATCTATCATTGCAACCCATCTATAGGCGCAGTCGTATGTATTTCTTTTACCAGAGCTAACGTTGCGTATCTTGAAACGAACGTTCTTAGCATTGAAAAATCTTTTCTCTACTGTATGGGGCTGGGGCTAGGTGTAAAACTAAAATCTGATTTCGAACAGCGTCACGAAAATGTTCTATTCTATTCTATTCTAACCCTTACACAGCCAGTATTGAAAAGCATCCTGGAAAACACTGCAAATATTCTGTAGTGTTTTTCTTGTCAACATTAATATTTGAAGCATATTATGTGTAATATGTCGCAAATATTAAAACGGCCAAGCCTACTGTGCAGAGTTTTGTTTAAAGATGTTTCAAAATTATACGGCAATTAAATTATTCATTTAATGAATAATCTAATGAATTATTTTGAATCTGGAAGGAGGAAGAAACGAGGACAACCGTACCAACCGTTTCTGTGTAAAGGGGATATGATAAATCGTTGGGAGTGACTAGGCTAAGAATGTTAATGTCACTCCTTTGGTCCTTTGGGATGCGACAGAGGTATTTACACCTTACCTTGGCTAATGAGCCTAGGTTATAGCGCCTTTACTCGCTGTTATGGACGACTGCACCCAGTAAGGCAATAAATTTCATACGTTCTATAGTACCTTACTGGGACCGCGCCTATAGTCAGAAATCGGGAATCACCTCGCTCTCTGAAATCATAGATAAAATTGGCGAAATCGGTTATTTAGTACTAAACATAAAAACTAAAAACTCCCAAACAGCTTCGAGATCAGAAAAAATGAAAATCTTACGAAAACGCTTCCAGAAAAATCAAACTTCAGTGATTCTCTTATTTAGTACGTGTGTGAGCGGAGTTCCCGAATATTCAAATATATTATGTATACTTGCATTTTTGAACTGGACCATAACTGAGAAACTTGGGAGACAATTTATTGTCCTCGTAATACTTCATTTCAACAAACCTGCTTTTGATAAAGAAATCCTGACTGAAAACGATACACAAACAAATCACATTGACGACCGTGGCGCTGCAGGTTCGGTACATTCGTATGCCGAATTTGGAGAAAAGGAGAATTAGTATTAGTAGTAGTTTAGCCTCAAAAGGGCGCGCGGATCCTAGTTGAACCTCTCGTCTCAACGTTCCGCCGATAGGTTCTTAAGGAACGGTGTGATGTCATTATTGGCTATGGACTCGTGCAGTTCACCAACATATGCCGCAACGTCGGTATGGCTTCGTTCCACCTACTGAATGATGACGCGCTGGAACAGTCTACTGTACATAGTTCGATCGGTCCTACTCGTCTGATTAGGCAAGTATTTTCAAAGATTCCTTAAATAGAATGGTCTTAGTGCGCGACGATAGATAATTTTCCTCTAAACTTATTTTGAGGTGATAAACAATGTTTTCAAGGCAACTGAAAATTTTTCTGGTAACGATGACACGACCAGTATTATTTTTTTGCACGTTCTTTTACCTTGTTATATAAGACCTCCAGTTATTAAACCCGTTTAAATTTGTCCAAAAAACACGCAACGATACATGGCACTCGTCCATAGTCGATTTTTTGTGAGTATTTAAAGCGTTTGTTTGGTATATAGTTCGTACCGCATATAAATCACGTTACAGTCAACATTACAAAATAACGCGGTAACGAAAAATAATTTATCATATTTTGTTGAGCATGTGTAACTAATTTCTAATACTTATCTTACTGCTTTCTGGATGCTCTACAATGCGCTGTCCGTTTAGTGTTCGACTCTTCCACTTAGCGTAGGCAAATTTCTATTGAGACTGAATACACATTACAGAAATTAACTAAATCTCTAGTTGTCGCTTTTGCATTTGAGACACCATCTCTTCATATTCCAAGGAATATAGCGGGCACAAGATATCCCACCATACATTGTAGAGTAATATTGGAGTAAAATTCTTCATTTCGAACGGAAAAATTTGGTTTTACACTGTCACTACACATCCAACATGCGAAAGGTTTTTCCAGACTCAACAGTTTCAAAGTGAACGGCTCTCCACTTTACTTCTTCCGCGAATTAACAACAAAACACTTCCGGAATTGAAACCCCGAAACCGGTTTTTACTATGAAAAAAAACTTTCAAAATAAGAAAATATCGTGGGCAAAATTATCGACTGAATAAAAATTTAACTGTCTCGAATCTCGAACAGCGTCACGAAAATGTGGCATAATTTTAAATTACTGTAGCGTTGTTAATTGTTGATGGATTTGCGTCATTTATACACAAATCAATTCAGAGAAGTTCAACTTAAAAACTGGTTGCAACTAAAAATTGGTATTTCAACTGTACGCTATTGAAAAATCCGTATTATTGTGAAAACATTGGAAAAATGTAAGAAAATAGACAAAGTTTTCGCTTACGTTTTGGTAATTGTTGATGGATTTTCATAATTCGAACACCAATCGATTCTAAAAATTGCCAGCAAAAAATTGTTATTAAATTTATCTGTGTATTTTATTAGCACAGTATTGAAAAATCCGTTAATATGGAATAAATAGTGATAAACGTATACAATTTTCACAAATTTGCGCAAGACTTTCCCTAATACGGACCTCATCTCGACATTCATAAGCATTCTATACATTCCATCGCTTGATATAAAAGTAATATTTTTGACCGAATTTCTTTATTGCCATGCCTGCTCTGCTGGCATAACCAATTAGTTTATCGCTACTGTTGCTTGTAGGATAGCTGTTAAACCTTTTATTTGACACGAGCTATAGAAGAGGAACGTTTATCTGTCCGCTGGAAGGATTTTGTTCGCAGTACCAAATGACGATGGCGGAACAGAAGCGAGATGGCGAATTGCTGGTTCATACCGTTAAGATTAGTCGTGCAGGTAAGGCTCAAATCGTTCCATAGAATTTTCGTCCGTAACCCAAAACATGGTTATAAGCAAACTGTCCTTATTAGGACGAATATACAATGGAAAAATAATTCAATTAGAAAATTCTTTTAATGAACTTGTATTAAGTATGTGCTTGTTCCTTTACCATATGAATCATAATATAAGCAAATATTCAAAATAATAATCCCCGATGATTTCTGCAAAACCTATAAGAAAATTAGTGAATGTGACAACCCTGCCACTAAGCGAAAGCCACACCAAAAATGCTGCATTTTCAATGTGACTGCAATCGTGTCTTGTACACAACCCTTTAATTTTTTTCAACCCAACTAATTTTCAGTGACTTCGCCACTGGTTAGCTTAAGTATAACGATAACGGAATATGTCCCACATATATGCGATGCGAGAACTAGGTATGAGGAAACCATCTATGGAATTCGAGTTCACCATGTCAGACCCAAACGTATGCAGGGCTTACCTTTTTTAAATGCTTTTAATTATTTTCTTTTTCGTTCAGTATTGTCCGAGGTGCGGATATTATTTAAGACAACGACAGAAACGGCTGGCGGCCTGGCAGAGAGGGCAGCAGCAGCCAGAACATCTAGCCTGAAAAATATGTAAAAATATGAATACTAAATAAATAATTAATTTTTGACCTGCTCTTACCATCACTCCTAATGAGGTACGGTGAGGGCGTAAAAAGGGAAAAAATTAGACACAAAAATATTCCAAACAGTTCACACGACATATGTGAACGTCTAAGCAACTGGGTTATCCTGGGTGATGTCCCGAGAAGTAAAACTAGAAGCTCTGGTTTGCTGACGAAAAAGCGAAAACGAACTCTTGTCTTATGGGTAGGGAGCCAAACGCCTGGCATTATGCAATATTAATTCCCTAAAGGGAACAATTCGATCAAACCAATTTGCGCATTAAGGGCACAAAACCTAATTTAAATTAAGTTTGATTTTTTTTGTGTTTAGAATTCATCTCGTCAGTAACTAGCACCAACTGTTTCGCCCAAATCTCAACTAGCCGAGTTTAAAAAGCTAAGGGCTTTTTAGTTGAAATTTTGATAAATCCATTTTCAGTATAGAAAAATATGCTAACGATGGCTGAATAAAGTTCTCCGTGTGCCGCTGCTTACAAATCGCGCCATCTCAACGATGTATCTACTACTCTGCTTCATACCCCCTATGAAAGGTAACGCTGAAACATTTCAACTGTTTCAGCCAAGAAACGAATCAATACTTCTGACAAAGAGCTGTCTGCCGTGAAATATAACCGTAACGTCTTACCGTTACCGAAACTCAAACAAGGATAATGCCGACAGTGAAGATCCTAACCATCCATGGTGAGTTCACGCGTTCTAGGGTGTGTGCTTCGATATTCGGATCGCACTTCTATTTACAATTTACTGCACGAATTTAAATTTCTTTTACGTCTGCTGGGTACAAACAGTGAAACGAATAAACGGCACTGAAAACGAACGAATTCACTGACTCTGATCGGGAGCAAGCGGTGGTGGGCTTTTCGCTCAGTTCACTTCGCTACAACTGATGATGGGTTGTACAAAAAAAAATCCAGATGCTATCGAGTTTCACGTGCGAAGATTTGCATTGATGCGAGAAACCACAGCGAGTTGTATGCCAGTCAGTGTGCTTGGTTTTCCGTGGCCAGATGCTGCAGTTGAGAATGTTCCTGGTGAGTTATCTGGAAGAAATCGATGTCATCAACTGTAACACCTGAACCGGGGGGTTTGTTAGCTGACTCCAGGTAATTTTAAAACATGGGTGCCGAATGGAAAACTGGAGCTTTGTTTGGAGTGTCCTATTAGGACTGACAAATTCGAGCATCAACCCAAGTTCATCGCTCTCGGAAGGTGTTGTCCTGTCAATTAGGCTAACAATGACCGTAATCGAGTTTGGCAGTTTTCTCAAATGGTGCTGTGCGTTGTTTACTATGCAAACTAACCAGAGGGTCGAAGGACTTCGATGGGAAGTCAGCGAACTCGATCCGGGATTCCTCGAAGTCAACGAACCGGTGCTATACGTGTGCCCGCGAAAATATCACACTCTCTGTTACGGGTTATTCAGAGTGAAGTTGACAGGTCATCTCTTTTTTTTGCTGAGGGCATTCGCTTACGCATGGTACAGCAAATCTGCGCGTTCGACGATACCGAAGTGTGAAAATTATCTGTTTTTGTGGTAGCTGAACCCTTCAGGGGAGGTCACCCATATTTGGTGTTGATGCATAACGCACTTTTTTTCTTGGTCATTTTGAGGTCACTTGGCATTTTTGGGTGGCCACACTTCTGACATTTTTCGTAAAACTGACGACAGTTGAGTAAAAGTAGGAAAAAAAAATTAACAAACTGTTCGACAAACGAGGCGCGCCATTTCTCTTTTTTTGTCTAACCGACGGGGTTCGACCCTCCTTCCAATGAATTTAAAGTGTGGGTTTTCCACCACCACAGCCGTTTTCGATGGTGGTTGGTTGCAATGGTAGTTAACAGCCCATTTTTTTCCGATTCGTTTGCCACCCGCTTTCTGGCACCGGATTGCATGCAGGAAATGATCGAAAACGGTAGTTTTTGGTAATTTGATTTTATTTGCTCTATAAGTGGTAATTATTTGTTCTTTTTTCCCTACCCGACTATTTTTGTTTGTGCCGTAGGCTGGAACAAACGGTCCGATGTTGGCTCGGGGATTGAAGCGAATGTTCACGCGAGGTCGAAGGAAATGAGCAATCATTGAGCTGTGTTAAATTTTTGTCACGCACTTAAGTTTTCTCGACTAAAATCTATCTACTTTTGGAAGGATTTTATAGAAAAGATGAAGTTAAACAATCATTGTAACGGTAACTAAACATCGTGATTTTACACAGTAAAAGTATTTACTTCAAACAGAATGGTCCGCAACTCACAATACCTAATTACATTTCCCCAAAGCAGCAAACGAAAAAGAAGCATCGAAAAAGTCAAATGAAACAACTACCTACTAATTAGAGTAGTAATTATAGTCTGTCTCTCTGCAAACAATCCACACCGGATACGACACCCATTGTCGGCCGGTAAATGTTGGACTAGTTAAAATTTCAACCTGCCTCTGCTCAGGTTCGACCTAGCCATGGCTGGGTTCAAATCGGCTGGGCGAGCGATATGCAGGTCTACGGTCCGCTGTCTGTCCGCTACTATTTGTGGATTTCTATTCCCTCAGCTTTTTTTTTCCTGACGCAAATTGACGCTACTGCATGACAACTCTGATGTGGCCAGTGCGGGGGCTAGGGTCCTGTCGCAGGCATGCTACGCGTGAGAGGAAACGATAATAGAACTAGATAATTGGGGATGATTTGTTAAGCTGATCAGTCGTGTAAATGGGCTGCGAAATTCCGCCATCTTGCGTTTTTATTTAGTTTGAGTAACGTAGGAATTTGGAAGTTAGTAAAAGTGCTTTTGACACATTTCACGCTCTTGTATCGCTTGACTCTTTCAACCCAGGGACAACTTGAAAGATAGTGCTTGTTTCATATATGTACCGCCGATTTGATGGTGGCGCTAGTATGCCTTCTCTGTACGAGTACCACGAACAACGAAACGAAAAAGTTTCAAGAGAAAAGCGTGTTTCGTTACGTGTGTTATAAAGTCGTCAATGCGTCATTTAGAAAAAAAACGTATTCCAGAATGTGGATAAAGAAAACTATTATTAAAGAATAAATTTATCCCTAACTGGACACCGTCAGCAATGTTACATAAATCCTATTATAAATTTGGCTGGAAGTAGTTGTTTTTAGCAACCGGCTCACCTCCTTCCTAAAAATGTTTTAGTTTTCTTGTTGTGTGAAGTTTGTAGTCGGTAAATCATTGGTGCTTTTTTCTCCAGAAATATAAATGAAAAACATTTTGGTCAATGAAAGTAAATCACCAAGCTTAACATTTCGTGAACCTACGATATCTTGTTTCAAGTTCATTAAGAACGTCAAGAATTCTAGTATTTTGATCGGGAAAATAAGCAATATATGTAGGATTTTCTACCTATTTAGCAAAATTGGTTTTAAATAGAATTTGTGTGCTTCATCAGAATTCTGGCAGCAACCCGGTAGTGCTCGGTTTCAGCAAGAGTGCTGCCAGGAATGTACATTTTTGTTCGACTCCTGCCAGAGTTTTGCTCGACTTTTGCAATTATTCTGTCCGGCAGATATTGCGATGGTTTTGGAACCGATCCCTTCAGAATTATTCTGGCAGTTTGATAGAAATCTAACGGAACTCCAGTTTGAATCCTAACGGAACGGCATCTACCGGAGGATTTCATGCCTGGGGAAATGTTGATTCGATCCGGAAGATTTTCGGGTATTTCAATATAAGTGGAGGCAGGGCCGCAGAGAGAAAATAGGGGCCCGGGGGGTCCAACGTACGGGCCCCTACCGCTGTGTATGGCCTGAGACCAAAAAAGTCAATGTTTGAAATCCATTGGAGTTCACAGATATTATGTATAGTACACTGAAATTTTATGTTTATGCACCATTTTTTTGCTTCAGTTGTTTGTAGTGCCAATGAAGGAAAAAAACGTAGAGTTTTTTAATACTTTGGGAGTTTTTAATACCTCTTCGACAGTTTTGGTGACTTTGAAAAGCGCCATTTTTGTTAATAGTATTTATTAAAGTAATAAAATGGCAAGATTAAAAATGTAGTAGTTACAAAAATTAAAAATATCTAAACGACGATCAACAGCAAATGATTAAAAAAAGCAATAGGAAAATTAAATATTAAAAGAATGTACAAAAGAGCTAAAAACAACAAAATCAACCAAATAAACAAATTAATGTCAATTGTCAAAAAATGTTTAATCGAGAAAAAACCAAACCTATAAAAATTGATAAAGGAAAACAGGAAACTAGAAAAACATATTGCGAAGATTAAAAAAGTCGGACATTATTGAACAAATGGTGAAAATAATGAAAAATCGATAGGTAAGTAGGAAATGTTTTTAGAATCAATTAAAATAAAAAAACTACTAAAATGAATACAAACATTAATATAAAAACCGATTTAATCCACCTAGCAGTGAGATGAGACATTTCTTACACATTCACACACTATTGGATTAGTTTGCAGAACTCACGAGAAATAAGCACCAAACTAGAGGTGGGATGAAAACAGTTTCTAGTCTTGCACGAATACAATCTCGAATAAACTGAATAAATTATAGAAATCAACAAAACGACCGAAATAAAAAAGTAAAGCAAAAAATGAAATAATAGGTTTTTAAATTCATAAAATGAGTAGAAAAATTAATGTAAATCAAAATTATAATATACACGAATCAAATTAGATTAGGTTATTAAATAAAAATTAAGATTATATTTAGAAATAGTTATAAGATTAATAGAATAAATTGACTCATACTAACAAATTGAATAAAATAAAACGAATGACTGAACATTAAATGCATAAAATTAAAGATATGAATAAAATGCATCTAATGAATCAATTGAATCAAATGAATTAAATGAATCAAATGAATCAAATGAATCAAATGAATGAAATGAAACAAATGAAACAAATGAATCAAATGAATCAAATGATTTAAATGAATCAAATGATTCAAATGATTCAAATGAATCAAATGAATCAAATGAATCAAATGAATCAAATGAATTAAATGAATCAAATGAATCAAATGAATCAAATGAATCAAATGAATCAAATGAATCAAATGAATCAAATGAATCAAATGAATCAAATGAATCAAATGAATCAAATGAATCAAATGAATCAAATGAATCAAATGAATCAAATGAATCAAATGAATCAAATGAATCAAATGAATCGAATGAATCAAATGAATCAAATGAAACAAATGAAACAAATGAATCAAATGAATCAAATGATTTAAATGAATCAAATGAATCAAATGAATCAAATGAATCAAATGAATCAAATGATTCAAATGATTCAAATGATTCAAATGATTCAAATGAATCAAATGAATCAAATGAATCAAATGAATCAAATGAATCAAATGAATCAAATGAATCAAATGAATCAAATGAATCAAATGAATCTAATGAATCAAATGAATCAAATGAATCAAATGAATCTAATGAATCAAACGAATCAAATGAATCTAATGAATCAAATGAATCAAATGAATCAAATAAATCAAATGAATCAAATGAATCAAATGAATCAAATGAATCAAATGAATCAAATGAATCAAATGAATCAAATGAATCAAATGAATCAAATGAATCAAATGAATCAAATGAATCAAATGAATCAAATGAATCAAATGAATCAAATGAATCAAATGAATCAAATGAATCAAATGAATCAAATGAATCAAATGAATCAAATGAATCAAATGAATCTAATGAATCAAATGAATCAAATGAATCAAATGAATCTAATAAATCAAACGAATCAAATGAATCTAATGAATCAAATGAATCAAATGAATCAAATGAATCAAATGAATCAAATAAATCAAATGAATCAAATGAATCAAATGAATCAAATGAATCAAATGAATCAAATGAATCAAATGAATCAAATGAATCAAATGAATCAAATGAATCAAATGAATCAAATGAATCAAATGAATCAAATGAATCAAATGAATCAAATGAATCAAATGAATCAAATGAATCAAATGAATCAAATGAATCAAATGAATCAAATGAAACAAATGAAACAAATGAATCAAATGAATCAAATGAATCAAATGATTTAAATGAATCAAATGATTCAAATGATTCAAATGAATCAAATGAATCAAATGAATCAAATGAATCAAATGAATCAAATGAATCAAATGAATTAAATGAATCAAATGAATCAAATGAATCAAATGAATCAAATGAATCAAATGAATCAAATGAATCAAATGAATCAAATGAATCAAATGAATCAAATGAATCAAATGAATCAAATGAATCAAATGAATCAAATGAATCAAATGAATCAAATGAATCAAATGAATCGAATGAATCAAATGAATCAAATGAAACAAATGAAACAAATGAATCAAATGAATCAAATGATTTAAATGAATCAAATGAATCAAATGAATCAAATGATTCAAATGATTCAAATGAATCAAATGAATCAAATGAATCAAATGAATCAAATGAATCAAATGAATCAAATGAATCAAATGAATCAAATGAATCAAATGAATCAAATGAATCAAATGAATCAAATGAATCAAATGAATCAAATGAATCAAATGAATCTAATGAATCAAATGAATCAAATGAATCAAATGAATCTAATGAATCAAACGAATCAAATGAATCTAATGAATCAAATGAATCAAATGAATCAAATAAATCAAATGAATCAAATGAATCAAATGAATCAAATGAATCAAATGAATCAAATGAATCAAATGAATCAAATGAATCAAATGAATCAAATGAATCAAATGAATCAAATGAATCAAATGAATCAAATGAATCAAATGAATCAAATGAATCAAATGAATCAAATGAATCAAATGAATCAAATGAATCAAATGAATCAAATGAATCTCAAATGAATCAAATGAATCAAATGAATCAAATGAATCAAATGAATCAAATGAGTCACATGAATCAAATAAATCAAATAAATCAAATGAATCAAATGAATCAAATTGATTTAATTCATCCAGTAAATACAATGAATCAAATTAATGAAATGGATCAAATGAATAAAAAGAATGGATGAACAAAACGAATAAAGTAAAAAATAAATGAAATGCATAAATAAAACAAACGAATCAAATAAACAAAATGAGCTGAAGTGATAAAATGAATAAAAAGAAGAAAATGAGCAGAATTTAATGCATTGATTAAGATGAAAAATTGAACAATGGTAAAAGGTTATAAATTAATATAAAGAAATAAATTGAATCAAATAAATTATTTGGATGGAATGATTAAAACTGAAAAAGTAGTCAGATTATTAAAATGAAGAAACTGAACAAAATGAATAAACTGGAAAAAATGAATAAAATGCATACAATGAAAACAATGAATAAAATAAGTTAAATGAATGATATGAGTAAAATGCACAAAAAGAGTAAACTGATCAGAGTGAATCCAAAGAATGAAACGAATAAAATAAGTAAAATGAACGCAGATGAACAAAACGAATAAAAAGATGCGGAATGAAATAATTAATTAAAAGGAAATGGTCATATATTTGAAGCCAAAAATATTTTTGAATAAAAAAAATGAATAAACCGGATTGTACGAATTTGAGAACCATTGCATCAGAAACTTTTGAAATGTTTTTGAAAATCTCATCTTCTGAGAAAAGGCTAATAAATATGCAATGGACTTTCTAGAGCTTCCATCTTTTTCTGGTTTTACATTTCTTACAAAAGAAATGTATAGGATTCGCTCAAACTTTGAAAACTTTTTCCGAGGCCCGGAGGGCCGAGTCTCATATACCAATCGACTCAGCTCGACAAATTGAGACAATGTCTGTATGTGTGTGTGTGTGTGTGTGTATGTGTGTATGTATGTATGTACAAAATGTCATGTAATTATCTCAGCAATGGCTGAACCGATCTTAATGAAATTAGTTTCAAATGAAAGGCCTAACGTTGCCATTTGACACTATTATTTTTGATTTTCGATATGTTGTTTACTTTTTGAGATATGGGCGATTTTGTCAAAACACGGCAGTTTTTTAGCAAATAACTTTCAAACCATACAATTTTGTCCCACAAACTGCATATAAATAGAAAGCTTGTAAAAATACCTTTCTAACAAGCTATAGATTGTCTAAATCCGTGCACGAGCAGCGGAGATATTGAACAATTTGTATTCTTAGTCCACGCTTACCAATTTCCCCTAACTAAAAATGAGATTGTTTCATACAGAGTATTGCTTTACTGGTGTTTTAGGGGCAAAACTAAACCGATTTTGAATATCGGCGTATGAAATCACATCTACGTGATTCAAGGAATTCAATGTTAAGAACATTTTGTGAATTACCTTTATAATAAATTAACTATTTCTCAAAAATCAATATATAAGTTCACTTCAAAGACAAAATAATGTGTTGATAAAGAAACAGTGAGTTCTAGTATTTATTCCTTGGATTAGGCATTGCGTTCAATCATGAGGTAATTGTTGGATGATATATCAATACACAGATCAACAATCAATTCACCTAGTAGTGAGATAAAAGATTTCTAATATAATTATACTTGTGGCGTCACCGAAAGCAACTGTATGTTTGAAGCCCAAAAATCTAGCGAAAATTTATCTCTTATGCAAGATTTAGGTTATACTGGTTATGACGCAAAAATTACTACTTACATTATTTATGATAAGAATGTAAGAATCAATATATCAAAATAATATACCTATAAAAATAATGTCACTGCATTAACCATCATTTGCCATTCCTCACACGCCCCCCCCCCCCTCCTCCATCTCTCTCTCTCCCTCCCTCTCTCTCTCTCTCTCTCTCTCTCTCTCTCTCTCTCTCTCTCTCTCTCTCTCTCTTGCTCTCCTTGTCTCTCTTCTATCGCATCTATCTAACTATTTCTGTATCCATTTCTAAGTTGTGTGATAACATCTTCTGCCAATCTGAAATATTTATTAATTGTAATTGCGAAGGTTTGAGAAAACAAAACTATGTCTTGTCTGCTGCTACATCAACTCAACTTTAATTCAATTCTATTCAAAGCCTGTATCTACACTATAATTAAGGAAATTCATGGCTATATCAGAAAAATATTTGGCTTAACTGGGTAATATGAAAGTTTGACGATGGAAATTTTCAAGAGACATTCCACGTGAAATATTTAAACTATTCGTATCTCAATTGAATTTTGAATGAAATATATGTTCAAAAACTGAAAGCTGAAGCCAGAAGGATTGGAATTGCCACCAACGTTTCGAAGACAAAATACATGAGAGGTTCTAAAGACGACAATGTGAACCTCCCACCCGAGTTCGGATTGACGGTGAGGAAATCGAGATGGTCGACGAATTCATGTATTTGGGCTCACTGGTAACCGACGACAATGATAACAGCAGAGAAATTCAGAGACGGATCTTGGCGGGAAATCGTGCCTACTTTAGACTCCGGAGGACGCTCCGGTCGAACAAAATTCGCCGGCGCACGAAGTTGATTATCTACAAGACGCTGATTAGACCGGTGGTCCTCTACGGCCACGAGACCTGGACTATGCTCGTGGAGGACCAACGCGCCCTTGGAGTTTTCGAAAGAAAGGTTTTGCGTACCATCTATGGTGGCGTGCAGATGGAAGACGGAACGTGGCGCAGGCGAATGAACCATGAGTTGTATCAGCTGCACATTCGTTGTATTGGTACGAACTTTCATGAAAAATAACGGATCAAAGACCAAAAATATCCACAAATTAGATCCAGGAAAAGAAGTCTCCCAAAGTACCCACTCTCGATGGGGGATGCAACTACAATGTGTCTTCTAACTTATCGTCGTCTATATCTGGATATACTGAGTAGCTTGAACCATTTCTTTTTCACAGTATTGGTCGGCATAGGACTTTTTGATCCATATTTCCTGCACGAGAATTTTGAACGAAACAATATGAAAGCTATAAGGATGAATGGAAAGTAGTCTGCAATCAACTGAATGCACGGCTTTTGTACTATCGACATAACCTAGACATTTCACAATATTTACTTAAATGCAAATAAAAACATTGAAATATCTACCTGTCTCATTTACGAATCGCATTCTCTCTGTCGTTCTCTGTTCAAGGGACTTGAAAGCACATGTGACCTTGTCTCACTTTACTATATTCAATTGCGCGTTAAAATACTGGACCAGTAGGTTTTATTCTGTACATAAATCTTTTTTTAGGGAATATGTGACCAAAAACTAAACTTCGAATTCCAAAGCAAATTGAACGTTCCAGGTTCCTGATAACTATTTAAGGTCCAACAATAAAGTAGAAAAACCAGATAATCTTAAAACGAAGCCGTCAAGTAAAAAAGCATGAAAACAAAAGAATAAAACCAGAAAAAGATGGAAGCTCTAGAAAGTCCATTGCATATTTATTAGCCTTTTCTCAGAAGATGAGATTTTCAAAAACATTTCAAAACTTTCTGATGCAATGGTTCTCAAATTCGTACAATCCGGTTTATTCATTTTTTTTATTCAAAAATATTTTTGGCTTCAAATATATGACCATTTCCTTTTAATTAATTATTTCATTCCGCATCTTTTTATTCGTTTTGTTCATCTGCGTTCATTTTACTTATTTTATTCGTTTCATTCTTTGGATTCACTCTGATCAGTTTACTCTTTTTGTGCATTTTACTCATATCATTCATTTAACTTATTTTATTCATTGTTTTCATTGTATGCATTTTATTCATTTTTTCCAGTTTATTCATTTTGTTCAGTTTCTTCATTTTAATAATCTGACTACTTTTTCAGTTTTAATCATTCCATCCAAATAATTTATTTGATTCAATTTATTTCTTTATATTAATTTATAACCTTTTACCATTGTTCAATTTTTCATCTTAATCAATGCATTAAATTCTGCTCATTTTCTTCTTTTTATTCATTTTATCACTTCAGCTCATTTTGTTTATTTGATTCGTTTGTTTTATTTATGCATTTCATTTATTTTTTACTTTATTCGTTTTGTTCATCCATTCTTTTTATTCATTTGATCCATTTCATTAATTTGATTCATTGTATTTACTGGATGAATTAAATCAATTTGATTCATTTGATTCATTTGATTTATTTGATTTATTTGATTCATGTGACTCATTTGATTCATTTGATTCATTTGATTCATTTGATTCATTTGATTCATTTGATTCATTTGAGATTCATTTGATTCATTTGATTCATTTGATTCATTTGATTCATTTGATTCATTTGATTCATTTGATTCATTTGATTCATTTGATTCATTTGATTCATTTGATTCATTTGATTCATTTGATTCATTTGATTCATTTGATTCATTTGATTCATTTGATTCATTTGATTTATTTGATTCATTTGATTCATTTGATTCATTAGATTCATTTGATTCGTTTGATTCATTAGATTCATTTGATTCATTTGATTCATTTGATTCATTAGATTCATTTGATTCATTTGATTCATTTGATTCATTTGATTCATTTGATTCATTTGATTCATTTGATTCATTTGATTCATTTGATTCATTTGATTCATTTGAATCATTTGAATCATTTGAATCATTTGAATCATTTGAATCATTTGATTCATTTGATTCATTTGATTCATTTAAATCATTTGATTCATTTGATTCATTTGTTTCATTTGTTTCATTTGATTCATTTGATTCATTCGATTCATTTGATTCATTTGATTCATTTGATTCATTTGATTCATTTGATTCATTTCATTCATTTGATTCATTTGATTCATTTGATTCATTTGATTCATTTGATTCATTTGATTCATTTGATTCATTTGATTCATTTGATTCATTTGATTCATTTAATTCATTTGATTCATTTGATTCATTTGATTCATTTGATTCATTTGAATCATTTGAATCATTTGATTCATTTAAATCATTTGATTCATTTGATTCATTTGATTCATTTGTTTCATTTGTTTCATTTGATTCATTTGATTCATTTGATTCATTTGATTCATTTGATTCATTTGATTCATTTGATTCATTTGATTCATTTGATTCATTTGAATCATTTGATTCATTTAAATCATTTGATTCATTTGATTCATTTGATTCATTTGTTTCATTTGTTTCATTTGATTCATTTGATTCATTTGATTCATTTGATTCATTTGATTCATTTGATTCATTTGATTCATTTGATTCATTTGATTCATTTGATTCATTTGATTCATTTAATTCATTTGATTCAATTGATTCATTAGATGCATTTTATTCATATCTTTAATTTTATGCATTTAATGTTCAGTCATTCGTTTTATTTTATTCAATTTGTTAGTATGAGTCAATTTATTCTATTAATCTTATAACTATTTCTAAATATAATCTTAATTTTTATTTAATAACCTAATCTAATTTGATTCGTGTATATTATAATTTTGATTTACATTAATTTTTCTACTCATTTTATGAATTTAAAAACCTATTATTTCATTTTTTGCTTTACTTTTTTATTTCGGTCGTTTTGTTGATTTCTATAATTTATTCAGTTTATTCGAGATTGTATTCGTGCAAGACTAGAAACTGTTTTCATCCCACCTCTAGTTTGGTGCTTATTTCTCGTGAGTTCTGCAAACTAATCCAATAGTGTGTGAATGTGTAAGAAATGTCTCATCTCACTGCTAGGTGGATTAAATCGGTTTTATTCTTTTGTTTTCATGCTTTTTTACTTGACGGCTTCGTTTTAAGATTATCTGGTTTTTCTACTTTATTGTTGGACCTTAAATAGTTATCAGGAACCTGGAACGTTCAATTTGCTTTGGAATTCGAAGTTTAGTTTTTGGTCACATATTCCCTAAAAAAAGATTTATGTACAGAATAAAACTTACTGGTCCAGTATTTTAACGCGCAATTGAATATAGTAAAGTGAGACAAGGTCACATGTGCTTTCAAGTCCCTTGAACAGAGAACGACAGAGAGAATGCGATTCGTAAATGAGACAGGTAGATATTTCAATGTTTTTATTTGCATTTAAGTAAATATTGTGAAATGTCTAGGTTATGTCGATAGTACAAAAGCCGTGCATTCAGTTGATTGCAGACTACTTTCCATTCATCCTTATAGCTTTCATATTGTTTCGTTCAAAATTCTCGTGCAGGAAATATGGATCAAAAAGTCCTATGCCGACCAATACTGTGAAAAAGAAATGGTTCAAGCTACTCAGTATATCCAGATATAGACGACGATAAGTTAGAAGACACATTGTAGTTGCATCCCCCATCGAGAGTGGGTACTTTGGGAGACTTCTTTTCCTGGATCTAATTTGTGGATATTTTTGGTCTTTGATCCGTTATTTTTCATGAAAGTTCGTACCAATACAACGAATGTGCAGCTGATACAACTCATGGTTCATTCGCCTGCGCCACGTTCCGTCTTCCATCTGCACGCCACCATAGATGGTACGCAAAACCTTTCTTTCGAAAACTCCAAGGGCGCGTTGGTCCTCCACGAGCATAGTCCAGGTCTCGTGGCCGTAGAGGACTACCGATCTAATCAGCGTCTTGTAGATAATCAACTTCGTGCGCCGGCGAATTTTGTTCGACCGGAGCGTCCTCCGGAGTCTAAAGTAGGCACGATTTCCCGCCAAGATCCGTCTCTGAATTTCTCTGCTGTTATCATTGTCGTCGGTTACCAGTGAGCCCAAATACATGAATTCGTCGACCATCTCGATTTCCTCACCGTCAATCCGAACTCGGGTGGGAGGTTCACATTGTCGTCTTTAGAACCTCTCATGTATTTTGTCTTCGAAACGTTGGTGGCAATTCCAATCCTTCTGGCTTCAGCTTTCAGTTTTTGAACATATATTTCATTCAAAATTCAATTGAGATACGAATAGTTTAAATATTTCACGTGGAATGTCTCTTGAAAATTTCCATCGTCAAACTTTCATATTACCCAGTTAAGCCAAATATTTTTCTGATATAGCCATGAATTTCCTTAATTATAGTGTAGATACAGGCTTTGAATAGAATTGAATTAAAGTTGAGTTGATGTAGCAGCAGACAAGACATAGTTTTGTTTTCTCAAACCTTCGCAATTACAATTAATAAATATTTCAGATTGGCAGAAGATGTTATCACACAACTTAGAAATGGATACAGAAATAGTTAGATAGATGCGATAGAAGAGAGACAAGGAGAGCAAGAGAGAGAGAGAGAGAGAGAGAGAGAGAGAGAGGGAGGGAGAGAGAGAGATGGAGGAGGGGGGGGGGGCGTGTGAGGAATGGCAAATGATGGTTAATGCAGTGACATTATTTTTATAGGTATATTATTTTGATATATTGATTCTTACATTCTTATCATAAATAATGTAAGTAGTAATTTTTGCGTCATAACCAGTATAACCTAAATCTTGCATAAGAGATAAATTTTCGCTAGATTTTTGGGCTTCAAACATACAGTTGCTTTCGGTGACGCCACAAGTATAATTATATTAGAAATCTTTTATCTCACTACTAGGTGAATTGATTGTTGATCTGTGTATTGATATATCATCCAACAATTACCTCATGATTGAACGCAATGCCTAATCCAAGGAATAAATACTAGAACTCACTGTTTCTTTATCAACACATTATTTTGTCTTTGAAGTGAACTTATATATTGATTTTTGAGAAATAGTTAATTTATTATAAAGGTAATTCACAAAATGTTCTCAACATTGAATTCCTTGAATCACGTAGATGTGATTTCATACACCGATATTCAAAATCGGTTTAGTTTTGCCCCTAAAACACCAGTAAAGCAATACTCTGTATGAAACAATCTCATTTTTAGTTAGGGGAAATTGGTAAGCGTGGACTAAGAATACAAATTGTTCAATATCTCCGCTGCTCGTGCACGGATTTAGACAATCTATAGCTTGTTAGAAAGGTATTTTTACAAGCTTTCTATTTATATGCAGTTTGTGGGACAAAATTGTATGGTTTGAAAGTTATTTGCTAAAAAACTGCCGTGTTTTGACAAAATCGCCCATATCTCAGAAAGTAAACAACATATCGAAAATCAAAAATAATAGTGTCAAATGGCAACGTTAGGCCTTTCATTTGAAACTAATTTCATTAAGATCGGTTCAGCCATTGCTGAGATAATTACATGACATTTTGTACATACATACATACACACATACACACACACACACACACACACACACACACATACAGACATTGTCTCAATTTGTCGAGCTGAGTCGATTGGTATATGAGACTCGGCCCTCCGGGCCTCGGAAAAAGTTTTCAAAGTTTGAGCGAATCCTATACATTTCTTTTGTAAGAAATGTAAAAATGCATAAAACTGAAAAGCTCGATGAATCAAGAATAGTAAAATTTATTTAACATTAAAAACACGACATATTTAAAGCAATAGAAAAAATAAATAAAACATTAAGAATGCATTAAACTAGAGGAGTATATATAAAAGAAAAGAATAAATTAACCATATAGAAATTTATAAAAAATGGACGAACCAGAAAATTTTGAAAAACTGGGAAATTGAAATGATGAAAAGACGAGAAAATTGAAAGTATTGAACAAAAACGGAGCAAACAAACAAAATGGAAAACAAAAAATAGTAGAAAAAAGCCAACATAGTATACTATAGAAACACAAAAATGAAAATACTGTATCGATTTTGTTGGCTATTTTCGGCAAATTTGAGACTAAGAGAAACGAAAGCAATGAAATTGAAAGACGGATAGGTTTTCTAGAGCGAATCAGTTATAAACTTAGAACGGAAAACTAAAACTAGGCAGGCTCATATGGGCATGATCGAAAGGAAATGTGAAGAATTCTTTGCCTTCTGCTTAGTAGGAGTTAGGCGTTGCACCCAAGTCTACCGCATGGGCTATGGTAGAACATATCTTATCATCATCATTTTACCGCCAACGCCGGCAAAAAATTCTTCACAAATCCTCGCCTAGAACGACCATGCGATCATTCTTCTCCCTTTCTGCTAGCATCAAGCCGTGACGTATACATTCAATCGACACCAAGCTATCGGTGTCGCACCGATCCTATTGTGATTGAACTACTTATTGAATTTTCGTTCCGCACACACGGATGGCTGACAGCAATTAATGACACAGCTCAGCTAGCAGAAATCGAATTTTTATCTACTTTTTTACCAACTAGTTTATATGTTACTATGTTTTAATTGCCGCAAGGTTCTACTGTATCGATTTTCTTGGCTATTTACGTTCTGAGCGAGGATTTGTGAAGAATTTTTTGCCGGCGTCGGCGGTAAAACATGATGATGAGCTATGTTCTACCATAGGCCATGCGGTAGACTTGGGTGCAACGCCCAACTCCTACTGAGCAGAAGGCAAAGAATTCTTCACATTTCCTTTCGATCATGCCCATATGAGCCTGCCTAGTTCTAGTTTTCCATTCTAAGTTTATAACTGATTCGCTCTAGAATACCTATCCGTCTTTCCATTTCATTGCTTTCGTTTCTTTTAGTCTCAAATTTGCCGAAAATAGCCAACAAAATCGATACAGTAGAACCTTGCGGCTATTAAAACATAGTAACACAAAAATGAAAATATCAACACGAAAGAAATGAATAAAATGGATATTATTTAAAGAATAGAAAAAGCACTACAAATGAAATTTGAAATAAATTCAAACAACGAATTAAATGTAAAATTAAGAAAAAGTGCGCATAGTATCAAGAAAAGATAAATTAAATGTTTTTTTAGGAAAAAAAAATCAATGTAAACGTATAGGAAAATGGTCAACAGAAAAAGTACTTTCAAAATAGGTTAAATGGAAAAGAAGAAATAACAATAACGAATTAAGTCTTAAGAAAAGGTATAAAAAAAATAAAAAATTATTAAATAAAATTATAGGGGGTGGGCGTAGCGTAGTTGGTAAAACGATTGCCTTATACGCAGCGCACCTGGGTTCGAGTCCGACCCCGCACGTAGGGTTAGAAATTTTTCCTAGGAGATTTTTCTAACCCGAAGAGGCGAATGACCTTAAGATTAAAACCTCTGTAATCAAAACAAAAAAATAAAATAAAATTATATTGAATGAACAATATGAAAAAATAAAACTACGATAAACGGAAAGCTAAAAACTAGAAAATGAGGAGAAAATAAGAGAAAGGTAAAAAATTAAACAATAAGACAAATTGGAATGAATTTGAATAAGTAAAATTGCGTTTGGAAATGCAAAAAATATAAAAAAGGAAATAGAAAAAGGCTATGACAAGAATAAATGTAGTAAATAGACAAATTCTAAAAATTAGATGGAATGACAAATGAAACAAATAAAAAAGCAGGATATTTAAATATGAAACAATAAGAAAAAAATCAGAATTTTCTCGTAAAAATTGCGCATAAAGTTCAATAACAGAGAAAAAACTATAAATTAAAGTAAGTGATAGCAATAGAAAAAAAGCAAAAGTAAGGAACGTAAAAAGATGGATAAAACAAAAGTGTGCAAATAGATAAAAAAGGCAGAATCTAACAATTGTAGAAATACAAATACAATCCACAACTTTAAAAAATAGATCAATGAAATTTTAACAAAATAAAAAAAATCCATGTAGGAATAAAAAAATGAGAAACATGGATCATATTTCAAGTAAGGGTTTTGGTTGGATTTTACGCTATGCTGGATTCGAAAACATTCATAATCCTATAAAAACATGAATTATTCTTTTATTTGTGTTGGTGTGTTAGAATACCTTAAAATATTTTACAAGAATGTTGTAACTGATTTCTAGAAAATAGTTCAAAAATAAAATAAAATCGTTACGTTCAGGAAGCGACGTTCAAAATCTCACGCTCACTCCTCCAAAACGAAAAGTTTTGTATGCGGATTTAACTTGCTACATTAGTTAGCTAATCTTGCTAACTAGTTGATTTAGTTTGGTAGCAGAGTTAAATTTTCTCTTCGAAATCAATCTAACACAATTTAGTAATTTAGTAGAACGTATGCTTTTTAGAATTATTGGCAGCTGCAGGATTGTGAACTAAGAGATCTTCTTTTCATGCTCCATGACGTATAAAATTCAAAACAAAACTATTAACACTATATGCGCCACGAAAGTGGCTTGTTGTGTACGCAATTTGCTGTTATAATGAAAATGTTGATAAAAGGCTGTATTTGAAAGAATTGTAAAACGTATTTATTTTTTTCCATCCCTGGCCTCTTTACTAAAGGGAATTGGTAATCGAAAATCACCGAAAAAAGCAACGTCATTTGAGTATGACCCCTTTACAAAATTGTTTTATGTATCATCTCGTATCTGAATATGATTTTTTATAAATTTTGTATCAATGAACGGCAAACCAAATATATTAAATTTTAAATTTAAATTTTTGGATTAATTTCGAATTTTTTTTGGTATATCAAGAGTTTTTGATGACTCATTTGACCAATTGAGCTCTCAAATAGAGATAGGGTTACCGCCTCGAGTGGTACTTTCCCGATCAGAAACACATAACAGAAATATTTCAAAAATATAACTCGCATTGTAACTTGTTATAAATTTCTGTTATTTTAACTACTAACGAGACCTAATTTATAACACAATATGTTACAAAAAATGTGTTCTGCTATAATCTTGTTATTTCATTCTGATCGGGTTGACCGGCAGAATTTTACTGAGCAGAGGATAGACTTCATGAGACACATGGGTATACGTTGAAATCAATCAGCATTTCAAATTAAAGTGATCTCGACTCGACAGAATTTTGGAGCGCTTCCATTGCTTTTTATTGTATAAAACGCTTAAAAACAAATAAATATGCAGTTTTATTTCCTTTGTAGCTCGTAGCACTAGGAGGAAAAATATCTTATTTTCTTCACATTCACCGCAGAGTGTAATGTTTTGGTAAAGCACTCCACCTTTCTATGTCGTTCACATTTAGTTGTACATATATTTTGCATTTGTTAACAGTTTTGTTGATTTAGTTGGATGTAGTGATTCGCTTTCTCGGATATTCACAAAGAATCCAAAAGCACCAACCACTCTCGCTGTGAAGGATAGCCCGAGCGAGCTTTGCTCTGCTCCTCAGTAAACAAACACGGGGTGTGAAATCATACTTCAGTTTCTTTCGAGAATCTTTGTGAGGAACATAGGGCCTGCAACCCGAGGATGATATTTATGAGGGCTGGGTGCTGGGTGATTCCTGGTAAAGAAAAGAGCAACGCAAAATAATGTAATGGATTCTTCCGGAAGAATTCAGATTTACCTGAACGAAGACACGGAATTCGCTTCTAAAAACCGGTGTGGCAACCCTAAGCAGTTTTTTTTTCTTTCAATGATTACTTTCGATACTAATCCAGCGCTTTCGAAGATTGGAAATTCAATAAATCAAAAAAATCGATTTCAAATTGGCGAAATTTGAAGACAACCTCATGACTTCTAATCAAACCATTTAAATGTTTAACCATTACAAGTCTGATCATATTTTAATTTCGATTATAGACATTTTAACGATAAGATCATTCGCTTTTTCATTCAGGTTAGGAATTTTCCTATAACAAATCTCTATTCCTGTGTGCGGGAATGAGATTCGAACCCAGGTGAGCTGCGTACATGACATTCAATGTACAAATTCCGCTATGCCCGCTCGAGTCTGATCTTGTTTCGATGCAAGAATTAGGTTGGTATAAACATAGTTGATATCAAATATGCAGTAGTTTAGAATTTTCGCTATTCTAGTTACCTCATACACAAGATATTGAATTTTTAATTATATTCTCAAATAATTTTTTGTCGAAAAAGTATTTGTCAAAATTTTAGTTTCTGTTAAAAATCTGGGCCCTCTTCAAAGCTCCGGGCCCAGGGGGAAACACCCCGGTCCCCCCCCCCCGCCTCTCGGCGGCCCTGAGTGGAGGTGGCTTGATTTTGAAAGTCATCTTCTTGTATTTCCGAAAATCGATTTATTTTATTTTGGATTTTTAAAATTCAAAATGGAATCTATGTTTCTGTTTATGTATGATGGAATGAGGATAGTTTCTCATTTGAACAGCGAAATAAATTTGATGGTAGAAATGCTAAAATTGTTTATTTGTCACAGATATGGAAAATAATAAATGGGATGCGAAATTTTTCAAATTTTGCTCCATTCGAGCCGCCATAACATCACCACAAAATTTGCCTATGAGTTCAGTATATGGGAGCTGTCAAGTCGCCTTCTTGACAAAATAGTGTCAAATTTTGGAAACTCATTTCTTAACACAGTTCTTATTAGGAACCCTTCCCATTTATCGTAAGTTGCATGAAACCTCCGTGTTTGCGATGATGTCGCCACCAAAGAAACCGTCCACTGTGATACTTAGAATTTCAATGCGAGAAACTAATTTTGTGACGTTTTTGCCTTTCTCATATAGAAAGGTTATGCAATCACTCTGAAAAACGTCAACCTAATCCCGGCCCGGAGGGCCGAGTGTCATATCCCATTCGACTCAGTTCGTCGAGATCGGAAAAAGTCTGTATGTGTGTGTGTATGTATGTATGTGTGTGTGTATGTGTGTGTGTGTGTATGTATGTGCGTATGTGTCAAATAATGTCACTCATTTTTCTCAGAGATGGCTGGACCGATTTGCCCAAACTTAGTCTGAAATGAAAGGTGCAACCTTCCCATCGGTTGCTATTGAATTTTGGATCGATCGGAATTCTGGTTCCGGAATTACGGGTTTCAGAGTGCGGCCACACAGAAATTTCTCATATAAACTATAGGAAAAATTAAAAACTGAATTTTTATTTTTGATGCTAAATGTGTTCAAGGTGCATGAAACGTCGAGATTTGATGCAAACTCGAAAAAAAAATTTGACTACGATTCACTTTTTTGGATTTTGGCACATTTTTGCCTTTCTCATATAGAAAGGTTATGCAATCACTCTGAAAAACGTCAACCTAATCCCGGCCAAATTTTTTTTTCGACTCGTTTAGGGTTTCTGGATTTTAACAGGGGCGTAGTTGATGGTTTACGGAGAGGGGTTACACCCCCCCCCCTCTACTGTTCGCGCCCCTCCTTTAAAAATCTCCTTAAATCACCCCTCAGACCACCACCCCAACCAGCCCTCATACCCCTCCCTTTCAACCCCATCATCTTTAAACCACCACTACATTACAAAGCATACCAATTTAAGCTGGGGAGTCGTTCGTTCATGAGACTTTCGCCCTCCTCACATACCCACCCCCGCATGACAAAATGAGTTAGCAAGCAGATAACATTGATCTAATGCTGATTAGGCTAATGAAGTATGATATTTTTTTGTTTCAAGTGTTTCACCGTCGACACGTAGCTCATCAAGTTCGTGGCTGGCATGCCATTGTGTATAAGTGCAAAGTGTACTAAGAATGTAATGGACATTTCCACGATTATGTTGAACATAAAAAGTCTCCGTGCCATAGTTTAGAGAAATGAGAAAGGCACAATTGCACCGCTAGGTGGATTAAAACAGGTTTTTACGCACTTGTTTTCTTTATTTATATTCGGAAGAGATAATCCAAACAGCGTATTACCACAGACTAACAGACATAACACTCAAAAACAAAGCTTCGCCCGCTTTAACGGTCATTTTAAATATATTTGTAGTTGGGACTGTGGCCACATTTGAAATTATGGCGCCACTGACATATGAACAAGCATATGGGGGATAGACCACTAGTGAAAAATTGTTCCCAAACCTGAGGGGTAACCCACCAGTAAATGAGTGATTGGGACTGTGAATAAAAGGTGGAGCTAGTGTTCTGGGAAAATTGTCGGATCGATGTTTTTTGAGGGAATTCCCTCATAGTGTTATGTCTATTAGTCTGTGGTATTACTTTAAGGCTCACGTTATTTTCTTTGAGCATGTGTAAGAATTGAAGGCTTGGTAGTATGCGTAGGAAGCATTTATTAAACTCTAAAAGAAGAAAATCATTTGAATGACGATTCAAAATATGCAAAATAGTTGGAAAAACAATTGACCGGGTGGAATGATGCTTTTGAAAAAGTGGCTGTAGTTTTTTCATTACATAGTTGTGCTGCACCAACAGTTTGGCATAATTAGAATCGTGAGAATCTAAGAAATCGACTGATTTTCTTTTGTTAGATTTCTAGAGAAAATTTTCAATAGGACTAAAGTAACAATGAGAGATTCTCTTTGGGGTCTTTCTCTTCTGTTCATTACTCGGCCATTTCAACATTCACTACTCTACTCTTTGCATAATATTGTAGTAGAAAACGTCGGCTTTCGATATGTACTGGAAAATTAGTGCAAAGTGTTGTAATGACGTCGTAATAAACGAAAGAGAAAGTAAACAAAGAGAGGCTCTCAATGTTATTTACGTCCTATTGAAAATTTTCTCTAGATTTAATTAATGCTTTATATGGATAAACCGGTGACAAAGTTGAACGCATTTTTTCCATCGCATACTATCAAGCATTCAATGCTTATAGACGCTCACCCAAAGTTCTTTGAACCTTAATGCCTTTGTTTTTCCTTCTTGAAACGCATACAAATAAGGGATCATCTATAAATGACGTAGCATTATATGGGGGAGGGGGGAGTTTTGTATTTTGTGATGATGCGTGACGACAAGGGTGGTAGGGGGTCATGTCATACTACGTAGCTTTTTGCCTTTCTCATATAGAAAGGTTATGCAATCACTCTGAAAAACGTCAACCTAATCCCGGCCCGGAGGGCCGAGTGTCATATCCCATTCGACTCAGTTCGTCGAGATCGGAAAAAGTCTGTATGTGTGTGTATGTGTGTATGTATGTGTGTGTATGTGTGTGTGTATGTATGTGCGTATGTGTCAAATAATGTCACTCATTTTTCTCAGAGATGGCTGGACCGATTTGCCCAAACTTAGTCTCAAATGAAAGGTGCAACCTTCCATTCGGCTGCTATTGAATTTTGGATCGATCGGAATTCTGGTTCCGGAATTACGGGTTTCAGAGTGCGGCCAAACAGAAATTTCTCATAAAAACTATGGGAAAAATTAAAAATAGAATTTTTATTTTTGATGCTAAATGTATTCAAGGTGCATAAAACGTCGAGAGTTGATGCAAACACGAAAAAAATTTGACGAAGATTCACTTTTTTGGATTTTGCGCATTTTTGCCTTTCTCATATAGAAAGGTTATGCAATCACTCTGTAAAACGTCAACCTAATCCCGGCCAAATTTTTTTTTCGACTCGCTTAAGGTTTCTGGATTTTAACAGGGGCGTAGTTGATGGTTTACGGAGAGGGGTTACACTCCCCCTCTACTGTTCACTCCCCTCCTTTAAAAATCTCCTTAAATCACCCCTCAGACCACCACCTCATACCCCTCCCTTTCAACCCCATCATCTTTAAACCACCACTGTATTACAAAGCATACCAATTTAAGTCGTTCGTTCATGGGACTTTCGCCCTTCTCACATACCCATCCCCGCATGACAAAATGAGTTAGCAAGCAGATAACATTGATCTAATGCTGATTAGGCTAATGGAGTATGATATTTTTTTGTTTCAAGTGTTTCACCGTCGACACGTAGCTCATCAAGTTCGTGGCTGGCATGCCATTGTGTATAAGTGCAAAGTGTACTAAGAATGTAATGGACATTTCCACAATTATGTTGAACATAAAAAGCCTCCGTGCCATAGTTTAGAGAAATGAGAAAGGCACAATTGCACCGCTAGGTGGATTAAAACAGGTTTTTTAAAGGGAAATAACTAACATCGTTTTTCATTTTTTTTAAATTTTTGCGGTGACTAGGAGGGGGGGGAGGAGAATTACCGCCAAGCTACGTAATTACCAGGAGGTATTTAGGGGTTTGTGACGAAATGCTACGATGGGGGATGGAGATGTCAAAAATCACTCTAAAAATGCTACGTCATTTATGGATCATCCCTTACTGAAAAAAAGTCTCATTTGATCAAATTTACCCCGGTGATCAAAGATACCCCGTTTTACAGTATGCTAGATGTATCACTAACACCAATGCAAACGAAATAGTTATGAAAATTTATCACTTTTGCAAGCGATGTGGATTTCCATTAACATTTTCATCGCTTTTCAGTCGTGATTATACAATTAATCTATATGGGAGTGAGCCGTGAAAAATTTAACGTCTACTAAGTGTCTATTCAATACAAGTTTCACGCAAATTTTGTTATTTACAGTGCTTTCGATTTCCGCATTTTAAAATTGATGCTAAAGGAGAAAGTTCGAGGGAAAAAACTACCGGTTCTATCTTTCATTTTTGGAAGCAGCTCGGTTTGTTGCTAAGAAAGGGCGGAGCTCGAACAAACAATTGGCGGAACAATTCTCGAGTACTTTTTCAAATGGACGTAAGTAACAATGAGAGATTCTCTTTGAGGTCTTTCTCTTCTGTTCATTACTCGGCCATTTCAACATTTACTACTCTACTCTTTGCATAATATTGTAGTAAAAACCGTCGGCTTTCGATATGTACTGGAAAATTAGTACAAAGTGTTGTAATGACGTCGTAATAAACGAAAGAGAAAGTAAACAAAGAGAGGCTCTCAATGTTACTTACGTCCATTTGAAAAAGTACTCGAGAATTGTTTTTAAATCAGTGGTTACAACCATAATGTCAAAGTGCCATGTGCCAGATTGCACAAGCAAACTTTCGCAATCTAGTGGCATAGGAAGAGCGTCTGACAAAGTGTCATTCCATCGGCTTCAGTTTCTTGGACAAGACACATCGCTTAATACATCCAACAGATTTATCTGTTCGCAGCACTTCCGTCCTGAAAGCTTTCGAGAGCAGAACCAGCCATATAAAGGTCATCAGCGGCGTCGTTTAAGATCCAATGGTAAACAAAAATAAAAAAGTGTTTGTCTAGGTAAATTGTGTTTACTCTTTTTCATTTAAAGCTGTTCCCAGTAACGTAAACGTAAGCGACTACCGGACAGAATGAAGTGCTCGAACACGCTTAAATGTCATGACTCATCAGCGAGTATCCAAAATCTTCAGGAGTACAAGTTTATAGTACCTCAGTCTCATCCAGAGTTATTTTGGCAAGACAAAGTTCGTTCGTTGCAGGCAGAGATAGTGGAATTGCAGCATGCACTACATGATTCTCACAACGAAATTAAATACTTACGTTCGCAGAACGAGGAAGTGTGTAAACAAAACGCAGAACTGAAAAAGGCCATGTCGCATTTGGGAAAGGTTCATGATCAACAAGTGATGGAAAAATCAAAATCTCATCTGTCGAAAAATTGGTTTGAGGGCGAAGAAATTTCCCAAGGATGTATTCTTCGTTATTAGGGTTCGTCGCGGTGCGGATGTAGGCGGTAAATGGATAGTCCGCACCGCAACCGCAAAGAAATATTAAAACCGCACCGCTTACCGCAACCGCATTACATTTACCGCACCGCACCGCGCGGTGATGCGGTAAATGCGGTAAAAATCATGTATTTTAAAAATTGTGCTGAAAAATTATTCATTTGTTTTTTATAGCCATATAGTATAATGTTATTCTTATTTACACGAAAATTAGCTTTGACGGACTCCTCAGAATGGAACATTTAGGAAAATATTCAACTTTGCAAGTTATATTAAGAGCGGTAAGGGTTTTGGCGCAAAAAAAAAACACTTTTTCTCGATATTTTTAAACTTTGTGTGAAGCGAACTGATCAAAATTTTTGTACATTATAGTGTATCATTTCTATAACATGCTGTAATTTTTCCATGCAAAAATATCGACAAACGACTCGGTGACGAAGCTTTTTGTATAACGTCTCTGGAAAAACATGATTTTCGGTGTTACCTGCCATTCAAAAACTACTTAACCGATTTCTTTTAAACTTTGTATACAGATTCTATGTAAAATACCTAACCCCTACGTTAAAGTTTCGAGATAAATTTTCAATTAAGGCAAAAACTATCCAAGCTATGCAAAATTTAGCATCTGGGTTAACTTTGACACTTGTCACAATATGAAGGGAGACCTTGAGGGAGACTTTGAGAAACACAAAAAAAATTGCAATGCCCTACATTACTTTCAAAAAGTTACAAAATACTCCTAACTGAAAAATATTATTTGTTTATTTGGTAGAAAATATTCCCAGTTGGACGAACAATGGACGCACGCGAAAAAAAATTCCTCCAAATTCGTTTTGGTTTGATGTCGTTGGTTTGATGATGATAATGACATTCTTTGGATTGTTTTTAAGTCTTAGTATTATTATTTCATCTTTAAGTTCTTCAAATTAATCAAAATTCACAGTTAAGAAAATGTCATCGGAAACGATTCATTATTCCACGATTGCCAAGAGGAATAGGAGAAATGATGCATTTTGTAATTGGATTTGACAGTAAAATTCAATTGTTTTTCAATGATTGAATTTTGCGTTTTATGTATCTGAAAAGGTTCGTTTGTAATTTTTTTCTTTGCAGTATAAACTAAATAGTTTTCAAAATAAGTCGTAAAAATAATAGTGCCAAATTATTTTGGACACAGCTTATAGATTTTATTTCTTATGTTTTATCACATTAGAATGACCATAATGTAAAAAATCAAGTAGCTATAGGTCGAATACAAATTATATTCGGATTTCTTTTCAAATCATTGTCAAGTCAATGGAAATTAGAGCAATTAAATGTTTATCATGTTTCTCCATTGTAGGTTAATAAATAAAACTCGAACGTTCTGACAAAGAGATGTTCCTAATAATGACATATGCTAAGCGTTCAGAAAATAAATCTAGTTGCGTCCTTCTCTAATGGTAAAAGTCATAGTTTTAGTGCACTTTTTAATGCAGACTTTATCAATTATTTTTTGAAGTGCGGTTGCGGTAATACCGCGCGGTAAGGGCTCATTTCCCGCACCGCATCCGCGGGAAAAAGTGTCTCACCGCACCGCAGTTTTTGCGGTGCGGGTGCGGTAAATACCGCGCGGTTGCGGTAATTACCGCAACCGCGACGAACCCTATTCGTTATATTAGTGCACCAGGGTATGAGTATTTAACAAAAACTCTACATTTTCCATTACCAAAACCAAGCTGGCTACGGAGTTACGCATCAAAGATGGACATGCGAAAAAGTTTTTTCGAAGAAGTGTTGAAAATTATTTTAGCGACTTCAGTTAACATGTCCGAATTTGACCGCATATGCGTACTGCAGTACGACGAAATGTCTTGCAGCGAGCTGTACGAATACGATAGAAAACACGATGATGTGTTCGGCCCACATTCAAAAATGCAGGTATGTTCTCTAAAAATTATATAACAAACTTTAAATAAACAACAAATTTCAACAGGTGCTGATGATACGAGTTATATTCAATGACCGGAAGCAACCAATCTACGCGGCGTTTGACGTCAGTATGAATATGGATCTACTTCTTAAAGTGGTCATAAAAGTACATGAGGCAGGATTTGAAGTTGTGGCGGCTGTTTCTGACTGTGGTGGTGGGAATGTAGAGATCCGGTCCGGTGTAAATCTACAAGAACCAAAAACTTTCATTCTACACCCAGTTACTCAAAGTAGGTTGTTTCTGTTTGCGGATGTCTCTCATCTTTTAAAACTGATCCGTAACTGGCAAATTCTGTAGCATAAGCAAACCATCCAAATTATCTAGCACAGCGTTTTCCAACCGGGGGTGAATTGCGCGGGATACATTTTAACTTGTTATTTTAACGTTCTAACGTTAATTGATATGCTTACTGAAAGTGAACAGGAACAGCTTTCTAATTGGAAAATTTTGAGTTTCATGCAACTGAAAATATTTTTTTTTTCTAGCAGGGTAACGATAGTAGGCAATTTTTTGAAAGGAGTACATTATGGAGATCAATATTCGGAAAGGGGTACACATGGAACAAAAAATGTTGAAAACCACTGATCTAGCACAACTTTCATAGTAGCTTTCGTCAACTTTAAACAATTCTGATAATCTAAGAATCGAACAATGATATCATTACCTCTTTTATGTATATGGGTCATTCCGAGCGATGTGATAAAAAATTAGAAAACTTGAAATCGACCTTCACAGATTTGAACCAATTTTGGGGCAATTATAGATAGATATATAAAAATCTAAATTTTTGTGTCAATTGAATCACCCCTCGGTCCATCAAATGAATCAAATGAATCAAATGAATCAAATGAATCAAATGAATCAAATGAATCAAATGAATCAAATGAATCAAATGAATCAAATGAATCAAATGAATCAAATGAATCAAATGAATCAAATGAATCAAATAAATCAAATGAATCAAATGAGTAAAATGAATCAAATGAATCTAATCAGTTTAATGAATTCAGTTGAAACAATGAATCAAATGAATGAAATGGATAAAATGACTAAAATGATTGAAATGAATGAAATGAATAATATTAATAAATTGAAAAATAAATGAATCGAACAAAATGAATAACTAAAACAAACGAATCAAATTAATAAACTAAACGAATTGAATTGATAAAATAATCGAAAAGAAGAATATGAGCAGAATAAAATGAATTGATTAAAATAAAAAAATAAACGTTAGCAAGTTGTGAATATATAGAAAAACAAGAAATTGTGTCAATTAATAATTTGGATAAAAATCAATAAAACTAAAAAATAGAGAGCTTTTTAAAATGAAGAAGCCTATGTATGAACCGGAAAAAAAAACAAATAGAATGAATAGAATGAAAACAGTGATTAAAATAAATTAAATGAATGACAGGAATAAAATGCACGAAAACTGAACTGATCAGGGTGAATTCAAAAAATGAAACGAATAAAATTGATAAAATGAGCCTAAGTGAGCAAAATGAATAAGAATGCTGAATGAAATAAATAAATATAATGGATCATTACATTATACTTAAAACTAGTCAAATATTCAAAATTAATAAAATCAGCAAGTCGAATGAAATCCATAAAATGAAGAAACTGAAAAAATACTATTTAGAATGAAATTAAAAACAATTTTTGAATAAAGTAAATGAATAAACCGGAGAGTACGAATTTGAGAACCATTGTATCAGAAAGTTATGCATTATTTTTGAAAACCTCATTATCTGAAAGATGGCTAATTTATATACAATGAATTTTCAAAGCTTCCATTATTTTTTGTTTTCACTTTTTCGTTTTTCTGTTCTTGACGGTTTCGTTTAAGATTATCTGGTGTTTCCACTTTATTGATGGACCTTAATTAGTCATCAGGAACCCGGAACGTTCAATTTGTTTTGAAATTCAAAATTGTCGTTTTGGTCACATATACCCGAAAAAAATAGAGAGCTACAGATCAATAACGGAGTACCAGCCAGGGGTGGTCGCTCAAGCTCAATCTCAAGCTCTTTTCGCAGGTAAAATTGCATGCAAAAGAAATGTTTAATATATCATTTTCTTGTCGCGGTTTAGAATTTTTTTACAAAAAATAGAGTAGAATGGGGTCAAATAGGTCTGGGGATACAATAGGTATAGGGTAGTGGTTTTCAACCGGGGGTGAATTTACCCCCAGGGGAGAATTCGATTTTTGTAAGAGGTGAATTTTGAGGGGTAATTTTTAATTTGTTATTCTAACATTCCTGTTGGATAATTGACCAATGTGTCAAGAATTAAGATGAGGGCTGAATGACTCTAGAAACAGGTTTCACATTGGGACAAAAATGATGAAATGAAAATTACTCTAACAAAGAAAAGGATACACGATGGAGATAAATATTCGGAAAGGGGTACATGGCACAAAAATGTTGAAAACCACTGGTATGGGACATTATCTGTGCTATGTTATTGCAGAGGCCGCTCATGTTAGGTGAATTAGATACACGGTAGAGAACATCATTGACGACTGTCATTTCGGTTGTTACTGTGGATCAGCTGAAGGGGAAGATGGGGTAAAACGCACCTCTAAGGAAATATGATCATTACTCAGCTACAGAACATTAATTGGGATAACCTAATAAATAATATCGTTTATCAACCCATTATATCCTAGCGTATGAAATTTCATACGCAGAACTATCCACCGTTTAACGCGTATTTACTGCAGAATTTTGGCATCTAACTGCTTTATTATTTCACTAATGGGATAATTGCACCTCATATTTAATTGTGAAACAAGACAACTGCCATATTTTATAATTTTGTTTACATTTTTGAACTGTATATAGTTGGGGCAAATGACGGCTGAAAAGTAAGCAATACATTTAATTGAATTTTATTGTTGGAATTCGTGCTAATAATTCCATTATGTGACAAAACGATCCTACAGGTGTAAAAGAAATGTTGTCTATCAGAAAATCCGAAGAAATATAACAAACAATTTAAAATTCGTTGTTTTTATTTAAGCGTATGAAATTTTTTGCACGAGATATTTTCATTCTCAAAACCATTTTAAGCGGTGATTTTATTTTTCCCATAATCTTTGATACATTTTTTGGTGGAATTGAAGATATCACTGCATTTGGCTCACTTTTTGAAACCCCTGGGTTATAATGGGTTAAACATTTTCCTTTATAATCACTTTGCAAAATATTCAAAAACACGAAAAGAATTCAATGTTTCAAAATCATTAAAAGTTACTCTTTGAAAAATAAGCGAGGCAAAACGGGTCGTCAAATGGTGGGATAACAAAATTCTCACAAGTTTCCTATCTCATGCCTCCACGCGAGTCTAAGTCTATTGATGACATTTGGTCCTTAGACCGGCGACGACTGGGTGCTATCAGCCTTCTGCCGATAGTAGCAGAATGAGAGGGTGCGAACAGATCTAGTCGAGAAAACATTGCCGTAAAAATGAATAGTTGATCGGAAATTAGCCCCAAGACGACTAATCTGACTCGTATCGATGATCATGGGTCAATACGTATTGAAAATTCGCCGCGTCTGTTTTTATGAACCTAATTTCAAGCTCCGTTACTGCTATCAAGCCCGTGCATCAGGTTCACAATCCTTTATATTTCCCTTCAGTGTTCGTTATTATCGCTCGTATACTTGTATTCCAAAAACAATCCGATATGGAAAATAAGAAATACTTTCCCTTGCCTGTATAATGTGTTATCACTCGGTAGTTTTCAAGCCAATAAATATATCGTAGAGAAGAAGTAAAAAAAATTCCGTCTAAATACTGTTTCAATAAATAGTGATCCGGCCCATTACGCAGATAAGATTAGCTTACCTAGGCAATACTCCTACGGTCGGCTGTGTGGAGTTCAAATTGCTTTTGTTTAGGGATCATAGGATACTCTCGGTAGCCGGCTGCCCAGAGTTTAAAAAGAACCAAAAACTAAACAAGATCTTTTCTTTTTCGAGTCATCGTGCATTCTAAGACTAACTAAACAACTACATAATAAAATATACTTTATAGGTCACATCGCTTGCTTGGAGCGAATCCTAGACCTGATACCCTTCCAAACTACCAACTCCGCGACACCTATGGAAGAGGCTGATGAATCGTCGTCCTTCCGTTAAGTAGGTGGAGCATCAACACTTCCTGTCTACCTTATCCTTTATCCTTCCCCGTGAACGATGAAGATGGGACGGCCGGCAATGATGGCTATCATGCTGTTGAGGTTTTAATGTGGGTCGGATTGGGATGAATTCCTACTTACCATTTCCTAAGTGCAGAATGCTCGGTGAACAGCACGTACTTTTATTTTCTGTCGGGATATCACAAAAGTGTGCCATTAAATAGCCTTAAGTTATGCAATTTGTAGGTTTTCAGACCGATTTTTCTGTTTTCGATTAAAAAAATCAGCAAGATCAAAGAGGGCATTTTGCCCCTGACGGAGCAAAATCATAAAATTAGCAATTAGCATTATAAAGCAAAAGATTTTCATATGCAGTGCGACAGAATAACAAAAAATGGTCAAAACAGAACTGGAATGCACTGATATAATATTAAAACAGCATTTATAAGGGAAGAGGTCGTAAAGAACACAATTTCATCTGTTCAAGATGGCGCAAGTATTCGATCAGCTTCTAAACAATTCAAGGTTCTGTTCAATATATTACGTGCTCGTGTGAAAGGAAAGTTCTCGACATGAATGAAAGCGCGTCAGGTATTTCGGGTGAGTTAACAATATAATAATTTATGGTGTTGTTGAAGTAGATAATCGAAAAAAAATTATCGAAAAAGAGAAGAAAAAGGAATCAAAAAAAAATGCTCCGAAGCGCAAACGTGATCGTTGCACAGCTAAGCAATCACGAGAGCTGGAATGTACAATTTCTGTTCCACACTCTGGCGACGACGAGGACACCGAAGAAGTCACTCGCATGTACGAAGACAGACGCAGCTGCTGAAAAAATATGACTTCATATCATTTGCCACTTCCTCATTTTCTTACCTGAATAATGTCAATGGATTGCATATATTATTCGTGTTAATATTTTTTAAAATAATCTGTAGTATTCATAATCTTCAAATAAAAGTTGACTTTCTAGGCCTGTACATTGTTTTATGTAACCTCGAATAAGGTGACCTATCGTACCCGCAGATCTTTAAAACATCGAAAAAAGTACCTTAGCCTTATTAAATTTAGCTTGATAAATATTTGGCCCAGCATAAAATTGTTGTTGCCGAAACATTACCAGATGTATAACCTTTCCAATGAATGCATGTTTGACAAAATCAGTGCAAAAATACCAACGCAAAAAAACTGCCCACTTTACCCCACTCTACTATACTCTAACTTTGCGAATTTTAAAATCAAAAGATTTTAAAATTTGAAAGAGTGACCTGGAAGCAGTACGGAAGAGTGAATCATAAACTAACAGACATAACACTATGAGGAAATTCCATAAAAAAATATCGATCCGGCCATTTTCCTAGAACACTAGCTGTCCCTTTTATTCACGGTCCCAAACATTCATTTGCTGGTGGGTTATCACTCAGACTTTGGAACAGTGGTCTATCCCCCATATGCTTGTTCATATGGTAGTGGCGTCATAATTTCATATGCGGTCACAGTCCCAACTACAAATATATTTAAAATAACCGTTAAAGCGAACGAAGCATTGTTTTCGAGTGTTATGTCTGTTAGTCTGTGAGCGAATGTTGAAAAATCGGATTTTAGAAAATACCACGAAATGGGGCGCTAAAATGGAAATGAAAAAATTATCTCTCACCTATAATACATTGGTAACACGAAACGCTACTGTTACGGCAGTTACAGTGCGCAAATTAACTTGCAAGCCATTATTTTGAAAAACTATAAAAAAATAAAAAAATCAGCGTAAATGAAAACAAAATTTTTATGCTTCAAAATTAAATTAAACTATAATTGAATAAATCATTAAGAACAATTACGTAATACTAATTGTTACTTACGTTGTAAAACAACCGGTATGTGAACTGATATTGTCACGAGTCACACTCCCACTGACGTGTCATGGCATGACACCACAAAACGCTAACGGCAACGGTACACTGCAGGTACAAATGAACCCCACGCCAACTTTGACTCCTGCTTCCGCGAAGGCCAAAAGCAAGCTGGTTCTACCACCTTTTCCTACTGTTACTATGAACTCTAAATTATAATTTTGGTTAGGGTTCCAGGTCGGTAAATGCCGAATTCTCGTTTTCACACGGCTCCAAAGATGACGTGGGGTACATTTGTACCCCAGTGCAACGTTCTACGGTTAAAATGGACTGTTTCCTGCAAATTTCTTGCTGTACCAACAGACCGAATGAAACAGCACCATTTCCGGGAAGCGAAATGGATGCTACACTGTTCCAGCAACCCATCATTACCGATATCTCAGTGACGTGCTTAGGCAAAACCACAAAACTGTCTCGTATCGGTCAGGTGGGTGACTACATTCCCGGAGTGGATAATTAAGCTCGGTTCCGAAGCGCAAAAAACGACGAGTTTTGTAAATAATCGTTCTTCTAGCATTACCCAGTTGGTACCAGCACCCCTCCCCCCTGGCCACTTCAGTTATTTATCATCAAACCGAGTTGTCATTCAGTGGTTCGTACTACTCAACATAAAGCATACAGTGAGGATGCATGCAGTACGGTTTAAGGAGATCAGGTTGGATTGATGAAAATAGGTATAAAGATTCTGATTTGAAATGTGGCGTAGCTATAAAATAATCATACGTAAAGTTTTAAATGGTATGGTATACAACCATACCACTTTTAATCATACCTGTGTATCTGACGATTGTACACTGTCAACGGAGACTCACTCTGCCTTTGAGTCTGGTTGATTACAACTGGCAACGTTTGATTTGAAGCCTATATATGCGACATTTTTACGGAAGCAAAGGCGTATCTAAGTGGGGGATTGCAAACAATGTTTTCAAAAATTAGATTTAATGCCACGTTAATAGCATTATCAATCCACCGAATATTCCTATACGTAGGCTGACAGCAATTTTAAGTAAAAATCGGCGAAACATAATCCACCGGAAATAGTTTCCTTTATGATCTTCGTTAGAGACAAAATTGAGAGTTTAATTGAACCATTCCGACTTCCTAAACACAATACAGATACCCCTTCCACTAGCCACACCAATGAGAAAGCGAAGAATTGTGTAGATGACAGTTGACGACGCCGACGAGTAGGTTACAATAATTACCCATTTTCGATGAACGCCTACACGGCGACTTCATTACAGAGAATGACTTTCAGCATATATAGCAAGTGTATAATTGTAGGTACTATTCCGGCATTGTGCATTGAAGGCACTGAACGACACATTCATTCTGATAATGTATAATTTTATTTTGCATAGATAGTTTTAAAAAACATGTGTGTAATTTATATAGAAACCCAACTCAAACTGATGGAATTTTAAATTCAGTTAGAAAGATGGAATAATGAACTCAAGCTGTACCAAAGATGAATCATTGGATCATCTTCATTTAAAACTATTAATATTAATCCTAAACAGAAAACCGCAAATATTTAGAAAATTGGTAGCATCAAGGTCACCGGAACAATTTTCTTCAATCATCTCGAACGAATCCCAATTACTGGGAAACCGCCTAAATTGACTTAATACAAAACAATTCCAGAACCGCTTAAATTACAGGTTCGTACTCAAAAGTGTGAGAAAATCGTTTTCTCAGGTTCAGCACCCTGATTTCGGTTACTGCTACCAGAATGGATATTCAACAAAACAATCTCGCTAAACTCCCTGAACTGGTGCGTTTTTATATTAGGAAGCAAATCCCATTCCCGAAAAAAAACACCGAAACCCGTCAAAAAGGCAAAGACCAACGTCATTTTCAACCTAGATAATTGTTTTCCCTGTCATAATTGCTTATATGTTTATGAAATGTTGCAACCCACAAAATATGAAAAGAAAATCGAAAAAGCCACACAAAGGATAGAGGTCCATCCCGGTCCATCACTCCTCGGGAGAAGACAATGAACTTTTTTCCTGACGGCGGTCGTTGCGATTCAGCTTCTTACGTAATGATACCAACCGAAAACAATCTGAGCTCGAAAAGGATCCGTTAGAACAAGGCAGCTCAAATGCAGGAAGAGTAGCTTCTTCTCATTAAACATCTGTTGTTATGGTCAGGAACTCTCAAAATGTAACAAAGGATTGCGAAACATGCCAGGACGGAACCTGGGTCTGTAATTGAGACCGGCAAAGGAAGGATATTTTTCCACTTCACCACGATACTCAGCTGAGGAGAAATGATCTTCGCTGCGTGATGACGACCTGCCTACAGTCGGAACGGGACCCCCGGGGCCTGTGACGTTTTGAAACACTGATTTGTAATTGTGGTGCTATTTTTGGCGCCAAGGGAAATGTATTTGTTTCACTCAAGACATAAGGATGATGTTTGAGTTCTGACGTGATTTCCTGTTGCTTCGAATTGAAACGAACGACACGACAATGTCGTACTGCACATGTTCTTTCGGAGTGCGTTTTGGCGGAACAGAAGCTAACAGGTGTTTGGTGCCCGGCGGATTTGGAGTTAATTTCCAATGAATTTGTTTTGAATTCAAATTTAAGAAAAAAAAAACTTTCAATTTCGATTCAATAATAGTAGTCAACAATAATAATCACAAGTAGGGGAACAAGGGGAGACTTGACCAGGTTTTCAGTCAAACCTACGTAAATCTCTAAAAGAGTTTTCAATTCTTCAAAACTCATTAAAACGTTATATACAGTATTATAATGCATATTAAAGTGGTTCGCGGTGGTGTGGGAAAAATTCGAAATGATTTCAACTAGCGGGCACAGCACTTTTTGAGTTCCTTTTGTGGTCCCAAATTCCTGTGCAAAATTTGGTAGTGGTTGGTTGCTTCCCGGGTTTGCGCATTGCGTTCAAAGTTTGTATGGGATTTTATATGGGGAAGACAATTATTTTGCATTTACGTTAATAAAGATTTCACTTAATATGAAAAACCAGCTTTATAAAACAATGGTTCAAACCTTGGTTAACAACTTTGTAGAAGACGGTAACTAGCTACGAGTTTTCAAAAAATTCAAAAGATTCGTAGTTATACTGCCTAAACTCGACCCTCATTAACAGAAGACAAAGATTAAGCCCGTACGATATTAAGCCTGTTCTAATGACCCTGCCACTTCTAGTTTTCCGATCTGTTTACTTTCTCTAACTTGAATACTATGGCTCTAATTTTCATAACTTTCCCTACCCAGCAATCTCTAGCTAATTGAATGTCGTTAAAATGTAAAAAAAATTCAAAAAATAGTTATAACGATTTTAAAACTTATGGTTCAATCCAAATGAAGAAATTAATTTTTTTTTTTCCAACACTGTCAATGCACCACCAACATCGACATTTAAAACTTCGAGACTTGGTATATTTGAATGAAATGTCAAGAATGAATGGCTGAAAAGAAGATGGGACTGGGTAGTACACAAGCCCCCCCCCCCCTCTTCTTTCGATTTTCTGACTAAGTTTATGTTATTCAGCAATTCATTCTGAGCATTTCATTCAAAGGTCTCATTACCTGCCGGTGTCGGTGCCGAAAATCCATAGTAGACGCTTGAGCTTGACCTGCTGGCTGCTACTCCGTTATCGATCTGGACTAGCTGAATTTGCACAGGGAATCAGTAGACACAATGATCAACTCATGGACCGGGGACCAACGGCTTTACTTCCCTTCCGAAGGAAGACGTGACCACAGATTTTCTCACCACTGAAATATCTCAATGACCTCGGCTTGGATTGAACACAGACTAACTAAAATGGGTGGCGGTCCCGCTTACCACTCAAACACCGGCGCGGTCATGAATCTAGGTAGTTTATGAGCAGCCCTTTACCGGTAAAAATGTTTCCATTATTCGGGAGCGCCTAAAAAAATGAATTTATTTTAGCTTCAATGATTGATGGCACATGGTTTTTTTTGCCAAGATGGTGCGATTTATTATTTACGCCTAAATCGTTAAATTTGGGTCAATGACATCTTCCCCGCCGAAAATCCATAGTAGACGCTATTACGGCCGGCGGATAGCGTGGGTAGTATGGGTAGTACTACCCACTCAAAAATATCCGAGTGGGTAATTACCCACTCGAAATTTTGAACCAATTGAAAACATTTAGATGGGTAACGCATGTATCCCTCATTACACACATTTGAAAACGTCGATGTACCACAATTCCATTTGCATAAACGAACGTGATTTAATATGAATGTAATGTCAGCGTGTGCATTGCGAAAAGCGAAAAAATCCTTACTAATGGACCCCTCACCCTATGCTTTCTACCCACTCGGGTGTAAAGTGTTTCGCTGCCCCTGGACACTATGGATTTTCGGCAGTGGTGGCATTAACTCGCATACTGTTAAACCGTTTAGAACTTGCCCCTGGCTGTGTACAAAGCTTATCGTGCGCTCTTCGTGTACACATGATGATTTGGAATATGGCTCAGAAGGGTTGGTTTTGGAATGAGTTCAACACAGCATACAGGTGATTCCTCTCCATACAAAAGTCGGAAAAAATTAAAAAGTTCACCAAAAGTTTTCGAACAATGGTAATTTTGGATCGCTGATACGAGTGGAGGTATGGTAGGGTAAATTCGTATAAAAAACTTGTGAATTTTTTATGGCGATGTAGAGCGTGTTATTATATTCAGTCAATTTCTATATTAAAATGCAACATCTAAAAAATATTTTCCTAAGCTTTCATTGCAAAATAACGTAAATTGAACGAGTGACAGCGAATCTTCAGTGACATTTTAAGAAAGGTTGTTGGACCAACCGTTTTGAAATTTTGTACAATATTTTTTCACATAATTTCCTAAGTAACTTCTCTAGTTTTTCCCTTTTTGTTCAATTCATGGGTTTGATTCCCTAACCCGCACATAGGGTTAGAGATTGTCTAACCCGAAAATAGGAAGATGACTATCAGGTTAAAAACTTAAAATAGAAAACCTGTTTTAATCCACCTAACGGTGCAATTGTGCATTTATCATTTCTTCAAACTATGACTCCATGACCGATTATGTTCAATATAATTGTGAAAATGTCTATTACATTCTTAACCCTAGAACGCTGCACTTGCGTTTTCCACCCTAGAACGTTGCACTGGGGTATAAATGTTCCCCACGCGTTTGATCGCATTTTTCGCAGGTAAAATGCAAGCAAATGAAATATATAATACATCACTTTCATCATCTTTAAATTTCGAAAACAGCTGTGTAAGTGAAAGTAAGGAATTTATTGAATCAATGATACATAAATTGGTCTAATCAAAATAAAAAAATCGCTTACTACAATTTTGCGAATTTTGAACCGATTTGAAAAAAATCAAATGATTCTAAAAGTTCAAAGAATGGTCTTGAAACGGTACAAAATGGAATTTCGATATTTTTGAAAAAGTGCAATTATTTTGAAGAGTGAAAGTTTAAAAATCGTGTTTTGGAAAATACCACGAAATGGGGTGGAAATTGAAATGAAAAAATATTTCTGACCATTAATACATTGGTAACACGCAACGTTATTGTTCCTGCAGTTACTGTGCGCAAATTATTCTTGCGAACCATTGCTTTAAAAAACTATAAAATATAAACAATAAAACAATAAAAATCAGTAAAAATGAGAACAATTTTTTGATCCGCTTCAAAATTAAATTAAATAAATGATTAAAAACGATCATATAGTACTAGTTGTTATTTACGCAATAAAACAATCAGTATTTAAACTGGTATTGTCACGAATCACATTTCCACTGACAGCACGAAATCTGACGAAACACTAACGGCAACCGTACACTGGGGTACAAATGTACCCCACGCCAACTTTGACACCTGCTTCCACAAAGGCTATAAGTAAACCACCTTTTTCTACTCTTACTAGGAACTCTAAATTGAATTATGGTGAGGGTTCCAAATGCCGAATTCTCGTTTTCACACGGCTCCAAAGAAGGCGTGTGGTACATTTATACCCCAGTGCAACGTTCTAGGGTTAATACACTTTGCACCTACACACGCTCGCCGGACCAGATGTCCTCCTTACTTTCCTAGCTACGCTCCTGTAAAATCCATAAATCCTATGTCAGTCGAAAGAAAATTAGGTTGACGATTTTCAGAGTGATTGCATAACCTTTCTATATGAGAAAAACAAAGGCAAAAAGAGATTTCATAAAATTTCGACGTTTCATGCATTTTAAAGACATTTGGCATCAAAAATATAAATTCGATTTTTTAATTTTCTTATTCAGTTCCTACTTCTGTGAACTCAGGAACCGTCGTAGATGCATATCAAAAAATATGAATTTTATCGTTGACGCAATTGCAAGCATGATAGAATTTAACAAACCGTAATTCACGAAATGACGAAATATCCGTTTAATTTCACATGAAACATATACATTACATGCGTAATGATATAAAATTACACTTACTGCAATTCAGAACAAACGCTACATGCGGAGTAAAATTACGTGATTTACGAAATACAACTTCATGTAAAATTAAAATCAAACTTAAAAGTAAGTTATTTTTGATGCTCGTATATGCCGGGGTCAGGATACGTAAATTTACACATTTTTCTAGGCATATGGCCAATGTCAAAGCGACTTTGGGGTGTCATTAGTGATTTAGACTGTTATAGTGGTATCAGTTTATATGTGTGGTCGCACTCTTATAATTGTGACTTCAAGAAGCATCACTCCTAAGACCCAACGAAATCGTAAGCCTTTTTTTGTCGTTTTATCAGTGAGAGTATCGAAGCCCCGAAAACATTCGATCATTTGTATTTCAAATTACAAGTTAATTGAAACTAGAGAGCAGTAACTAGCCGGGCCTCTGCGATCCTTTGTCTTTTTGTGGGTTAATGTCGTAACTCCAGAAACGGATTCAAATCGACATAAAATTCAATAGCAACCAAAAAAAATTTCGACATACCACAATATCTAGTCGTTTCATGCATTTTGGAGATATTTAGCATCGAAAGTACGATGCTTCGATTTCTGAAACTTCATGTAGTTCCCTTAAGAAAAAAAATGTTCCGGCTCATGTGGGAATTTCATATGTGACCGGAGGGTTCGGTCTATATTTCTGGAACCATATAACCGAACTGTACGAAATTTTATAGACTTGTATGGCGATTATATACCTTTCATCTGGGACTAAGTTGTGAAGATCGTCCCAACCATCCCCGATAAACTGATGTGAGTTTGTTAATTTTTGTAGATGGCGATTCTTCCGGGGCACTTCCGGAACTGTCTATGATGGTCAATGCAGTCGACGAGACTTCGGTTGGCCATCAGTGACCTAGACGGCTAATGCAAGTTGTTTGACACAAAGATATAGGGTAAGGTGGGGCAAATCCGACCGTTGGGTAAACCCGACCCCCATCTGTTATCGAAAATCGGAAGCACTACGCGAACTAATATCAATGTTCTCGTGTAGAGCATCGAAAATAACCATAATGGTGGCATGACAGCATTTTATTAGTCTACATTGAGATGCTCAAATGACAATAAGTGTGTTTTTTCAACTTTTGATTTGATTTTTGTGCATCATTGACTTCAAGATATTTCTGATTGTTAAAGTGATAGCATAAACAATGTAAGTGGATTTAAATTCTTTGATTTAAGTCCTACAAAGTGCATAGATGAATTTAGTCCAACTTTTTTCATATTTTTTTTAATCGCGCCGTAATGAAAAATGGCGCGGTGGGGCAAATCCGACCTCTAAATAGTGGGGTAAATCCGACCGCTTTTTTTGCTAAGAAAATGTTTATTTATCAATTTGAAAAATATTTTTATTATTATTATTTATTATTTTTTTTGCACAATGGTTCATAATTACAAACGAAAAACACAAAAACGTGATGAATATAGTATTCGCCGAGCAATTGCTCCGCTGCAGATGGAAATATTTTTACGTGCTACTACTGGTGATTTTGATATTCCAAGATCGACATTGAATTCCATTTTCTTTATGTTACAATTGAATAACATAACATTCATCGATTTATGATTGAACACCCATAAAATTTGGGTAATAGCTGTATTAAATCAACCAAAAACATAGGCGGTCGGGTTTACCCCACCATTTTTGAAAACAGTAAAAATGAGCTTTTTCGTAAAACGCTTGTATCTCCAAATTTCCAAAGATACGAATAAAATGCAATATATAGAAAGTTGCCCAGAAGTCTACCTTTAATTTGGTATATAAAACGACTTGATCCGATGTAAAATGAGCATTTTACAGCAAAATCCATTTACTAGGTCGGATTTGCCCCACCTTCCCCTATTCATTTTAGCGAAATTTTCACCTTTTTGCCTTCATCGAGGTATCATTTTGAGTGGGAAGTTTCTATGTGACCGCATCCCGATCAGAAACACATAACAGAAATATTTCAAAACTATATCTCGCATTGCTACTTGTTATAAATTTCTGTTATTTTAACTACTAACGAGACCTAATTTATAACACAATAGGATCGGGATGCCACAACCCGCAACACCGGAACCGTAAGTCGGATCAGAATTACATTTAATAGCGGTTTACGGGGTAGTAAAAGCTTTCATTTAAGTTTGGTTTAATCGGTCTAGCCATCTCCGAAACACCGATGTAATTATTATTCTTGGATACTTCCGCCTGGGCCTTTGAATGACTGTTAGTGACATAGTACTACAAATCCAAGCAGTTGTGGTCACATTTTTGAGAAAAAAACTGCAAGGGGCAGCCCTATGGGGTTGCACGAACTGTAGACGTAGGACTATACTACTTAAAAAAATGTTTATTTTCTCAGTACATTTAGAGCAATAATAAATCAAATATATTTCTTACGTATAATTTAAGCACAACCAATCCACATCGAATGTTACATATTCAACCAAACCTTCTTGGTTATCAGGTCCTTTCCTTTGAAGTAGGTGGTCCGATTCAAGTTATTTGAGAAGATTTGAAGAAAGAAAACCGTGATCGAACTAATATCTGGAGCTAAATCTTTATAGCATAAGATCAGCTTTTAAAAATTGTAAAAAAAAATCGATTGTGTGTGGTTAAAAACACCCGGACTGGTGAATATCAAATTTTTAGATAATATGATCACATCTCATGTATAGACCAAGCTTTCCAGTTATATTTGGCCATTATTGTGACTTTCCTAAAGTACACATACAAATGAAGTGAATTTTAGATATGGAATTAGCTGCGTTTTTGCAACGGTTTTTCGTGTGGCAAAAATGAACAGGTTGTAACGCTAACCTCAAGTTACTATATCTTCACTGCTCTCCAACAGATCCTAAAAGTTCAAACACCCTTGGATAACCCCAAGTTTGTAGATGTGTTTCGATACCACAGGATTGTAAATTGGTTAATATTACGTCATGAAAATTCAATTTTTCCGTGACAAGTTTTTTTTGCCTACAAAATGCCCTATGTGTATGCAAAGCTCATGATCCGCTGGGGTATTAGTATTGATCGGAAAATGCTTTCCAACGCTGCGCATTGCATACATACAGGACATTTTACAGGTCACCAGAAGTTGTTCATTTTACCACCGCCACATGTTCGTTTTACCCACACGCTATAAACATGTCTCATCTTTGGACATGTTTTGAAATCAAGAATCATATTTGAAAAAATGTGTTTATGACGAAGTATTTTTACCAGATATGTACAAAACATGTCTAACAAGAAACATATAAGGTGATTGTAATATCTCATTCACAGATTAGTTAGAAAATAATGACTTTGCTTAACGTGTTCATTTTACCGCCAGTTCCCCTACCTACCTACACATTCCCCTCAAACATTGAACCCAAGCGCACAATGCAAAATGAGTCAACGCTGCTGATGATGGGTAGAGCGAAAGAGACAAAACTAGTACCACCACGACACTATTAGCGCATTTCCCCAAAATTCCACGCGGCTTTTCCCGATTGAAAGGAACGGCCGCGCTCCATGAAACGCCGCGCTTCTGTCATAATAGCGAAGGGCTGAATGATAATACATTTTGTTCCTAAAAACAGCCCTGCGTTGTGCAACACTTTGTGCAGGTTGATTATACCAGTTGCAAGTGGTGCCAAATTCACCACGTTCCGTATAATTCAAGAATTCCTTTTTAAATTACAGAATTGATAAAATTGGTTAAATGAGTTAAACTAATTAATCAAATCCTGTTTTAAAAACTGTCCTTCCGTTTAAACCAAAATGGGAGGCTTCTTACTACCACTAAATTACTTAATTTCAAGCGCAAATAGCAAAATACATGTGCTAGTTAAACCAAAAATTTACTGGCAACCTTACAGCAGTTGGAGCGGCGTGTACGTTTCGGTGAATATCTCAATATGTCAACAGTGTTTGCAAATGGAGCTCGAATGCACACGCGATTTTGTATACGAATAATTGTGTTCGAGATTGTACATAAAAGTCTGCTGGAAACGAAAAAAGCATAGTGTTTGAACGAAGATGCTCAGTCGTCTGTTGGACGGCACTGGGTAGCGTACCTTCACAACCAGTGTAACGGACTCTACACTGGCTGTATTAAAACACACAGCGCAGTGATCTGCTCCGCCTGCCGTTCAACAGGCAACTGAGCTTGTCCGGCCAAATCCGTTCTTTAAATAGTCGATGATGACGTCATTCATAGAAGCGTAGCGCGCTAGGTGCTCAAATCTGTCGTGCCGGACTTGGGAAGCGCTACCTTCTGTGTGTAAATGCGCGATATTTTGACTAGGTTGTACATTATTTAAATTTGTAATGCCATGATATGAAAAATCTTTGGGTTTATCTATTGGAATCTATACTTAGAAGTATTTTGGGGCGATATGTACAAAAAAATTGAAAATTTATGGCTGAATTATATGCGTTTAAAATTGGACCACTTTTCGTTCCATACCATTTTGGTAGAATTTACAAAGTGCACCTCCATATCGAAAACAAAGACGTAGTCCTACGTCAAAATCACCTTTATACATTAATCGCAGTATCCGTTGAAATCGGGATTTTCTGCGTTATCGTACTCATCATCCTGTAATTCAGGAACTAGAAGACCAATCCACACAAAATTCAATAGCAGCCTATGGCAACGTTGTACCTTTCATTTAAGACTAAGTTTGTGATAATCGGTTCAGAAAATTCAGAGAAACCGATGTGGACAAATTATAATAAGATTTTCTATGTAACCATACTACTCAACTCGTAACTCCGGAACTGAAAATCAGAATGAAATGAAATTCAATTGCAGCCGATGGGAGCCTTGTACCCTTAATTCGTGACAAAGTTTGTGAAAATCGGATCAGCCATCTCCGAGAAAACGATGTGGACATATTGTTAATATATCCGCACATACACACACATATATATATATATACACATACAGACATTTTCCGATCTCTACGAACTGAGTCGAATGGTATATGACACTCGGCCCTCCGGGTCTCCGTTAGAAAGTCGGTTTTTGGAGCAATTGCATAACCTTTCTATATGAGAAAGGCAAAACGCAAAATTGCAATAGTTTTGTTTTGTTTGTGGATACATTTTTTTACATGATACAGATGCATATCAGGAATCAGATTATATTGGCTTAAATAGCACGTTCCCCGTATGTAGTCGGCGATTTGTGCCTTACCGCATCTTTTCATCATTTCCTTAGCGGAAAAAAGGAGAAAGCGGAGGGAGGAAAAAGAATTATAAATGTAGAAAAAATAGCGGCACAAAAACCAAAACAAACAACAGGTTAGTTAAACTCACAAGTAGTTCAAATAGCCTGCGAGTAAGCCTAAAGCTCTTTACCACATTGAATAAGAAACTTAGATAGTATTTTTTTTACATTTTAACGACATTCAATTAGCTAGAGATTACTGGGTAGGGAAAGTTATGAAACTTAGAGCCATAGTACTCAAGTGAGAGCAAGGATGTGAAGTAAACAGATCGAAAAAACTAGAAGTGGCAGGGTCATTAGAACAGGCTTAATATCGTACGGGCTTAATCTTTGTCTTCTGTTAATGAGGGTCGAGCTTAGGCAGAATAACGACGAATCACCCGAGTTCACTAACATGTGTCCTGATAAAGGTAGACGTATCTATCTTTACCGTGACAACCGACAGAATTAGATAGTATATCTCTGAGTTCCAGTCGTCCAAACATGGTGTCGTCTATGTAAGGACGAAAACTAGAATTCGCAATTGCGCTACTGCTGGGCACTTGCACATCAGATGATCTAAGGTTCCGTAGTCGGATTCACAAAGATCACATGAAAAAGACTCAGCGCGCTGAATAGTTGCCATGTGATAATTGAGTTTGCAGTGGTCGGTTAAAGCTCTGGTCAGTATGCCACAGCGGAGCTTCGAAACATGTAGGAGATTTTTCGAAATCACTGGAAACGGTTGTGCTAGAAATGCTTTTGTTTGGCGACACGTTTGTAGATTTATAATTGCGATGCTCGGACGAAGCCTACGACCGTATTTTTTTTTCTCTTATCCAACTTGTCGAAATTGGCAGGGTGGGCTCAGGACCAACGAAGTCAATCGCATAATCTGCTCTGGCCAATTCGTCAGCACATTTATTTCCAGTAATACCGGAGTGTCCGAGCACCCAGACAAGGTAGATAGTGTTGACAATGTTTAGTTCTTCGATTTGAGTTCGGCACGCGATCGCTAGCTTGGACCGTGATTTGTCTGAGCTAAGGGCCTTGATTGCAGCCTGACTTTCAAAGCAGAAGTTTATAACTCTGCCGGACAAACTCAGTTGAAGGGCCGATTGTACCCCGCACATGATCGCAAAGATTTCTGCTTGGAATACAGTACAGTATCTACCTAGTGAGTGAGATTGTTCCAATCTCATTTCACGACAGTAGACACCAGCACCAGCACGTTCCTCCATCAGAGAACCGTCAATGTAAGAGACCACTTGCGTTTTTTTTCTTGTCTTTCCATATAGCCAGACAACCACTCCTCTCGAGAGGGAATCTCCACATGGAATGTCCTGTAAGGAAAACTACACATGAGTGTAATATCGCTGGGAGCAAGAATATCTTCACCCCATGTAACCATTTGTGACCACAATCGTGTATGACTGGTAGCAAGATCAACATGATTACTGTTCCAAAGCCCAGTAACCTGCAGTCTGTATGCACATGATAGTGCTTCTTGTTTGAGGTGTATGTGTAATGGTTTGATATTTAGAAGTGCCTCAAGAGCAGCAGTCGGAGTCGTGGTGAAAGCACCAGTCAACGCCATGAGCGCCATTATCTGTAGATGGTTTAGCTTTGACTGGACTGTCATCACCTTTCCCTTCTGCCATCACACAAGGCATCCGTATGGCAGTATTGGACGTACAATTGTCGTGTAAATCCAATGGATGTATTTAGGTTTGAGACCCCAGGTCTTTCCAAAAGTTCGTCTGCACTGCCCGAAGACCATGCACGCTTTCTTGACTCTGAACTCAATGTGAGCAGACCAATTCAGTTTGGAATCCAATATGACTCCAACGTATTTGACTTGATCTGCACACAGTAGCTCCGAATCAAAGAACTGCAAGGGACGAACCCCAGTTGTTATTCGATTCTTCGTGAAAAGAACCATTCAAGTTTTGCTTGGGTTAACTGATAGTTTAACTTGTCGACACCACTGTTCGACAGCTCTTAATGCCTGTTGCATTAAGTCAAAGATTGTTCCGATGCAAAATCCAGTAATTAGTATTTGGTAATCGTCAGAAAACCCGTAGGTTGGAAATCCAAGCTCATTGAGTTTCTTCAACAAGCCGTCAGCTACCAAGTTTCATAACAAAGGTGACAGAACGCCGCCCTGAAACAACGTGAAGCAGAGTGATCGTGGATTTCCCACACTGATATGCATGTTGCATTTTGTGCAGTGGATGTTCAACTAAACTAACATTCCTGATGTGATGATCGATTATCCGCTCCAAAGCTTTCAGAAGAAAAGAACTTAAGCTGATAGGCCTAAAACTCTTGGCTTCTTCATAGCTTGAGCGCCCCCCTTTGGAAATGAATCTAACAGTTATTTCTCGCCATGCTTTCGGGATATACCCGGTAGCAAGACTGGAAAGCAAAATCTTTTTCAAGACATGTTTAAGAATATCAAATCCCTTTTGCAGTAGCACGGGAAGTATTCCATCTTTTCCGGGTGATTTATATGGAGCAAAGCTGTCAACTGCCCACTTGACCGATTCAGTGGAAACCAATGTGCGTGCTAACGCCCACGAGTCCGAATCACCATTTCGTCGCTGTTGTGCTATCTTATGACAAGCGCCATTTTGCACATTTTGAGAAAAACGATTTTTAAAGTTTAAGATTGAATATCATGAAACTTATAAATAATAGAAACAATTCAGAGAAGACAATTGATGCTTGTACCTATTCTGTACTAATCTCTCAAATATTACGAAAATCGGTTGACTATGTTGCGAGTTTTCACTAAAAATGTAAACAAAAGTCGCACTCACACGTGTCATAGGTGTGTATTGATGAAAAAATTTGTATGACGTGTCATAATCGTGCATGAAAAATTTTCCATAGAAAAAAATCACCAATTATAAACTTTTATTCATATCTTTGGCTTCATTTGTCCTATAAACAATCGGTTAGATGCATTTTGAAGGAAATAAGTCAGGAAATCTAGAAAAAATAGTTATTTTTAGTTACAGTGTTGCCAAATAGGCAATATTTCCAGTTTAAAGATAAAACTGCGTTTTTCTCCCAATACATGCATTTTTCTTTTGAAAATTATTATGCCATTGTGTTCTGATGACATTTTTACACATAAAAGCAACTAAAACTTTATTATAACTTGAGCCAATCCTAAGATATTATGATTTGAAGCAAAAAACTCACAATTTCTTATCACTTTTCTCGCTTTATTTCAGTAACCAAGCAAAATTTCAAAATTCTGGAAACGCCATCTTGTAGAGATTCGTTAGACGAGTAATGTGGCATATCTAACTCAGTTTACCCCAAAATGGCGTTTGTCATAAGATAGCACAACAGCGACGATTTGTCTTAGCTTAGAGCCTTGATTGTAGCCTGACTATCGGAGCAGCAGCTTATAACATTGCCGGACAAATTCTGTCAAAGGGCCGATTGTACTCCGCACAGGCTACTTGCGTTTGTTGTTGTCTTTCCATATAGTCAGATAACCACTCCTCTCGAGAGGGAATCTTCACATGGATGTCCTGTAAGGAAAACTACATGTAAGCTAGTTAGATACTCGACACAAGTTAAGTGATATACGATTCTACTGACAAGAGCATATGATGCTTCCATTTTAGCCAGAAATAGGTTTGCATGTTTCTAAATTGTAAAGGGACCCGGTCAAAATAGGACATAGCAAGGGCTTATGAGTTATAGAACTGAATCGTGTCAACCGTTTGGCAAAATCAGGTGTTTTCCTGACAGTCCGATCGATTGCTTTGAGTCAATTCCTAATCCCACCAGGAGTGTCTGCTCCAAATTTGAGCTAACTGAACCAAGTCCTAATACTGAACCAACGTGCTTAAACTTTGTGTGTGATTTTTCGATAGAAAAAAACTTTTCTACTGATAAGTTCTCCATCGTGCAATCACATTCAAAATGCTTCTTTTCTCTCCAGGGTTTTGTCGGGAAGCTGGCATAGCGTAGTTGGTAAATCAATTGCCTTGTACGCAGCTCACCTGGATTCGATTCCCAACCACGCACATAGGATAAAAAATTGTTCTAAAAAGATTTTGCTAACCCGAAAAAAGCCGAATCATCCTAAGGTTGAAAACTCTATAATCCAAGTAAAAAAGGTTTTTGTCTACAAAATGATTTTTTTTAAATGAGTTTTTTCCGTAATTAAATTTTTGGCACAAATTGTTGTTTATGTGAAACATGACACAATATTTTTTTCAGCGCATATTTTTCCGTGCAGAAGTATTCTTTCCGTATAACTCGCTCTCAACAAATTGGAAAGTAATGCACGCAGATACGTCTTTTCGAAAATTGCTCTTGTACACCCAAAACAAAAACCTCTTGCAATAATTGTAAGCGACAATCACTTGCAAATAATGTTCGCATCGCTTGCAATTTTGCAGTTAAAGCCGCTTGCAATGTTTGCAAGCATATAAAACACTTCATTTCTTGCTATATCTACATGCGTTTCTTCAACACACTGTCACAGGATTGCCACCACATTCACGTGCCTATGGCGGTTTGTATGGCAACGCACGCCGAGTTTTTATTTACCGTCTGCTTTTTATTCATTTCTCACCAACATCCTCAAACGCAATATTGTGGCTTATTCATTACACACGAGGCAGCATCGAATTCCGGATGTGCTGATTGTACGAGTTTTAACGCTCAACTTTTATGTGTAAGAATAGATCAGTGCCTATAGTCTGTGCTACGATATTCAATGGCCCGAGTTCAAATCTGGGTGCGTGCTTTACTTTTTTCATTAATCGTGAATTCATCCAAATGTTTATATATGACTTTTATCCACTTATAATTATCTGATAGCATAATTGGCTGGATAAGGTATTGATTAGTGATCTGTTCGTGCAGTGTTCGTTTTTCAATACCAGCTGTCTTTTTTATCTAACGCATATTGGTCACCAATACACATACATCGCTAATACATAGGCAAAACTCGTTTTTTCTGTTTCTTGCATTACATGCAAGGAAGCTTCTTGCAATTTTTGCACATTACCAGAACGCTTGCAATTTTCGCACGCATTTATTGCAATAATGTAAGCGAATCTTACCGGGTACGTTTTGGGTGTATCAAAATATTGCAATTGCCAGAGAAAATCATGGAGATTCGTAAACCGAACTCAAACGCAAAATTTCGTTCGAATTGACGATGGTCATATTTTGTGGTCAGCCGGTTTCTCATGGATTCCCTAGATGTTCGATATAATCAGCCGACATAACTCAGAAAAACCAAAGATATTGTAACGAATTCAAATGACATGCTTAGGTAGTGAAATTTTTTTTGGGAAAATGTGATATATGAATAGAACTTCCCTACAAATTTGGTTTTATTCGATACAAGCGCTTTACTTTAATGTCGTAGTACATTTACTGTGTCGCAATTAATTCGTGTTCGCCATTAATTTCATATTATTAGAAAACAAGGATTGCGAAATATGGTGACAATAGGCTATAGTGTTCTAATTGGCGCAATACTCTGTGTTAGTCTTTAATGGCGTTTTTGCTTGAACCCGAAACTGAGCCAAGTTCTAACCCCAACCGCTGTCAGTTCATACATTTTGACAGTAGTTGGGGTTAGAAACTGACTCAGTTTCGCTTCAAGCAAAAACGACATAAGGAACAAATCTTAGAAGTGTTCAAGTGTGCATACTTTCTAGTTAATTTTGTTGGGTACAGATTATTAAATTATTAAGTCAGTATCATAACAGTTCCAAAAATAGAAACTGAGAACCGTTCACCTACCATTTCTAATGATATATCATTTGACAAGTAGAAACGCCCCACCGACCTCTCATTGATTCCGGAAGATCCGACCGCGTCGCGTGAGTGCTGCGATGCCATCACGCAATCCTCATTCGCTCCGGCCAAGACGATTCGACCGTCGTGATAATTTGTCCTAATTCCCCGTTGGCTCTAAACTTTTTGTCCTCAAAACATGTTTTCCGCCCGAGTGCATCCAGTTCCCTATAATCAAATAGTTTTTGCCTTTCCATCTGACGAACTTTTCGGATGAAAACCGCTACTTTCTTCGTCGTGAATATTACAGCTCAAGGGACGACCGCTGGGTTCTATTTTATAAAATTCATTTTCGACTCACCGAAACTTACCTGCCGATGGATCGACAAACGGTTGGCTTTATTTTTTTCTTCCTCTCGTTCGATTCCGCTCCAGGAAGCTCACGCTGGGGTGGAAAATGAGCAGTTAGGTTTCTGTTTTCGGAACGGTTGCTACCGCCGCGTCGGAATTCCAACCAAACCGATGATGATGACCGATGGCGTGCTGATAATTGACTTTGTTCGGGGCGAATCGAGAAGAAATATGTGTACAACATTTCATTGGCATGCAGGTGAACTATGCAGACCGCGGCGATGGGCTGTGCGTAGGACAGTTCCGGCGGCTACCGTTTTGTGCCTGCGATGTTCCAACCAGTGGGAAACGTAATGATTCGGTTGGATGTTCGGCATCTGGTCAGGTATCTCCTGCTGCTTGCTCCAGTAATTAACTCTTAAACTGCCGGCAAAGAAAATTAAAGGAATTACTGTGATGCTGTCAGATATGTATCTAGTATATTGCCCAGGTGGTACAAACACAATAAGGTTTTAAAATTACGAAGAGCAAATGCAGATAACGAGCTAACTCTTCAATGCCCAACCTACTCTAATTACACGGTGCCACAATTATTTTGAACTTTTCAAGTAACCCAGTAGGTAACAGCCTCTCTTAGAAAAAATAAAAATTACATTTGACGAAAACAACGTAGCGACGTATTTTTCTGTATGATAATAGGATTTTACATGTTATGATATGTAAAATTAAATATTGTCGCTCTTTTGATGTAAAACTCAGACTGATTGACCTAGGAGAAGCCTAACAACTCACATTTTTACATGTAATTAAATGTAAATTTATGTGAATTGGGACGCTCCTTTTATGTGCATCTGGCAAGACGTAAAGTTACAAGATTTTTTTTTTGCTGTGAGTTTATTTATCGCAAAAAAATCTAGGACATTTGCCACCAAAAAATTAGCTTTTTCAGCCGATTTTCGATTTTCAGTAGTTCTAGAAAGACGGAAAATAAACCTTTCCAACGGTATGCTACGTTATGCTGCTTTTTTTTTTAATTCAATTTAAGTTTATTTGATAAGACACGTTTGCGTTAGCTTAAAGGTGCCAATTTTGTTTTGTTTTACATCTTAAATTAGGGGTGGGTGTAGCGTAGTTGGTAAATCGATTGCCTTGTACGCAGCGCACCTGGGTTCGACTCCCGACCTCGCACATAGGGTTGGAAATTTTTCATAAAAGATTTTTCTAACCCGAAGAGGCGAATGACCTTAAGGTTAAAACCTCTATAATCGAAATAAAAAAAAGTTAAATTACTTAAAGCTAGGGGATTACATATTGATTTTTTTTTAAATGAAACTAAGGAGATTTTATAGCTATCTTATACATCTATACAAGGGGGTTATATAATTTTCGTAAGATTGGGGGGGTCATTTAGTTTTTATGGCAATATGGTTTGACGTTTTTAGCAGGGAGATTATTGGAGCAAAAAATGTTTAACTAAAGGGGACAATTTTTACGACTATCTTAAAAGTACGAATAAATGAATTTTGTAAAGATTCGGGGACATTAATTAGAGTTATTTTTTCGTGGTAGAGTTGGGCATTTTCAACGAGAATATATAATATAACAGTTAAAACTAGAAGAGACAGGAAGAGCTAAATGCTTCGGAAGGATATTTGGGGGCGGGGGGTGGTAAGGGTTTTATTTCTGGGTATAAGAGACAGGGAAGGAAAGGTTGATAAAGGTGGCAGGGGGAGAAAATTATTTCAGTTTCGGGCTTCGGGTGATCAACGGATAGATTACAGACTCGGGTGGCTTTCATCAGGTAGAATCATGTACTGGGGCGCCGAGTGCTCCTCCTCAAGATGGCAGGAGTTTCTCCAGACGATTTCGTAATACGGCTCAGATGTGGATCGGCTACATTTCGAGTTGTGCGTGTGATGTTCATGCTGTAGGTCTCGTGTTTGTTGGCTCATTTGACAGAGATGTTTTGTGTCGCCTTGGAGCTGCATCAAACCATCGTGGTACAGATGGAAGAAGGCGCTTCTGAGAATGATAAGAAAAATAAGAAGGGGCTGTTAAATTTTATATTGATGGTTTTTACGAAGGTGTATATAAGGGACATATAGAGGAGATCGCGGCCAGCACATCTCGAACCGGGACGTTGCTTGGTCTTCCTCGGGCCCGCAGGGTATCCATTAGCCGAGACCTGGCGGAACTGTACCCGGTGCACGCCCAGACAATGTGCTCGATGTCGTGATAGCCGTCGCCACAAGCGCAGATACCACTATCCACGAGCCCAATACGCCGGAGATGCGCATCCAGCGTGTAATAGTTTGCCATGAGTCGGGACATCACACGAATGAAGTCACAACCCACATCCATCCCCTTGAACCAAGGTTTCGTCGATACCTTAGGGATTATCGAATGTAGCCACCTTCCTAGCTCCCCACTGCTCCACGAAGTTTGCCAACTTTCGAGGGTTCTATGATGAGTAATACTGAAAAATTCGTGTAAGCAAATTGGTATTTTTTTAATAAATCTAAACGTCACCTTCTAGGGCACCCACCTTAGCTAAGGAGTCCGTCTTCTCATTGCCCGGAATGGAGTAATGAGAAGGGACCCATACCAAGGTAATCTGGAAAGATTTGTCAGATAAAACACTCAATAGCTCCCGTATTTTCCCCAAAAAATACGAGGAGTGCTTTCCATGTTTCATCGAGCGAATAGCGTCAATAGAACTCAGACTATCCGAGACGATGAAGTAATGGTCTGCGGGTAATGTGTCAATGACTCCAAGGGTATACTGAATAGCAGCTAGTTCTGCGGCGTAAACTGAAGCGGGGTCACTGAGTTTGCAGGAGGCGGTGAACTTTTGATTGAAAATACCGAAGCCAGTGGACCCTGCGAGGCTTGATCCGTCAGTATAAAACATCTTAGAACAGTCGACTTCTCGGAATTTATTATAAAAAATGTTTGGAACCACTTGTGGGCGTATGTGGTCCGGAATTCCACTAATCTCGTCTTTCAAGGATGTGTCGAAGAAAACAGTAGATTCAGAAGTATTTATGAAATGCACACGGTTGGGATTGTAAGAAGAAGGGTTAATATTCTGCGCCATGTAGTCAAAGTACAGGGACATGAAACGGATCTGAGAATTGAGCTCAACTAGCCTTTCGAAATTTTCAATCACCACCGGGTTCAAGATATCGCATCGAATGAGCAATCGATACGAGAGTTCCCAAATCGATTTTTCAACGGGAGAACGCCCGACGGCACTTCGAGACTCATCGTATGGGTCGACTGCATGCATCCTAAGGCGATACGCAAACAACGATACTGAGTTCTTTCGAGTTTGATGAAATGTATGTTCGCGGCGGATCGAAAGCAGAAGCATCCGTATTCCATTACCGACAGTATCGTTGTTTGATACAACCTAATTAGGTCTCCTGGGTGGGCACCCCACCATGTTCCGGTTATTGTACGAAGAATGTTGATCCTTTGCTGGCATTTCTGTTTCAGATACCGTATATGGCATCCCCAAGTACCTTTCGAGTCGAACCAGACCCCTAGATATTTTACTGTGAAGACCTGAGCGATAGTTTGACCCATTAATAGAAGCTGTAGTTGTACTGGTTCACGCTTCCTAGAAAATACAACTAGCTCAGTTTTCTCCGTAGAGAATTCGATACCTAGCTTAATAGCCCAACCCTAGTAGCAATTGAGGTTTTATGGTAGTCTTATAGCCACTGATAAAACTTAGATTGCAATTGTAGCGTGCTATAAAACTTCAATTGTTGCTTGGGAAGCAGACAAATTGTCCAAGGTATTCTGTAATGGTCCTTGTAGATCGACAGCTTTGGGTCCCGTAACAGACACCACGCCATCGTCTGCAAGTTGCCTTAACGTGCAGGAATTGTCAAGACATTCATCAATGTCGTTGACATAGAAATTGTATAAAAGGGGGCTTAGACATGAGCCCTGGGGAAGGCCCATGTAGCTAAATCGTGATGTCGATAAGTCACCATGCGAAAAATGCATGTGCTTTCCCGACAACAAGTTTAGTAAAAAGTTGTTTAAAGTCGCTGAAAGACCATGCTGGTGCAGCTTCTCTGAAAGAATGTTGATCGAAACTGAATCAAAAGCCCCCTTAATATCTAGGGACACTGATGCCATCTGCTCTTTGCTAGCATAGGCCATTTGAATTTCGGTTGAGAGCAACGCAAGACAATCGTTCGTCCCTTTGCCTTTGCGGAAGCCAAATTGTGTATCTGACAGTAAGCCATTTGCTTCGACCTAACTGTCGAGGCGGAATAGGATCATTTTCTCGAACAACTTCCGGATACAGGATAGCATTGCGATCGGACGATACGAATTGTGGTCGGAGGCTGGTTTTCCTGGTTTTTGGATGGCGATGACCTTCACTTGTCTCCAATCGAGTGGGACAATGTTAGCCTCAAGAAACTTATTAAATAAGTTCTTGGCAGAGTCTGGCAGATTCTTCAACAAGTTGAATTTGATTCTGTCTGGCCCTGGAGCTTTATTGTTACACGACAAGAGAGCAAGTGAGAGCTCCACCATCGAAAAAGGTGTTTCGTTCGCGTTATCGTAAGGGGACGCGGCGCGGTAGATCTTCTGTGCCGGGGCGGAATCCGGACACACCTTCTTGGCGAAATCGAATATCCAACGGTTCCAATATTCCACGCTCTCATTAGTACTGCTTCGGTTTCGCATACGTCGGGCTGTTTCCCAAAGAGTGCTCATCGATGTTTCCCTCGTTAATCCGTCGACGAACCGGCGCCAATAACCGCGTTTCTTGGCTTTCATCAAACTCTTCATTCGCTTGTCTAACGTCGCGTACTGTCGAAAACTAGCAGGTACCCCGTCGTTCTGGAAGGTCTTAAACGCGGCGGCCTTCTCCGCGTACACGTCTGAGCACTCTTTATCCCACCAGGGATTGGGAGAACGTTTTTGTATGTTCGCGCCGGGTACTGGCTTAGTCTGAGCTTGATTCGCACTATCGAGAATCAAGCCAGCCAAAAAGCTATACTCTTCCTCCGGAGGAAGTTCTTGGGTAGATTCGATGTTGTCGGATATCGCGGCAGCATAGCTCTTCCAATCGATATTTCGTGTGAGGTCATACGAAATATTGATTGATTCCAATGGTCTTGAGCTGTTAGTGATCGAGACTACGATCGGCAGATGGTCGCTACCGTGGGGATCAGGGATTACCTTCCACGCGCAATCTGACTGTAGCGAGGTCGAGCAAAGGGATAAATCTAATGCACTTGGGCGCGCTGGTGGGGGAGGGATCCGTGTCAGTTCACCCGTGTTTAGAATTGTCATATTGAAGTTGTCGGAAATATTGTGAATTAAAGAAGAACGGTTATCATCATAGAGGCAACCCCATGCTGTACCGTGAGAGTTAAAGTCTCCTAAAACTAGTCGCGGTGCTGGCAGGGATTCTAAGATATCTTGTAGCAGTTGGTGCCCAACCGCGGTGTTGGGGGGAATATATATGGAAGCTATGCAAAGATCTTTGCCTTTGATTGTTACATGACAAGCGACAATTTCAATGCCTGGTATTGAGGGAAGGTTAATTCTGTAGAAGGAATAGCACTTTTTGATCCCCAAAAGTACTCCTCCGTAGGGGGTATCTCGATCCAAGCAAATAGTATTAAAATCGGGGAAGTTAAGGTTTATATCGGAAGTTAACCAAGTTTCACATAAAGCGAATGCATCGCATCTCAAGCTATTTATTAAAAATTTGAAAGAATCTATTTTTGGGATGATACTTCTGCAATTCCACTGTAAGACAGTGATCAAATCCGTGACCTCGTTCGATGAGTTAGCCATCGAAGGATACAATCGCTGAAAGGAGGGGCCATTTCGCAGTCAACTGCTTTAAAAATGTTTTTACTGTAGGTAGAAGAGCTAACAACAGACTTTTAATAGGATCAGTTATATTGAAAGTTTTTATTGTCCAGTCCATAATGTCCGAGAGTTTGATACTTCCAGTACCACGATTATTCTCGAACTGAAACAGAGGAACACTTGGGATTTTTGATGTTCCGGGAAGTGCTGGGAACTCCTTCTCTGAGTTTAATCCTCCGAGACCAGGAGCTAATTGCTTCGGTTTGGTTGCAACACTTCCAATAGATGTGACTTTCGGAGTCCCGTCAAGGGATACCTTCTGGCCTTTACAACGAACTTTAGGAGAGGAAATGTTCCTCCTCTTCCTATAACTTCTAGGCGCCCTAGTAGATGTTCCCTCTTGTGGGTCATCAGCCTCGCCCTCGTTAGGAGGCAAGTGAGCATAGATGTTTGTTGAGGTTGGTGGTGTAGCTTTCTTTAGCATTTCTGCGAAAGAACGTTCGGATCGTCCCGCAAGGGAACGTTTCAGTTTATCCCCGCGTAGTTTGTACGCGGGATATGCCGAGATATCATGCAGATTCTCTGCACAGTAAGGACACTTCTCAGCATTCTTACTGCACGAATCATCTAGATGATTCTCCCCGCATTTTCCACAGCGGGCCTTATTGCTACAATGGGTGGCTGTGTGACCCAATTGTTTACACTTTGTGCAATTCATGACCCGCGGCACAAACAGACGCACAGGCAGACGAACCTTGTGCAAGAGGACGTAATTTGGCAAAGCGGTACCAGCGAAGGTCACCCGATAAGAGTTTGATTGGGGGTACGTTTTTGAACCATCCCCCGCAACTACTACTGAGTGCAAACGCTTGCACTCAAGTATTTTCACTGGCTGAAGTATGCGGTCTCTAAAACGGCCTACCCCATACTGCAGCAGATTCTCGCATGTCAAACTCTCATCGGTGACAACGCCTTCAGACTGTTCTTTTACAGATGGAATATACACGAAATAGTCCTTCGTAAAGTGCTCGCAGCAAGCAATATCGTTTGCCTGCTTTGAATTAGCCAACACGACCCTGACCCTGTCTGAGCGGACCTTTCTTATTTCGGTCACAGCCGAGAACCATTCCGTCAGGTCTTTTGAAATCTGTAATAGATTCAGCAATTTTGTTTTGGACCGAAAGAAGACCACAAAGGGACCGGTCGAGAGCTCTGGATATTGTTTGGGTCGGGGGAGAGCCTTGGGAGTCGATTCGACCTCCATTTGGCCGTCCGGGGAGGGAGCCATCGACACCGTCGACGCACGGGGTTAGCACCCGCGCAGACGAGAATAAGCCATAAATGTGTCAAAAGAGGTAGATTTTACTTATCTGCAAATTTGTTTCCCACGACGCACCAGTCCAGCTTATATGGCTGGTTATTGTTCAATCCTCACTACGCGAACAAAAGGCTGAGGACGGCCTAACGGTTAACACACGCACAAAAGAAGAAAAAATTCCAAAACCTCGAGAGGTAGAGAATGTGATAACCTTGAACGGGGATTAGTACAATTTTTTATCTAACAATGACGGACTGGAAAAAACACTTGCTTCTCGATAGACCGCTCGTAAACGAATGAAATAAGAGAAAATCTAAACAATAAATAAAAATAAAATAATGGAAAAAATGCTCAAATGAAAAAAAAAATAACAAAATAGGAAACATGGAATTCAATATTGTTTAAATGGGTAAAAAAGTTAAATGCTAAAGGTAATGGAACATAAATTAAATACAATCAGGAAAATATTGAAAAAATCTACAAAAAAGAAAAGCATAAATCTCAAAACAGAAAAAAATCATGACACGAAAAAAGTAAAACGAAAAAAATTGAAAAATGATTTTTCAAGCAGAGAGAGAGAGAGGCCTAAATTGAAAAATATGCATAAAAGGTGGAAAGAGAAATACTAAAATAGGTTTTTCGAAAGATATAAAAAAGCAGAAAACAGACGTTTAGTGAAATAAACCAAATCAATTTAATGAAATCAATTGAACAAACGAATGAAAAAGAAACAAATAAAACGAAAGCTAAAATGAAAGATATGAAAAAACATGAAAAGATGAATCAATGAATGTAGAATCTGGATGAAATGGAAGGATACAAAAAAAACAAATATGAAACAATTGAATGAGAAAAAATTGAAAACAATAGAAACTCCAGATTATATGAAGAATATAGAATTTCTCCGACGAAATGCCAAAAAAATTAAAAAAAAATCAAATTGAAAAAATTAAAGATGAAAAATAACTTTAGGGTTCGTATTTAAATTTAAATAATATTTTCCAAGCGAACACGAAAATATTACTATGATTCGTTTTATTTGTGGTTTTTCATGTTCTTTCTTGGTTAGTTATGTTATTCAAAATTCGTTTCTCAAGTCCTATTTGACCAATAGAGCACTCTATATGAAGATTACTGAGTTTTCTTCCTCTTACTAATAGATTCTTTTGTGATTCATTTAGCAGTTACGATGGATTAAAATAAGTGAAAATGGAAGTTACAAATCGTCCTGAAAAGGTAAGAAATCGCATTTGGACTAACGATTTTATTTTAATCGTATAGCTTAAAAAAACTCTTTTTTTTAAGACCGATTCATAGATTGCAAAGTTTTGAATTATTTTGTAAAATACGAATCAAAATAAATTTCGAGAACCCGGAACTTAAAAACACTTGAGAATTTTTGAAATAGTTTAACTAGATAAAATTCATGAGATAATTATAGTAAAGTATAAAATTGAAAATAAATTTCAGCCAAAAATTACAAAAAAAAGGTTTTATGTCTATTTGCCCACTTCGCGTTAAAAGCGTTTGTGTGTTCTAAGTTTCAAAGTTTTCTTTTTTTTTTCTTTTAAAGTACATAACTTACGATTAACTTTATCATAGAAATTGGAGAAAATTAATACCAATATTAAAACTTTAATTCAATTTTCAAATAAATTGCTATTGCAATAATATTTGACAGAATCATTCTTTCTGTTCAAAATCCGGATCCCTCCACAACTCCGGGCCCGGAGGGAAACACCCCATCCCCCTCCCCTCTCAGCGGCCCTGCATATTTGGGCCCATAAATATATTAAGAAAGTGCAGTCGTTGACATTTACAAAGACGTAATGATTCTTTGTCTTATACACAACAATCTAAAAAGGGACTGGGGAGTACACAAGCCCCCCCTCTTCTTTTCATTTTCTGACTACGTCTATGTTATTCAACAATTGATTCTGAACATTTCATTCAAAGGTACCAAGTCTCTGCGATGAATATATTCTCATTTATTTAAGTTTTTAATGTCGATGTCGGTGGTGCACCGGCAGTGTTGGAAAAAGTAATCAATTTCTGCAGTTTTAGAATCGTTATAACTATTTTTTGAAAACTCGTAGCTAGTTACGGTCTTCAAAAAAGTTATTAACCAAGGTTTGAACTATAGTTTTATAAACTGGTTTTTCATATTCAGTGAAATAGGAATCTTTATTAACGTAAATGCAGAATAATTGATTTCCCCATATCAAATTCCATGCAAACTTTAAACGCAATGCGCAAACTCGGGAAGCAACCAATCGCTACCAAATTTTGCATAGGCATCTGGGACCACAAAAGGAATTCAAAAAGTACTGTGCCCGCTAGTTCAAATCATTTTGAAGTTTTCTCATACTGTTTCATAGACACAGTATTTTTACCCAAGTGTTAGCATGAATCTAACATATGTAGTCGCCTATCCGTTATTGATCAGAGCTGAATAAGATAATAAAATGTTCTTTACATACTTGCATTGCACAGTTGTTCTTGTTATTTTATATCCTTATATTTAATTAATTAATATTGTAGGTTTTCTTGTCAAATCTATTTTACGAAGAATAATAATAAATCATGTGCCAAATTACCAATAACAGCCAGGAAATCTGAAAATAAAATCCAAGAGAACTGGCAATGATTTTTGTAATATCGTTAAATTTGGTATCATCATCGTTCTTATTTTCAAAAGGACAAACCATTTAAAAGCAAATAGAACAAAGTTGTCATCAATTCTGTCTTTCTCATCCTGTTTCAGCTGCATGATGACATGATTGACAACATTTATTTACGTTGCCCGGTATTACCGTGAAACAATTTGCCGCAATACCCATTAGCCTGGTTGACCTCGTTTTGTTTAAACTACCATCCACATTTTGGCTGCTGACATTCCTTCAGAACTTCTCGGAAACCACCATCCCATCAAATCCCATCAAAACCCCCCGCTGAAATTTCCAATGAATCAACTCACCAATTTCAGGCTCCCGATTGGGTGCTCCCACTAAACGGTATTTGAACAAAATCTCGCACCTAATCCCAATCGCTTGACGTCCCTAAAAACTGACGCAGCTCCCAGAAGCGATGACTAGACAGCACCCGAATTTGAACAGCACCACACGTCTCCAAATCATCCCACCCGAAAACGGTCGATCTTGTTACCGGTTGCAGACTCAAACCATCAACCGAGCTAATCAGAGGTGACAAGCTTGTGTCTGAAAATCGCTCAATGGTTGGTAGTTGGTACCTCGGGCTCACCTCTAACTATTCCTAATTAAAATCTCGTTTACGCCGCGACGTCTCAATGCTCCAGCGGTGCTAATCCCCGTCTCAAGCCGAAAAAAAACAGCTTCCACCAAGGCCGCCGCTTATTCGACTGAATCTCAACCGGGCCCGGTCGGTGTCGAGTTACAAATTCACTGTGAAAAGGGTGTTCTCCCGGATTACCGGCCGTAGCGAGTGTGGCCTGCAATCCCATCTCCCATCAGTAACGTGTCAAGCAGCAAATTTTCCTCGGACGGGTTCGAAGAAGTGTTTGGCTGGTTTTCGGGTTTTTGGGCTCAGAGGATACCCGCTACCTGCCGGTTAGATATTGTCGTTACGCCGTTTGAGCTTTTCGATTCAAGATCATGCTGTGATCTGATTTTCTATTGCTTCGTCATTGCTCTGCTGCTTTGTCGAGTGGTAAACGGATTCGGGGTGACTGGACCAGGGAAGGGGATTACTATTTAAGCTGTTTCGTATGAAATTGGATTAACTCTAGTGTGCTCGGAATTCTCAAACCGGTAGCATGATTAGCGTGAATTGGCAAGATCAACCTTCAACCGCGCGCGAGTGAATCAAATGGGTCATGGGTGACGTTTAGAAATACTGTAGAACATTAATGTTCTCGAGTTCCCAACAGATCATTTCAGGCTTTGTGACAAGTGTGTATATAATTCACCAATTAGAACTTCAATTACTGAAATCCACCACCATGATTGACACCCAGCTGCACAATAAAGGTGCAACCGAATGAACTGAAATCACAAGAACAGGTGATAAAAACGCTGCAACTCATTCCAACTAGATCAACATTTCCAATCGATGACGGCTTCCCTAACCTCGGGAGCCCTCTCCTGAAGCTATCAGTTCATCTAATTTGATAGTTTTTTGTTTCCTGTCCGGTACTCGAAAAAACATGGAACAAAAAGGATCGAACAAAGATGTAATTGACTTTGCTGCCAGTTCTTATCTCTCTCCGGTGTCCGATCAAGAAGCGATGATGATCCCACTTAATCTTGGGACGATGGCTTTTGATCTTCTACCTGCTGGTGGCTGACAGGTCCTCAATGGAACAAGGGTTACCTTTCCTTTCTTAGGTGCGTTTGGGATCACATCCCGGCAACGGCGGCAATAGTTTGTTGAAATAATTACTCAGGTGCTATTTGACATGATTCTTGCCGGAGCTGCATCAGCTCATCACACACAGGTATAACTTGACACTCGCCGGTCGTATTGAGTGGGAAGGATATTAGCGAGTGTTTAAAAACATATTTATAACTGTCAACAAAACACTTTGTCACCTAGGAGTAGTTTATGTTGTCCGAGTGGCAAACAAAGGCCCGAAAAAAAATGTTTGAATGGAACCCGAAAAGGTCAACCGTGAAATTTTAGTCATGTACAATCTTTTTTTTTCAGTTCGTTTCTTTTCCGATAGATTTGAAGCGTGAATGGAAAGCATGTCCCACGGCTGAGTGATGAGCTGAACATTTTAATCTGCTACTCATTTTTTTCGTTTTCGGCGGAAGATTTCATCTTTTTCGTTCGGCCAAGCAGAAGCCACGAAAGTGGATCGCGTACCATTAATAATTTATGAATGATTGCCACGAACAGTGAAAAATTTAGATGTAATTTCAGCATAAATCACGTTTCGCCTTCTGGAGTGGCAGAGGAAATACGTAAGGCAGCAGCCATACATCACATCGATTCGTATTCTTCTTCGCCTGATGCAGCTCAGTGACGGCCCTGTGTGATGGTTAGGTGACTCTGCAGGTGAAAGGAGTCCGCAAAGTGACGGTGAATAGACGACGACGATGACGACGTCGGTTAGTTGGCCGCTTCGCTGTGAGAGAGCTCTTATCGCAGATGAAGCAATACCTACTTCGCTTGAAGGAACGCTTGTGAAAGGAAGTTTACTACTTGCGCGATAAATACATGATTATTTATCCATTTAAATAATGCTACCCCATTATGAATATGGAATTTTCGAAACGGGGGCTCATTACATTCAGCAGTAGCTCGACGTGTTCCACCGCAGAAGGGGATTTGAGTTTCGTTTCTGCTTGAATTGGGGATTTGATGCTCGGTTCAGGGACATTATGGAATATATTAAGTAGGGGAGACGAAGGAGATTCGATGAACCCATATGTTTGTTCGGAGCCGGCCTGGTACAATTTTGAAATAGTTGTACGCATACGAATTGTAACAAACTCAGAATGAAATAGAAACGATTCGTTTATTTGTTTATTTTGTTTAATACATCAACAGGCATATCAGAGCCCCAATGATGTTGGCCTAAATACTAATCTTATTTCTAATAATCAAGTCGCACATAAAAACAATAATCATACAATAATTACAAACAAAGAATAAAAAGGTCAAGTGTTGTTAACGAATTGATTAAACAATCTGGAGAAGCGTATACGCAGAGTTTGTCGAGAAACGTTGAAATCAAATGCTGAAGCTACCTGGTTAAAAATTCGTTGCAGACTAGTGATGGCTCCATACATACTATAATTTGTGCGTCGGAATGGCAATCGGAACATAATGTTATGTTGATTTGTTCCAAAATAGCTGGGGCATCTATACGGCCTTGCAGAGTGTCAGCGATGAACAAAGCTCTTACGGTATTCCTTCGAACATGTAGGGGCTCTAGTTGAATCAGATGACATCGGTTTTCATAGCTAGGTAGTCGGACAGGATCTGTCCACGGCAATCTACGGAGCGCGAAACGTAAAAAGCGTCGCTGCACACTTTCAACGCCATTATTATAGTTCGGGCTCCACACTTCAGGGCAAGATTCTAGAATTGATCGCGATAAAGAGCAGCACAGCGATTTGAGACAATAAACATCCGTAAAGTTTTTGGCTATCCTGAATATGCATCCCAGTGCTCGAGACGCGTTACCAACTGCATAGGAGACGTGTTGTTTAAACGTAAGTTGAGAATCCAGAAACACTCCCAGTTCCTTCATGTGACTGACACGTTCGATTTCTGTCTCTAGTAGACGGTAGTTAAAATAAATCGAATCCTTCTTCCGTGAAAAAGATATTACCGAGCACTTCTTCGGGTTTACATACATGCGGTTCGTATTGCACCAATCAGCAAAGACTTGAAGCTGCTGTTGGAGAACTCTGCAATCTTCAATTGAACGAATTAGGCGAAAAATTTTGAGGTCATCCACGAAGGATATTCGTGGAGTCTTCAAAATTAGATGTACATCATTGAACTATATTAGAAACATCAACGGTCCCAAGTGGCTTCCCTGAGGTATTGCAGATGTAGAAGTGAATGTAGGGGCCTGACATTCTCCTATGACAACTGCTATCTCTCGGTCAGTGAGGTAGGATCGAAACCATTGCAAAATACTACCATTTAATCCAAATCTCTCCATTTTTGCTATTGCGATATCGTGGTTTATCTTGTCAAAAGCGGCAGATAAGTCGGTGTAAACAACGTCGATTTGAGCGCGATGTTCCATACTCTCTGTTATGAAGGATGTTGAATATAATAGGTTAGACGCAGTTGACCGTCCAGACGTGCAGCCGTGTTGATCGTCACTACTTACAGTGAGCCTGAAGAGGTTCCATAATCACAAGCTCGAACAACTTCGAGACAGCACTCAATGAAGTTATTCCACGGTAGTTATTGACGTCTCGCTTATTTTCCTTTTTATGTACTTGGGAACATGTTCGCTGATTTCCAGCAAGGTGGAAAAATACCTCTGTCAATAGATGTTCGAAAGATGTGAAGAAGCGGATTAACCAAAACTTCGATGTGCCTTATCAGAAAAGCGGAGGGGAACCCGTCGGGTCCCGGATTGAAGGATGACTTAAGTCGAGAGGAAGCTCTGGTAATCATCATTGCATTGACATCGATACTACCCAAAGTTTGACCCACAAGTGGAGCTCTGCTAGCGGCGAGTTTGATTTGCTCAATAGGTAATTCCTCATTTGTGAACACATTCGCGAATTTTTCCGAAAAAAGTGCACATATATCTCGTGATGTGGAAGCTGTGCTTCTCCAGATTCCTTGCGCTGCTCGTTCACATATTTTCAGAAACGTTTAGGATGCGACTTAAGATTACGCTAAATATTTTGCTGATATCGATAGAAACAGTTTTGACTGGCTCGTTTGTACGCATGGTTGAGACTGACGTAATAGTCTCTGAGTGATATTGTTCGATACTTGGTAAACCTTCGTAGGGCAGCTCTCTTGATGGACTTCAACCGTCGCAATGTACTCGTTTTCCATGGAGGGCCAGATTGTCGATGGTGAACTTTCTTCGGAACATACCTGTCAATAACGTACGCCTGAACGTTGGAAAAAGTTTGAACAGCGGATTCGACATCTTCGAGGTCCAAAATATTTTTCCAATAGATGGTGGAAAAAAGGTCTGCGATACTGCGATGGTGGGCTTTACGGAAATCGTACGTGACAGAAAGTGGTGAAATATCGAAATCATGCACCACAGTGTTATCAATCGTAGCGATCAATGGAGGATAATGCATCACTGGTTTTACTAGAGGAGAGGGCGCCATCACTATTGATGTGGCGGAAACCTGATCGCTGGCAAAACAAAGATCGAGATGGCGGCTGTTTTCATTGGCAATAGAATTTATTTGTAGTAACGTAGCTGAGCTATAGCTGACAAGTAGCCTCAATGCACCTGGGTGGAGTACGGAATGGTCCGTATCCAGATAAATGAATACGTTGCGGGAAGACTTCCATGAAATGCTAAGAAGATTGAAATCGCTTAGTACCATGATCTCATCAACTGTGTTCGCGTCTTCGAGGATAGTAAAAAGTGAGCTGCAGTGTGCTTCAACATATTCGATATCACGAGCGCAGTCGGGTGGAACATACAACGCACACAAGTACAACTTACGGTCGCCTAGCTCGATAATCGTCCAAACCTGCTCTAGGTAAGCCTAGGTAATATTCTCGACATTTTTTGCCTTCAAACTGGTATTAACTGCTACTAATACGCCGCCTCCGGTGGATTTTCGGCTATTGCTAGGGCTCCGGTCGCAACGAAACACTTCGTATCCAGTACCGAACACCTGACTGGAAAGCGTGTCATCGTTCAACAACGTTTCGACGAAGACAATGATGTCAAAATTCTTATCGGATATTGCAAGGCGTTATTGCTCGACGATTGAGTTGATACCACCAACATTTTGGTAGTATAACAGCAGCTTATCCCGTCGTTGACCAAGGCTGGAAATCGAAGAGCTTTGAGGCAAGGAAGATCTCACAGATGCATTGTACTTGCCTGAGGTAGGTTTGCGGAAGACCCCTCGTCCCAACTCCACCACAGGACCGGGACGGCTGCTGGGTGCTGGCAGGAATGGCTCGACTGTGATGGGGAACTAAGGGCTTCCTCACGACTAGCGGCAAGTGTGCGTCCCGGTGACCGAAGAGACGAGATTACGTGGGATGTATGCAATATAGCTGGACTAGATACCTCATGTAAACAGCAGCGGTTCGTTGGCAGGAGGAGCAGCATCTGGTGCTGATACGACGCAATTAACGGAGAACTGGAATCGGGGAACCTTTCAGCGCTTGAATTATTCTGAATGGATGGGTACTTGCCGCAGTATGAAGTTTGGAAGACCCTTTCTCCACTCCCACACACAGGACCGGGACGACTGGTGAACGTTGGCAGCAGTAGCTGGACTGTGGCGTGGGATCGAGGGCTTCCATAATACAAGCTGCGGTGCATCCCGGTATCCCATTAACGAAATCTATCCTGCTTTGACTGGTCGAAATTAAATTCACGAACGAGTACTCCAGTGGGCCAAGTGGACGGTTTGAGTGCAGTATCCTTTAGCTCACTCGGAAGCTCAACTCGGAACGAGACGAAATTGAGTTTCATGAGATCGGTGTCTTTTTTGACCAACAAAATTGCTTTGGGTGTGTCGCTTATACCGAGGCATTCTTGGGTCATAGCAACAATCTCCTCCACTGTATGGCTCGGGTCGAGGCGACTCAGATAGACCCAGAACTGATCCCGTTCATCAGAAACTGTTCTGATTTCTCGCTGGATGGCTCTAGTACCACAGACAGCGGCTGCAGTGGCACGAATTTTTGCATTATTCTCACGACTGCTTTTTGGAGTGGGCAGGTCCCCCGGAAGTCGCTTCACAAACAGCCCCCTTTGATTTAAAGAGCCAAAATTGGCCGGAAAGTGAGTCTCAATGCGGCTCGAGAGATTTGAGATGACCGCGTTTAGATTGTCTACTGCCTCACATAACTTGTTTGTGTCCACGATAGAAGCAGCGGAATCGGATTGCTGCACCCATGTGTTGAAACAGCAAACACAATCGTCACACAGCCAGTACAGATTTTTATTGAAGCTAGACATCAAGTCTAGTGCTGATCGCTGCATACCAGGAATGCAAGTGCGGTGGAAAACCGATCCGCAACGGCCTCGGCATACAATTCTCTCAATCCCATTAACGGAAGAATCACATGACTTGTAACTCATACTCATGGTTGCTTTCAACCCGCCCTATGTCCTGCTTTTTCGATCACATCTCGCGATGCGCCAAACTGGAATGTGGGGAACACTTCCCACTGTTCTCGTGCAGGTGGCGAAATGATCCCGTACGATTTTTGTGGGGAATTACACACTAGTCACGGCAATGTAAACAATGTGGCAAAGTGAGCAGAATTATTTCACAAAATCCTCAATTTCTCGCGACAATTTTGCAAAACAAACACAACACCGTACAGGAGACAACTTCGGGGAGCAACTATCCTCGATTTCAACGGAAGTAAGATAAGTATTATACACAATTAAAAACACTTTGAGGCACAAAAAACTGACAAGTGCAGTACGTCAGTGCACCAAACAAGAATTGATAAAATATGACTGAGCACAGGACCGTCTTAAGACCGTTGAGGGCCCATGGCACTATTGAGCGAAGGGGCCCCTATAGTTGAACAGTAGACTGCCAAAAAATAATGAATTTTTGAAAACTCAATCGGCCCACCACTCAGTGCACTGAGTCGATTCCTAGTCCCACCAGGAAGCACATCGGACAAGTCTAGCTACCGGACCAACGTGCCTGCAGTTTGTATGGGATTTTTCGACAATTTACCTGGAGAAAACACACTAACTCGCATTTTCGTCGCTAGGTGGCACTGTATGAATCGTATTATCACTGTAAGTGAAAATAAGAAAGATAATTTAATTGTCTACAACTTTGTCGAAGACGGCTAGTTAATCCGGCTTTTTCAAAAGAAGTTATTAAACTTTTAACGAAGTGATGTCTGAGTCAGTTTTGCATGGGTCCTAGCAGGGGGCATGGTTGTGTATCAGTACTCGATTCCCACGAATGTGTAGTTCGTGGGAATCGAGTACTGATACACAAATGTGAAATAATAGTTAGATATAGCTCATTAGTATGTTCAGAATTATAGTACATAATACGAGTTATGCTCTGGTTAGAAAATTTTAGTGCCACCTATTACCGCATAGAGGGCGCCAACACTAACTTTTCATAGAAGAGAGATATAATAT